>NC_137050.1:20830202-20870202 GCF_032717465.1 Coenobita brevimanus
CGCTGTGGAAGGTACGGAGTCTATATGCAAGTGAAATATATTTTATTGGAGGCCATCCACAGCATGTGCACTGGGACAATAGCAGTTTTGAGCGTGGAGAGTGCAGCAGTGGGTGAGAAATTTGACGCATGGTTGCACTGAAATAGGGCTTTGATATTCCACCGTGGCTCTTCAGTGTGTATCTATAGGGACCAGTGAAACGTGATAACAACACCGGGGAGGCAAGTGGTTCGATAACAAAAAAGTAATGAATGGGATTTTTCTACGTTAATGCATGCTGATGAAACAGCTCTTCCTGGAAATGTAGTCGAATGTGCCAGTGTGTGTGTGTGTGTGTGTGTGTGTGTGTGTGTGTGAGAGAGAGAGAGAGAGAGAGAGAGAGAGAGATTGCAGCTTGTAGTATATTAAAAGTAATGAAATTAAGTTAGGTGAAATCTGGTAACTAGTTCGTCACGTGAGAATTATGTCACTAGAAAAAGGTGGGGATATTCAGTCATTCAAAGATGTACTTGGTGATGGTAGGAGGGAGGGTAGCTTTCAGTAAGTGGGAGTGCAAGGAGGGAAGTAAGTGTCTGGGGCATTGAGGGTAGTGACAAGAATATTGGGGAATGTTAGTGCAGGAGTGAAGAAAGTTGACCATGACAGTATATGTGTTCCATCAGTGACGTATAGCGGTGAACCCTGCATGTTACTTGAAGGACGCAGTCGAGCGAGAGTGCTATTGAAGCACCGACATGGTGAGCAGTGACAAGGAATCGCTCGGGATGCGAGTGTGGAAGTGAAGCAAGTTTATTATGACCGTATACTATAGTTGTTTTACCTTAACTTGGATCAGATATTCTTTCCTTTGAGGTGTGTTTCGTGTAACACAGACGGAGAAAGGCAGTACTACGGCTATACTGTACTTCTCTTTCATAGCATTTTTTCGAGACTTGCATCATATTCTAGTGTTAATATATTGTTGCAACTTAGCATTCAAGGTGGAGAGATGCCAGGTTAGAGCAAAGACCGTATAGCTCTATCACTGACGTATAACAATGAAGCTTGGATGTTACCTAGGGGACACCAGTCAAATGTACGGGCAGTCAGTGGTAACAAGTTAACGTAGAATCGCTTGTGGAATTGCCTGGGAGAGGGGTTATTAACGAGACAACGGACTGCTGAGGAGAGTGGCGAGGAAGTTGGTATGATGGAATTCATAATGAGAAATACTTGGTTCATCCAAAGTGTTAAGCAGATGAGAGAGAGAGAGAGAGAGAGAGAGAGAGAGAGAGAGAGAGAGAGAGACTGACTGACTAGGTAGATAAAAGGAAATATGGAAGAATATAAACCGAGAACAAGTTGAAAGGATAAATTGAGAGTTCATGAGATGAGGGAGGGTGGTGTGTTATGGGATGATGAGTTTTTTACAGATTAGGAAGAGAAATACCTATAGCTTTCCATGTTGAGGCTGCTCGTTACAGTATTCGGTAGATACGACTACGCAAATTGACAACCCAGCATATTGATCACCATCATCATCATCATCATCATCATCATCGTCCAGACCTCCTTTCCCACTCGAATTCGAGGTGATGTAGGGCCCAGAAGAAACCAATTGATTAAATGAGATACTGAGCAAAGTTTGACCGGTTGAATGAACCGCACTCAAATTTACTCCCCATTCAAACATCCTTAATCCTGACTCCACCTGGTAGGTCAAAAAACATTCCGCACGTAGCATCACATTCATCTGTCCGACAGAGTCGATAACTGTAAAATTAGAAAGGATGCCAGACTCTAATCGAACACTCTGCACAAAATTCATCAGGCAGGGTCGATGACTTGTTAGTTCCCAAGCCTCATTACCTCTTGTACCTCTGTTTCTCATACATATTCTGTTAAGCCTAGTCATAAAACCCAGTACAGATTTACGCTGTATAAGAAAAATCACATTGTCGTCGTCGTCGTCTTTGTCACCGTCTCGTCTAAGCTATCATCATTGTCATCATCATTTTTATCCTATTTGCTCCATAATCAAGAAACACAAACACAGGAGAAACTACGTCGTAAAAAGCAGTGCAAATTTACATAAATACTCACATAACATATCGATAAATCTACCCCCCATGGTCTCGTCCTCTCGAGTATGGGTATCAAGTTCCAGCTAACGCCAGTCTGTTTTAATCAGCTGAGAGTGAATATAGTAGCCTGAGAGTGTTAATATATCATTTTCACGAGCCTTATTGCTTCATTATCCCTGTGTTCAACTCGTAAATTAATTGCCATAGTCTTCGTCATCTCTGTTACAAACAGCCGTCGAAGGACCATTAGGTCTGTTGCTGTTTGCTCTCCTTTGTACTCGTTTGTACATATGATGGGGCAGGGTATAGCATTTCACAGCTAACGTCAGACGATTTTATTCAGTTGAGACTGTCATATGGGACTTCAGAGTGTTCAGTAAATAGCTGGAAGTAAAGGGATTCTGCAATAAAGTAGAAAGTAACAGTCATTCTTCTATCATCCAGTCCCCCCTCCACATCAGAAGTGTAAGGACCCAGGGCTAGGCTACTCAGTCCCAGCACATAAGGCGAGGACGACCAGACTCGCTCGTTCCTGAATGTCATATTGTGAGTAGTAAATTCCAGCCTTTCCTTGGACAGAAACCCATCCAATCCAGTTGGAGCTCCGTAGCCCACTAAACCAGGCGTCATTTGGCTTATGATTACCACTCATCGTGGCGAATTGTTTCTTGGTTTACAGGAAGCTGACTTGCCAGTGAGTGTAGAGTCACCCAAAAGTAGCACTACATCAAGTACAAGTGGATGATAGGCGCTCCCAATTACCACAAACAAGAATAAATTAAAGACAAAAATTTAGTGTATTTGATAAATATGAAACAAGAATATCCAGGCCTGGTGTCCCTGTGCAAAATACATATAAACATACGAAGTACGTATGTATACTGTATATAAAGGTCGTTTGGTGCCCCGCACTGTGATTAATTGCTTATCTGCTTCGTCCAGTCCGGTTTAGTCTCGTTTTGATGGTGTATGAGATTAGGTTTGGGTGTTTATTCTTTTGATTTAGGGTGTATGTTTTTTTCTTTTTATGGTATTTCATGTGTATTTACAGTAGTTCATGTGTATTTTCTTTTAAGTATGTGAGTTTTAGCTGTAAGCACTTAAGTACGTATTGACGTACTTTATTTTAGTCCTGACCTCTGCAGCCTTTAATTTAGTGTTGTAGACGATTGCCCTGCTGGTGGAGTTAGAATCTTTAGTAACCCCTTCAGCCTGATGACGTACTTTTTCCTTTTATTTGTGATATCTCCATAATGCTTGATTCAGTTTAAGGTAGACTAAAGGGATAGGCTGGATGGGTTGGATACAGCCTTCACAAACCCCTTCGCTCCTAGGGTGGTCTCTTAGGTTATCGTGCATCTAGGGAAGGGTAACTCACACATGCACGGCAAATAAGTATTGGTTTGATGCAGTAACCTTTGGCAGTGACGTTACACATATTATTATTATTATTATTATTATTATTATTATTATTATTATTATCATTATGGAGGGGAGGAGAGAGTGCGGCACGGGAAGATTGTCAGCGCCCAACCATCCCTGCCAACCACACCCCCACGCACACTGACACACGCACTCCATTGGCCCATATTGTTAAGGACAGGTAGATATAATTAAATAAATAGATAGATAGGTAAATAGCAAAGTAGGTAGGGAGATAGATAGGCAGGTAGATAGCCCACCACCCCTGTCACTTCACTTAACAGTGACATGCGCACTCTAATAAGATTTATTAAGAGGGTTGGGGAGATACACGGATGGATAGATGGTGGGAGAGGTAGATAGACAGATAGATGGATTATGAAGGTTGGTTTTGATCTTCACAATATAATTCCCAAATGGATGGAGGCGATATTTAACAGTAGTAGTAGTTGTAGTATAGTATTAATAATAATAACAATAATAATAATAATAATAATAATAGTAATAATAATAATAATAATAATAATGATAATATAAAAAATGGGGCAAAGCAAAGTCATTTCTGATAATACCTAATTGCTGTGGAGATTTCTTTATAGGGATAATTTCATATCCTTCTTAAACACGGCCTTTGAAGCTTGACTTGTTTTCTTTCTGGCACTGTTCTCAGTAATTTTTTCCCAGCGGCGAATAGGATGTAAACCTCAACTGTTATTTTCTTAACTCCTACACTTCCGGGTACGTTGTTGTAATTTTCTTCAGAGTGCTCCCAGACGACTTTATTCAGCTTCGTGTCCAAGTAGTTAAGGGGCTGTTCTTTGAATCTCATGACGTATTTTGATGTGACTCTTGCTACGTAGTGACGAATGAATTCAGTTTTTAGACAGGCTTTCCTAAATGAAGGCTGAAGGTTGAGTTTGTTAGTAGTGTGGGCCGCCATAAACAGTTATGAGGTGTGCTTGTAAAGGATTAAAATTTTAACTGCAGCTGTCCCGCTGCCTCACTGTCTGTCTGTCAGTCTGCCTGTCTGTCTTTGCTTGCTTCTGTCAGTTTGTAAGTCTCAATGTGTTTGTTTGTGACCATTTTTCTTTGTTTTTCTCTTTATATATGTGTATCTGTCAGTAATTTTTCTTTTAATATGTCCCTGCCTTTGCCTGCTTGGTTGCCTGTCCCTGTGAATATGTATCTATTTGTCAGTCTGTTTCTACATGTCTTTTTGTTTCTTTTAGCCTGTTTCACGGTATGTATGTTTTATTTATTTATTTATTTATTTATTTATTTTTTGTCGGCCTACTTGTCAGACTTTCTCTCACTACCTCTGTCTGCCTGCTTGTCTGTCTTACTGGTGCTGTATGGAGAGGCCTTTACATGTTGGCACCAATATGACTGATGGTGGAGCTCTCCGGTCATATAAACATTCCCCAGTCCCCTCCCTATCTCTCGAAAGGAGGAGGATGGATTGCAGAAGCAGGATAACATTGGCCTGCAGTCCACTGGGTGCATGCTCAGGTGAGCCTGGGGTTACAACAACTTTTACTGTCTACTGTATATTACACCATCTTTAAATCTGTACGAGTACTCCTCACCTTTTTATACACCTGTCTGTCGATCTGTATCTGTGTCTGTGTATATCTATCATTAATTTCTGTTAATGGTCTTCATTCCGTATCCCTGGGGCTGCAGTTTCGAAAGAAGACCTAATTCTCTATATTGTTGAATTTGGTCAGTTAAGCTGTTGGCCAGTCGACTCTTAATGAGCCGTGGAGTAGTTAAGAGGCTTTCATTATATGCAAACTAAGGCGTTATGGTCCATTCGTTCAATTAAGAAAACAAAAGACGAGGCATTAAGAGAGAAATGTTGGCAGATATAAAGCGGATAAGTGGACGGCCAGCAGGAGGAGAGGGGGGGCATTTAACCTACTCAGTTCCACGATGCCATTTGTATTATATTCCCGCTTCAGTCTGACCACTTTATTTAGCTTTTAAAAGACGTGAAGTATTGTGACTTTTTTTTTTTTAAATCTTATTCTTGCTTCTCCCTGACCATCTTCATTCAGCTTTGGGGAGAGCTGTAGTCGTGAAAGGATTTATAACAATCTTCATTAACTCTTCAGTGTTACTGCGTTTCTGATATTGCATTCTTACTACTGTCGAACAATTTTGTTCCATTTTGGAGACACTCTTGATAATGAAAGGGTTATAGATAATCTGCGTTATCGTTTTCTTTACCATGACGCCTGTATTGCCTTCGCGCTGTTACCGGACGATTTTATTCAGCAGTGGTGAAAACTGTAAAGATTGAATGGGTGTAGAGGAGTGCTTAACCCCCAGTAGTTTCATGACGTACTTTCATATTTTATTGTTCGTTGCTCCAGGGAATTTGATTTATTTCTAGGGCGACTTTTTGAACTGGAGAGGTGAGGTACATTCTCCATTATCCCCTTCACAGCAAGACATCTCCCCTTGAGTATCATTTAGTAATTGCATAAATAACTTTAAAAGTACACCACTGCGCTGAATGAGTTAGACTGGGGTAGAAGCTGTGGGCTGAAGTGCGAAGCGAGTAACGATAGGGGGAAGTGTTTTTATCCCAGAGTAACCAGAGATTCATATTGTTGCCACTTGTTCCAGTACTCTGCTGTAACCCCACCTATATACTGTACCATAACAAAGAACACTATTGCTGTTGCCAGTACACTGCACTACGTGATACTTTAATTTTGAGAAATGCGGTGGGCCAGGAGTACTCAAGCTGGTGAAATGTAAGTGAAAGAGGCGAGGTTCAGTAACTTCCTCGGTTGACTGAACATGAAAATCAGTATCATGAAAATCAAGATCTGGTGGACCTTCGACGACATTGTATAAAAAGGAGGGTTGTAAGGTTGGCATTAAAGTGTTGATAGGGGCTTGCAAGGATGATTTTGGAAATGTGGGTAATAATAGGAATATTAAAATTTTTTAAAAGGATTAGTAAGGAAAATTTGAATGGCCCTAGAGGTGATGTTAGGAAGTGTAAATAAAACTAATGTGTGGTAGGTACGGGCGCCCACATCTACCTCTTCGATTTATTGATTCTTGTTGGTGACTTTAGACTGAATGACAAGCCATATGCTTTCTGTTGACCAAGAATTCCGTTTAACCATGGACGCCTTATGTTCTAGCGGGTTAAGGCGCACAAAAAATGGCCCATAAGGATTTGATTGGGGCGGGGGGGGGGAGCTTGTTACTTGTAAAATGCCACTCATGGATAGTGACTGGCCATTCCTCCAAAATTTCAGGAGTGAGTAGTCTAGCCTGAGCCCTGACACTCCAAACTGGGCAATAACAGAATAAATACTGTACATAAAGTAAAGGAAAAACTTGATAGTATTGTCTCTGAAGTCATCCTTAGAAGATTCTGTGTGTGTGTGTGTGTGTGTGTGTGTGTGTGTGTGCCTTAATGTATAAAGTAGTTCTTGTTGTCGGAATGCAAAGTGTGGCTGTTTAGAGCTACGTTGTGGCTAGATCAGAATATTTGCAAGCACAGTTCAACGTGGCAGGCTCTGAGCTTTTGACCCTCCTTTGGGTAATAGCAAGCAGGACTTCTTGAGACACGCAAAATGGTGGTAACTGAGACGTGAACCGACCTTGTTCTTGCAGCCTGACAAGTTTTTTACATCCATTCATGCTTTGCTTCTCCAACAACCCCGCCTTCAGTGTCACTCACAGCAGTGTCTGTATGTCTCCTGGGACTCGCGACTGGAGTTTGCCATCTTGTATCTTGACATTACATGGCCTGTGGAGTTTGAGCTGGTACAGACTTTTTTTTTTTCTTTTTATAATTTTTCTGGGGCCACCTCAGTAATTTATCATAGAACTGAGCCATGCCTCTCCCATGCAGCTTCATCTAATCAGCTTCAGTGTTGCCCCTGTGACGTGTGAGGTGACGGTGCTGTGATGTCACCCCTACCCTGTCAGTTTCGACCAGTCAACTTCAGTGTCGTTCCTGTGACGCATGGGGTGACGGTGCTGTGACATTACCCCTGCCGCACCCATCCCTGCCCAGCAAAGTGACACCATCCTCTCTTCACACCAGGGACCGGTAGTGAATTACAGCCAGACATGAGTAACAGGAGTTCATTGATAAAATAGGTGTAAGTGCAGAATCCAGCTCAGTATGGGGTATCTTGATTACTTAACTGGGCGTTACAGGTCCGCGTGTCTTATGAAGGCGTGCCTGCTACTTCTTGAAGAAGGGGCAGTAGTCCCGAGTCCGTCTTGTTGTGCTGTGATTGCAAATATTCTGATTTTCTCACAACAGAACTTCCAACGACTACACTGCATTCCCATAATTACATCGTACTGCTAGCTATATGTTGTGGCATTGTGTTACATTGTGTGTGTGTGTGTGTGTGTGTGTGTGTGTGTGTGTGTGTGAACAAGGGTGCCATGTTTGAAACGATTTGGTTAAGAAATAAAGGATTGGCGTCAGGTTGAAAAATTGCTTTGAAGATAGAAAGAAACAAATTGCGGAAATACATTAGGTCTCCACCCTATGGCTTGGAGACCTAATAAATGTCCTCTTACCTCTTTACTCTGAGAGTTCTTACCGTTGTTGGTGGTCATGGCCGTGCTGTAGTCGTTGATGCAACATTTGTTTTTACCGTTGGTTGTGGTGGTTGAGTATTTGCTGCAGCAGCTGTTGTTTTTACTGTTGCTGATGGTGATGGTGTTGTAGTTGTGATAGCTATTGTTACCCGTCCCTGCCCTGGAGGGGCTCGGGGATGGGTATTGCTTTCATTCAGTTGTCTGTCTGTCTGTCTCTCTGTCTCTCTGTTAACAACATTACGCGAAAAGTACTGATGCGATTTTTACTAAAATTACAGGGATTATGGGCTATTACCTTCTGATCACCTGATTAAATTTGGGGCCAAATTGGGCCAAGGCCCAGGTTGTTGGCCTCCAAATTATAAAAACTAAATACGGATAAAACATCGTTTTTTCGCCATAACTCCTTTCAAATTCGTCATATCGACATGAAACCAAAACTAAAAGGTGCATCTTTCAAATCAGCATTCTGAAACATGCCTCATTACATCAGGGGGGACACGCCTCAGTTAACGGTAGGGAAGTCAGTGTCAGGTGGGTCGGGCCAAATATTTCAAATGGGCATATAATCGTCAAATTTCACCCTGTTTACTTCAAAATTGATATGTGACATCTTTGACTAGATATCCTGTTGTGTTTATACGTCGGCACTAAAATGACTATCGGGGACGGGTTTGCTGTGCCTTGGCACCGCTTCCTGTTTCTAATGTTTTGGTGGTGTTGCCGTTGTAATTATTATAGTTACTGTTGTAATAACTGAGTTTCTTATGTTTTTGTTGATGATGGTGTTGGTGTGACAGGTGACGTGGAAGTGTTGGTGGGCAGGCAGGAGGGAGGAACGAAGATAAATGTTTACCGCTCCAACTTTTGCCTCCAGTGTTACTTTGCTTGCCGCCTGTCCGAAGGGGAGAGGGGGTGAGAGGGAGATGGGGGGGTGAGGGGTAGTAAAGATAAGAGCAGACTGGAGAAAGACTGAAGGTAAGATGGAGGGGATGGGGGAGGGTGGAGAAAAGAAGAATGAAGAAAGGGAATGTTAGGTTAGTGAGGAGGCAATGGATCGGGAGGTGAATGAGGGAAAGAGTGGAGAGTGAAAGTACGGTGAGAGGATGAATGAGAGTATAAAAGGGTTGGTGATAGAATGTGTGTGTGTGTGTGTGTGTGTGTGTGTGTGTGTGTGTGTGTGTGAGAGAGAGAGAGAGAGAGAGAGAGAGAGAGAGAGAGAGAGGGAAGAAGAAGAAGAAGAAGAAGAAGAAGAAGGAAAGGGTGGGGGGGAATGAAGGTTAAAAGAAGTGGGGGTTGAGGTGAGGGAAGGGGAAGACATGAGAAAGGGAGAGAGAAAAATGGGCAGGGGAAGAATGAATGAGGGAAAGAGGGGAGAGAGGTAGAATGATCAAGAGAAGGGGCGGGGGGGGGAGAGGTAGGGCAAGGGTGGGAAAGGAGGGAAGAGGAGGCGTAAGTGATGCAGGGAGGGAAATTAGGAAGGGGGACGGATTGGAAGTTAAGGAGAGGGGAGGGGGGATATGATTGGTGGGAAAAAGGGGGTAGGAAAAATCAATGAAGGTAAGCAGGGAGGAGGAGAGGAGAGGGAGAGTGAGTAAGAAGGATGATAAGGCTCAGAAGCAATACAAGAGAAAACCCATCAGTACATCTGTGTGATTTTTGCCTGCTAGGCATTCACAGTTTACGCATACACTTCAGGTTACTTCAGTTAGAATAATTGTAATTAAAATAATAACTTACGGCAACAGTAAGTAAGTATCTATCTATCTATCTATTGCCAGACGCCTCAATCCCGTTTAGGGTGGCCACAAACAAATCGCCTCCAAGTCGCCCTGTCCCCCGCCATTTCACTGCCCTGCTCCCAACTCACACCCCCCTCTCTCATATACCTCTCCACCCCATCCCTCCATCTCATCCTCGGCCTCCCCCTACCTCTTCTCCCCTCCACCTCACTCACACTCTCTTCGTCAGTCTTTCACCCTCCAGCCTCTCCACATGGCCAAACCACCTCAGTGTGTTCCTCATAACGCTTCCTATCACAGTAAGTAAGTAAGTAAGTAGTAATAATAATATGATAATAATAATAATAATAATAATCCATCCATCCATCCATCATCCAATCCTATGTTGCCCCACGAGGAGCGTAGGAGCCAGGAGCTAGGCAGGTTAGTCAATATAATAAAAATAATAATTGATAAAATTATTTCCGTATTAATATTATTATTATTATTATTATTACTGTTATTATTATTACTGTTATTATTATTAGTAGTAGTAGTAGTAGTAATAGTAGTAGCAGTAATAGTGTTAGTGTTATCATCGTCATTTTTGTGGTAGTTATGATTACACGGATATTGTTTTTGTTTTTTTTGTTTTTTTTATTCTCCCAGTGTTTTTTCTCCAGCCATCGACTCCTTTGAAACCTGCTCAGCGCTTTGACCATAATGAGATTACAGTGAACGTTTGAAGGCTACATATTTGCATCAAAGGGAATGTTAATCGTGAGGGGTAAATACTCCGTCGTTTTAATTACGGCGGATGGCTAATAGTAAGTGGCGTAGTTTGCGTGGGAATTCACTTAGCCGGGCTTTTATAGGTCATTTGCGTCGCGATTTACATTTTTACCTTTTTCGTTTTTTACAAGAACTCATATACGTTTTTCATATTTTTGTTTATATTAAAAACTCAGGTATATCTTAACAGCAGTACGATGACCTATTTTTAATTTGTTGTTGCCACCTTCAGACGATTTTACACAGTTTAAGAAAGACCGCTATTGTTAAAGGGAATATTGAAGGCTACATCTAAAGGGAATATTGAAGGCTACATCTAAAGGGAATATTGAAGGCTACATCTAAAGGGAATATTGAAGGCTACATCTAAAGGGAATATTGAAGGCTACATCTAAAGGGAATATTGAAGGCTACATCTAAAGGGAATATTGAAGGCTACATCTAAAGGGAATATTGAAGGCTACATCTAAAGGGAATATTGAAGGCTACATCTAAAGGGAATATTGAAGGCTACATCTAAAGGGAATATTGAAGGCTACATCTAAAGGGAATATTGAAGGCTACATTTACAGGGAATACTGAAAGCTCCATCTAAAGGGAATATTGAAGGCTACTTCTAAAGGGAATATTAAAGGCTACATCTAAAGGGAATACTGAAAGCTCCATCTAAAGGGAATATTGAAGGCTACTTCTAAAGGGAATATTAAAGGCTACAATTCTCCCAAGTTGAACACAAACACTGATGACAGCTAAAAAAGAAACTAAGGAAAACCACCGGATTCAAGGGGTTAACCCGGAGGCTCCTATGGCCCACTCGTAGCTGGAACAAATGGTCATGCTGGAAATTAGTTGACTAGAATTATCCCGAGCAGAAGATGGTTAATAGGATCTCTTTGAACACACGTCCTCCCGTGGCGCACTGAGATGAATAAAATAGGCGGGCCATGAGAGGGGTAAGGGGGCTAGTATTTACAGTACAGTTAGGCTCGTATGACTCTTTAACTTATTCTATGTCTCATACTATTTCATGCCGCTTCAAAGGCAGTCCTCGTAATGAAGTCTTGCGAAAGGTGAATGAAAATCCCCATTAATTATCCGGAACATATACGGTGAAAAGGCTAATTGCTCTTGTTTGATGTAGTATTTTATATTTCATCCTTCCTCTCTTCAAAATATGTTATTCGCCGTTTGATAGACTTTTCGAACTGGAGAGGTTAATCACATCCTTCATTTTTTCCTCAACTAGTGGGCTGTCATTAGCGGAAGCAAATCGTCTGGTAGTAGCAGGAAAACATACATACATACTTGCAGCTGGTAACATAATATAATTTGTTTATTCTTGCTTCCTGCAGACGATTTTGTCAGCTGTGGAGAAACTTATATAGCAGCGGAGAGACAAAGTTTCCATACTCACTTTCACACCCAAACTTCCCCCCCACTCCCCCGAGCTGAAAAAAAAAAGGCTGTATCAGAAATATATATATATATATATATATATATATATATATATATATATATATATATATATATATATATATAAGCGTGTGTGTGCGTGTGTGTGTGTGTGTGTGTGTGTGTGTGTGTGTGTGAGAGAGAGAGAGAGAGAGAGAGAGAATCAACACTCACTGTAGAGGAGAATTGTTGATAACGCCATTACAGTATTCATTTATTTAAAGTTTTTGTTGATGAGGCCATGGTTTATGCAATTGGGCATAGTTTGTTTTTATTTATGTATTCACGTATTAATGTTTATTTTTTGCATGTAAGGATATAATAAGGACGGAGCAGTCATCCCTTCAACGCTTGTGCAGTGCGCTCTCTCTCTCTCTCTCTCTCTCTCTCTCTCTCTCTCTCTCTCTCTCTCTCCTGCCCCATTGTGTAATTCATGTTTTGTTGGACTAACTGTGTTATCCTTTTTTTTTTTTCCCTTGCAGTTTTTTTTTTTCCTAGTCTGCCTCAAGTAACTAACCATTTGTTTTTGGTGGTTATATGTAGTTATAATTAACGGGCAGTTCAGGTTCAGTCTTGTTCTTGAAAAAGGAATATAAACGAACATGAAGCTTGTGACTATAAAACAAGCATTTTACACAATTCATGTAAAATCCGATCCATTATGTAGCTCATGACTGTAACCGTCAGCACTTACATGAAATCTCTAAATGTTGTTGGGATTTCGTGTAATTACTAATAGCTCTTTCTTCATACATGAATTCCCTAAAGTAGTTGTTTACGAGCAAATACCAATTTCGATGGTTGTTTGCCTGGATCTCATACGAAGACACTCGCTCACTGAAAGTAATCGCTTTCGACTCGCGATGCTGACAACAGCTTGCAGTGGAAGTGCCGGTAGTGTGGTTTTGGTTATGACCGAGTCATTCGAAAAGACTGACCAGTACAGAAGTACAAAGTTTTCCAAAACGGGTGGACAGTCAAAGAAAATTATTTCGAAAGTTTGGCAAGAGAGAGTGCAGCTATTAAAACAGCGCTTCTAACGGTGGGCATTGCAGTTACTTACTTTACAGGTATGAAATTATTAATAGTATGTGATAATATGGTTAGATTTATTTGGAAGTGAAGCCAGCCACAGGAATCTATTTCGTGCCTGCAGTATTGTATAGGGGTCTCAGTCTCACAGGCAATATGGCATTGAGGTGCATTATTGTGTGGATTGCTTGGCTTGTGAAGTAGAGCCGAGAATTTTAAATGATTGATTTTTCCTTTTTTTTCAATAACAGAACGGAGGAAGGAAATAGAAATGAATTAAAAAAAAATCCATACACCAGATTACTGGTGTCCTCTGTTCATATAATGTCTGTTACAGTTAGACTTGAACAGCTGTGGGTTGAAATTTGGAGGGAAACAACTCTGGGGAAGCGAGTTCCAGAGAGATGCAGTTCGGGGAGTGAAAGAATTCTGATAGGCAGAAGTTCTGCAATATGGCTGAGTGACATTCCAGTCATGAGCGCTACCAGATGCCCGTGTAACACGAGGGAAGGCATGGAGAGGTGGCACCATGGACGCAACTTCGTCAGAGCATTTGCCATAAAAATATCTGTAAAATAATGCAAGGGAGGCAACATTTCTTCTTACTTGCAGGGGAGGTAGTTTATTTGTAATTGCAGGGTTGTTAATAATTCTAATAGCGTTGTTCTGAGTGTTGTCTAGTTGTTTTAATGCAACCTCTCCACATCCATTACACAAGGGTGAGCAATATTCAAGTTGAGAGCGCACATGACTCTTATAAATTATAGCCAACAGCTCATCAGTGAAGAAGTTACGGACTCTGTACAATAATCCAAGTTTTTTTTGAGGCGGTAAGTGATCTAACATAAGAGGTCCAGCTGAGGGCATTGTTAAGTGAGACTCCAAGAATTTCAATACTTTTGGAGATGGGAATATTAGTAGCACTGAAGGTATTGTACGAATTTGGCAATATCTGTCTATTAGTAAATTGTATATATTTAGTTTTACCAGCATTAAATGACACATGGTTGTTTTGTCCCCATTCACTGATCGTAGATAGGTCTTGATTTATGGAGATGGCTGTACTAAGTTGAGGGATAGAGATATTAGACTTTGTAAATGGGTGTCTGAATGTGAATGAACTATGTAATGTTGAGTCATCTGCGTATGATAGGATGGGATTGTGGGTGACAGATAAGAGATCAGTAATATGAACCAGGAATAGAGTTGGCGCCAGAACTGACCCCTGCGGCACGCGGGCGTTAATTGAGTGAAAATTGGAATATACATCATCTACTAGTACTCTTATTTTCCTGACGAGGATCGGATGTGTAGCCAGTTTCACGGGTGCTCTGAGAGTTATCCATTTTTTCAAGTTTCCTGAAGCCTTTTCAGGAACGCTCCCACCCCATGTAATAATTAGGAAAAGGATGATGATGAAGATGATGATCTTGAAGTTTAATAGGCTAGGGTACCCCTTTTCACTAGCCCTAGTTAATTCACAACGTTTAGTTAATTGGGATAGTTACGTAAATTATGTTCGTACTATTAGTCCAAGTGCGGTTCCGTGCTCAGCGGTGAGTGAGACACGTACTCCTCGTAGTTTAAGGGAACTGATTTCCTGTCGTTATGTATGCGTAACAAGTTATACTCAAGTTGTACTCGAGCTTCCTGGAAACACATGCTGAGATTACTTAACTGATGACACCATTAGTAGGAGTAGTTCTCTGCAAGTGATATGACCTGTTGCCTCGCTGCTTGGTGGTGTGGGGGTGTGGGGGGGGAGGTTCGCTGCGTGTAGGAGTGAGGGGCTGAGAGGGGGTGGGAGGAGAGAAAATTAAGGGGGATATGGAGGCTAAGTGGCGGGGGAGTGAGAGGGGACCGAGGGGAGGTCAAAGAGGGGCCTGAGTGGGGAAAAGGAGTGTGAGAGGATTGAGTAAGGGAAGGGAATGTGGAAGAAAGTCATGAGTGTAGCGGAAGATTAGTGCCCGAGTAGGACGGGGTTGGGTGGGGAGGGGGAGGTGTCCCGAATAGGAAGTAAAGGGTGAGAGAGATTAGGGTTTGGAGGTGGGAGAGAGCTCTGAATCGAGGGGGAGGGGTAGAGGTAGGAGAGAGTTCTGAATGGGGGGGGGGGGCTAGAGGTGGGAGGGAGTTCTGACAGGAAGGGCTGGGATAGAGGCGGGAGTGGAAGTCCTGAATTGGGGTAAGGAGATAGGAGAGAGGTCTTGGTGGATGGGGGGGGCGGGGGGTGGAGGGAGAATGTGTGGAAGGGGGATGAGAGAGAAGCAAGTGTAAGGGTTTGATCCACCTAGGTTTTGAGCCAGAGCCTTAATGAACTATGCTAATCATCTCGTAGCTAACTCTTTGACTGCTGGGATTTCTCTTTGCTACGTATGCTGTTTTATCGTACTGAGATATGCCAACATGTATAATACAGCTGTGTCGTGCTAGGATTTCTTTATGCTAATATATATCGTCTCGCCGTACAGGGGTTTCTGTTCGCTAAAATATATCATGTTTTACCGTAAGTTGAATAAGGAAAGCCATCCAAAATAACGAAAGAAATAATAGAGATTCTGTATTTTTCAATCGAGACAGATCCCTGTCCTTTAATCTCTCTTTCTATGAGCCAAAAAAGCCGTGTTGTGCTAGCGTGAGCAGAAGCAACTTCGTCCATACCAACAAAGAGGTTAATCATGAGTGCATAGCCCTTTAACTTTGTCTAAATTCTCTGGTTTGGAGCATAGATTATGCAGCCCATTCCCTTAGTTCCAGCAGTCCAGATGGCGATACACATCTTCACACATGACCGCTAATGCGCTAATACCTTCTGTCCATTTTGGTGTGATTATATTAGCAGGGGTGGTCTGTTGACATAGGTAATGTCTGAACAAAAGCAAAATCATCAAATTTGTTACCTCCCCAAGCCCGGGATACATCATGCGTTCTCCTGGTCAGCAATCCACTTCTTGTACCACTTGACCACCACCTGTCATGGCATCCATACAGCAAAGGAATTTATATCTATCTATTATGCAATGTGTGTGTGTGTGTGTGTGTGTGTGTGTGTGTGTGTGTGTGTGTGTGTGTGTGTGTGTAGTGTAGTGAAGTGTTTTGAAGTGTAGTGTAGTGTGAAGTGTAGTGTAGTGTAGTGTAACCAAAACTAGAAAAAAGATCTTGATGAAACTTGGCAGGATGGTTGGACCTGGGTCCCAGGTGGGCCAGTTTCATGTCTACTGATATTTTCGGGAGGAGTGTTATGCCCCATAATAATTGTCCTCATTGGTGTGTTTCACATGGAAGAGGCGGCGGTGCATTTCTGTGGAGTTTCATTCGTCTTTGGAGAGAGAGAGAGAGAGAGAGAGAGAGAGAGAGAGAGAGAGAGAGAGAGAGAGAGAGAGAGAGAGAGAGAGAGAGGGAGACTATAAATCTATATTCCAGTGTCCTTTTCTTCATTGATTCTATGAACAGATGATTTTATTTAATAGTAAATGATGGTAGTTGTGGTGGTGGTGGTGGTGGTGGTAGTGGTAGTAGCTGTGATGATGGTGGTAGCTGTTATTGTGGTGGTGGTGGTGGTGGTAGCTGTTATGTTGGTGGTGGTGGTGGTGGTGATGGTGGTGGGGGTGGTGGTAGCTATGATGATGATGGTGGCGGTGGTGGTAGTTGTAGTAGTTGTGATGTTGATGGCGGTAGGTAATGATGGTGGTGGTGGTGGTGGTAGTTGTGATGGTGGTGGTGGTTGTGATGGTGATGGTGGTGGTGGTGGTAGCCATGATAATGGTGTTGGTAGTAGCTATGGTGGTGTTGGTAATGTTGGTGGTAGCTGTAATGATGATGATGGTTGTAGTAGCTGTGCAAATGGTGGTGGTAGTAGCTGTGGTAGTAGTGGTGGTGTTGCTGGTGGTGGTGGTGGCGGTGGTGTTGGTGTAGCTGTGATGATGGTGGTGGTGGTGGTGATGGTGTAGCTGTTATGATAATTGTGGAGGTGGTAGCTGTGGAGGTGGTGGTAGCTGTTCAGAATCGGCTCTCATTTGTTGCAAAGCAGTTGCTCCAAAGCAAAGCTGGGTTTAGAGACGGCTGCAATAACAAGAATAAAAATAAGAATTGTTATTATTGTAATTGTTATTATTATTATTATTGTTATTATCCCCGCCATTATTCCATATGGTGGGGATTATAAGAATCGATCCCCGCCATTATTCCATATGGTGGGGATTATAAGAATCGACCCCGTCCGTCCGGCTATCCGTCTTTACGTCTGGGCCTGTATCTCGGAAACTAAGTTGTGGATTGGTTTCATATCACACAGAGAGATAGAGTATGTGTCGTAGTTGATGCTCGTGTATGTAAAATTGTCATATCGTCAGTACCTTAAGAGCTGTGACCATATAAGGAAAAATCTTTCTTGATATGTTGGTTGTACCTACTAGAGATTTCAGTCCGACGTGCACAAGGAGTCAGAATATGAAACTTGGCGGACCGGTTCCTAAGAGCATGCTATTATTACCTTCGCCAACGAAGTTTGAGGAGGTTATGTAATCGCCTATGGTTGTCTGTTTGTCCAGACGATATCTCCTAATTTTCTCAATGAATTTCAGTGAATTATTGTGGAAGGGTGCCATGTGCCAATTATTGATTAAATTTTCGGGCGGATCCGGATCCGGCATTTGCGGAGGTATGCAATCACTGAGTGCTTTATTATTATTATTCCCATCATGAGTGTACGAGTCCTAGTTTATGTCCCAGTATATGAAATTACCATATTTGTTAGTCCATATCTGTATATTTACCACATGGTGGGGATACGTCTTTGATAAAGGCATATTATTATTATTTTTACTATTATTATTATTGTTATTATTATTATTATTATTATTATTATTATTTATTATTATTGTTATTATTATTATTATTATTATTATTATTATTATTATTATTATTACCACCACCAACAACAGCAGCAGTCATCAAAATCATCATCATTATCAACAACATCATTATGGGAATAGCTCAACAACACTAACCACTTTCGCGCTTTACTTGATCAGCCACCACAAAGAGAATGTGTCTTTTATAACCTTTACCTCCATGTGTAATTACTCTGTGATTACATTACTTGGTCAGCAAGGGAGAGGAAATTTGATGCATGAGGATTGGCAAAGATAATGGGGATGGAATGTTGATGAAGAAAACAGAGAGAGAGAGAGAGAGAGAGAGAGAGAGAGAGAGAGAGAGAGGTGGATGGAATGTTGAAGTGTGAGATAGAGGGTAGTGGTGATAGTGAGAGAAATGGAGGGGAATGAAGAGAAGTGGAGAGGATAAAGTGATACAATAACGCTAAAATGGAGAGAGAGAGAGAGAGAGAGAGAGAGAGAGGTGGGAGGGACTTAGGAACAGTCTGTCCAATTGTATCTATCCACTCAGTCATTGACATAAATCCGTCATGCCATCCATCCATCTATCAGTCCGTCATTCCATGCATCCATTTATTAGTCCGTCATTCGACTCATCCATCCATCCATCAAACCATCATTCGATCCATCGATCCACCCATTAGTCCATCATTCGATCCATCCGTCCATCCATCGTTTCGTCATTCGACCGATCCATCGATCCATCAGTCCGTTATTCGATCCACCCAATGGTCCATCAGTCCGTTATTCGATCCATCGATCCATCTGTCAATTCGTCATTCAATCCATCCATCCATCTATCAGTCCTTCATTCCATCTATCCATCCATCAGTCTGTCATCCGATCGATTCATCTACCCATCAGTGCATCATTCGATCCATCCATCCACTCTTCAATCCGTCATTAGATCAATCCGTCAATCCATCCACCAATCCGTCATTCAGTTCATCCATCCATCCATCAGTCCGTCATTCGATCGATCTTTCCATCCTTCCACCATCATTCATTTGATCCATTCATCAGTCCATCATTCGATCGATCCATCCATCCATCAGTCAGTCCATCATTTGATCCATCCCTCCGTCCATCCACTAATCAGTCATTTGATCCATCCATCAGTCCGTCATTCGATCCATCCATCAGTCCATCAGTCCATCATTCAGTCGATCCGTCCATCCATCCATCAATCCGTCCTTCGATCAATCCAGCCACAACCCAAGTCCAAGACGAACAATAGGCAAAATCGTACCCGTATCCTATTTCCACCCTCAATAAATATCGCTGAGGAATACTATGCTTGACTGTACCCGTATCCATACTACTGTATTTCCCCTCATTGTCCTTGTGTACCCTCACCCTTCCCTTATTCCTATTGCTGCTCGGATTTATTTGAGAGACGGTCGGATACCTGATCACTTTGAGAAGGGGAGACAGATTTGAATGTGTGTGTGTGTGTGTGTGTGTGTGTGTGTGTGTGTGTGTGTGTGTGTGTGTGTTTGAGAGAGAGAGAGGGGGGGGGAAATAAGATATAGTTTGCAGTATCGGAGGACTTGATTGGAAAATAATACTACAGTGTTTCATTACATATTTATTATTTGTTGTCTGCCTTCCCACATACTCCCCTTCTCTCTTAGAAAAGAAGAATAAACAGATTTACAAAAACTTAAACACCGTAGCGGATTTTGTGTGTAAAATAATGAAAAAATGTGAAACGTAAAGCACCAAGAGCTGAACTACAGGCGTCAACGAAACATTCTAAGTAGTTTAAGTTTTGTCATATTAAATCCTTCGTTATGATTTTTTTTTTAAGTGAATACACACGTGTAGTGGTACCGTAGCAAGAATATACAGATGGTTATCGTACTGTAAGGGGTAATGAAAATTCTTATCTAACCTCTTCACCACGACACGTTTTTATTGGAGATATTTGCTGCAGTGCCACATGTTTTTATGCGACGAGAACACATCATAGTAGGCTGTGAAGCCTATGCCCAGAGTCGGTCACAAAAAAAAAAAAAAAAAAAAAAATTATTTTCATTGCGAGTGACGGGTGAAACTGAGTCAAAGTGAAAAGATAAGAATATTGCAATGTCATGTGTTCGATACAGCGACAAGTCTTTGTGTCAGGTACTAAGTGTATGAAGCGGCTTTCCCATGTAATTACAGTCGCCTGTCGTACTGCCTCGAAATCGTGTTAAAACCTAATGACATATTGCTGGAATATTCAAAGTTGTCAGGTAAGGTGAAATGTCGTATCGTAAGTTCAAACCTCAGAAGTATGAAGACATTTTTGAACGTGACTGCGTGACTATACCGAATTACTTTATTCATTTGTTCTTTTCAAATCAGGTGTGAAACAGAACGTGCGCTAGAATAATCGACGCCTCCATTCCATCTGCTGGCTTAAAGCCGAGCAAGGATATTGTTGTTACGCATTGTACTACGATGAAGTTTTTTTTTTTTTTTCTATCGCCACACGATTTATATGTACAATTTAGAAAGGACTTTTTGCTGTAAAGGGATTAATGAGAACTACATCTCACCCCTCGAATGTCAAATGTCTCCCCTAAGCTAAATTAAATGGTCTGAAGACAGCTAAAACATAATACAGATGAGTCATCGGATTCAGGGGGATAAAATGGCTCTTCGTTTGGTGGCAGCGTTTCCAGCATAAAGTTTGTTGTAAGCAAAGTAAAATTCTGTATTATAGTGCCCTTGGTTTCACTCAAGTAGACACAGATTAAACTAATATGAAAGTCTTCGTATAAAATGAAGGATATTGTGGCGCTCTTTGACTCCTAAATTGCCCTGTCTCCAGCCTTGTTCGCTTTGTGGCCACTGTAAAAGTGACATGGAAAGTGAAGATCGGAAAATGAACAACAAATATATTTTTCCGGCCGTTTTTGTAATCTGCAAATGGAAGTTGTTCACTGGTTTGTGTGTGAAGCGTCATGAACAGCGAACACGGGACACAACATCCTCCACGTCTGTGTGTGTATAAATATACCATTTACAGTATACAGTATATGTTGATGTGTAATATGTATGTACTTTTTCGCGTTGTCTTTGGTAGGTAAGAGTACTCATCATCCACTCACTAAATGGAGTGCCACCTTCAAGTAACACTACGCTGAGTGACAAACCAGATGATTTCATGTACTCTAAGAACTATTTACGAGTATTGCATTGAATGATAACCCGTACATCTTACGTGAGAAAGCCTGCTGGGTTAAGTTGCTCCAACCGGCTTCAGATCCAAGGAGTGTTTAGGGTGTATTGTTCACAAAAGCCACACGTCTGAAGCGCCAACACTAGTATAGGTAGCTTGGTCTCGAGCGTCTAGGCAGAACCTCTTCCTTTCCGATGCATTTTGCATAATTCGTCTCTGTGTTGTCTTGTATTCAATTATTCTTTTTATCCGCTTCATTGCGAAGATCCCATATTTATCAGTAAAAAAGACATGGAATAAAATGTATAAATATGTAAGGATGGCAGCGCGCCAAAAGACGTCAGACTGAGTTCGAGGCAGTAAATCGACGTGTAATCACATCCCAAATTTTTGCGTACTTTAGTGTACTGTAATTATATGTTTAAAAGTTTTACCAATATATTGACACTTTTCGGGTGCAGTTATACAAGACCATAATGGCACGTACTTGAGTTTCAAAAAATGCAGGGATGTAGTTACCTTTTTCACTTCCTCGACATTGTTATGATGGTTTTTGGAATACCGCCATCCCTACATCTTCATGCATTTTATCAAGTGAGTTTTATACTTGCTTCACTGATGTGTCAGTATGTATGTCCGAAAGCTCCAAGCGTTTTTGTAAGGCATTCAGCTTAAGAGCTTCGTAGTAATGAAGAGATTAAGGAAGCCTCAAACCCGCTCCCGTTCGAAATGTTTCCCTTGAGTTAAATTAAATTTTCTGGAGAAAGTAAAGAAAAGGGAGGACTGGAAGAACGTACAGTAACACCCACGCCTTGCGATCAGTTTGTGACCGAGCTTTTGGCCGTGGTCTGTGATCTTGACCTGGACCGATTGTTCTGACTTGAAACACTTCATCCTTGACTAACTATGAACCCCTCCACTAAGTTTGGTTCAAACTGGATCAAAAGTGTTTAAGTTAATCATGCCCTGCGACTTTCACCTATGCCCTAATGTTCTCAGAATTGATCAGTTTAATCCAAGTCTGACCCAAAATTGTTCCACCAACTTTATTCGAAGACATATAGGCTAAAGACTTTATCAGTTATGAGGCCGAAAGTTTGACGCAATACAGTGGCCTTA
Source organism: Coenobita brevimanus (assembly GCF_032717465.1). NCBI lineage: Eukaryota > Metazoa > Arthropoda > Malacostraca > Decapoda > Coenobitidae > Coenobita > Coenobita brevimanus. The sequence goes on from NC_137050.1 coordinate 20,852,455, forward strand.
AGTTTTGACTGATTGTTCTCAAAATTAAAACACTTCACCATTTGATCACTCTGTGCCATTGTGTCAAGTTTTGTGTAAATCGAATCAAATTGATCTATTCGTGGCCCGTTACCTCTGACCTTTTGGGGTTAATATGTACTGTGCTTCCGACCCGGTAAGAATTAAACCCTTCTGTAAAAAAAGCAAGGTTATCTGTTTTGCCATTTAGAACTAGAGGGGTCTAAGAAAAGAAGAAGAAATCGGGTTTTAATTAAGTACCTTTGTGTTTAGGAGTTACGGAGGATTATATTTGTTAGGGCTTATGGGCGAGTCGGCGCCTTCCCTACGTAGTGTCTAGAGACACCGATTTTATTTATGCCACCTCCAGCCGAAATTTTCCGATAAAGAGAAATCAGTCGAAATGGATGGGTTAAGCCCATCTCCAGTATTTCTTTAACTACGATAGATCCTTATCCATATTAATAACCCTGATGGAATTTAAAAAAAAAAAAAACATCATGCTTAAAAAGTACTGTTAACAACAGATCTTGTATAAATTAATATATCTAATATAGTGATGCTTAACCTGAGACCTTTGGACCTCAAGGATACATTGGAAAAATTTCAGGAATCCAAGATTGATAGTGAAAAATATAAATATGAAATTGTGGATTACAATGATCTAATTGACTTTGTCTATATAACCATTACCATTGCACTTCTACATACCCATTACCATTGCCTGATTAACATACCCATTATCATTGGTTAACGTCGCTGGTAATGGTAATGGAAGCCTTCCTACTGACAAGTGATACCTTGCAGCTTGGATTTTCCTAACATTACTGTGGTATGCTCGAATCTGATTTTATTTAAGATTGAGTACAGCCCTTTGACTATTTGAGTAAAATCCCATTGCTTTTGTCCTTACGGCCATTACTCATGCAGGTCATAGGCCTACTGATTTGAGTTGTCCGCACATAATGCCAGGAGGTTGATTTACTTGTGAAAAGCATGATATATTTTTCATAATTCTTTTCATGCTAAGTGAACGGAGTCCACTGGAATTTTTCACAGAGGTGGAGAAAGAGTTCAAAAGGTGGAGGACCACTGATGTAAGAGAATATCATCGTTGCTTATGTAAACAAAACTGATAAGGAGGAGATGAAAGCCTCCCTAAGCCCGTGAGAATACGCCCTTATCACTCAACTCATTTGCTTTTAAGGCTTTGACATACGTGAAGTGTTCAAAAGGTACTGGAATAACGGTATATAATGTGTTTATACAGAGATTAGCTCTCGAGATTACAGCCTAAAGAGTCTCAGCTGTGGCCCGTTTTAGATGGTTGACTAATAGGGCTTTGGCATAAATAAATTAAATGGCATGGACTTCGAATAAAATTATTTATCCTTTAGCCGGAGGGCGTTATCCTTATCTACTTCTTGCGATCTAAAGTAAGAATGAGATAAATAGGCTTTCCACTGACTTTACATACAGAAACCGGTGCAAATACACTATCCCTCAAACGAAGGTGGAATCATAGGCTTTTCGTCCTCTCTCGTCTTACTGGCGCATGTCAGTTTCTCTCCGCAGCAGTGTTGTTCCCCCCCCCCCCCGCGTCTCTCTCTCTCTCTCTCTCTCTCTCTCTCTCTCTCTCTCTCTCTCTCTCTCTCTCTCTCTCTCTATTATTCTCCTTTACCTGCAGGCACGCAGCACCCGTGTAGGTATACAAGGTAACTCCTTTTCTGTCCAACTCTGTAATGGAAAAGTGAAACGGTACTCTGTCTTTCATGTATGCAGCTGGTCAACTCAGGAGCTGCCTTTCTCATGTTGTCTTTCCCATTACTTATATTCTTCAGTCTTTTAAGTGCAATGTGTCCAGGCATCTCGAAATGAACTGCTCTTGTATTTGGCTTTATGTTTTGTTAAACTTCTTTTTGGACACGTTTTGCCGGCTCTCAGCCTTGAATTATATCTTTACCTTGTAACAAAGTCGGCTGTTTAAAAATAAACCGTATTTTCCTTACTAACAATGCTTTTGTGTTTTTATGTAATTGACAAGTGAGAATTGTGAGTCAGAAATAATTGGTAAAGGTCATAAACGCTGCCAGTATTACCACAGCCATTTTTACAAGCATGACGATCTTCATTGTCATTATCATAATTGCTAATATCGTTAGTGCTATCACTACCCCAGTATCACTGCCAGTGTAATTAGTATCCTTCTAACCATTGTTGTCGATACTGCCACTAGCATTACTACCACTGTCACCACTAGTTTCACAACCACAAGCATTACTATCATCAGTACCAATATCATTACAATTAAAAATATCACTAATATTAGGTTCAAAGTAAATCACTCCCACTACGGTCACTGTAATATCGCTACCACTACCACGACAGCCACTACCATCAAATTTTCCGCTGTTGTCAAGTAACCGCGTGACTGAGTATGAGGTAACTCTCATCTCTTTGCGGGCACGGCAATTTGCACCGGAAGGAGACTGACAGACGCACACGTCCTCTCCTATGTTTGAACAATGCATACGTGTGTGAGGGGGTGCCTGCGTTATTGTATGTGTGTTTGTATATGTATTTGTTGTTGTTGTTGTTTTGCAGTGCCATGTATTTAAAAGTGGATGAGTTATATACAGGTACTGAATGTATCATGACAGTGAACATAGTACCAGTATATACCATAATTATCTCGGTGAGTGATTTAACGTGTTTCCAGTAGTACGAAGCGCATTCCTCTGCATTACATATATTACATTCCCCCAGTCGTCACTCAACACTTTTTTTGTTTACCATCCAGCTAAGTACATCACCCTGGGTAGTACTGTAACTGGTTAAGATTTGGTAACACATCTTCTTTGGTGAATTTTTATGTACATCACACCTCACTGTTCTCTCGTATGTTTTTGAAGTTGATATTAAAACTGATTAAATAAAATGCAAGGGAATGTTAACATATAATATGCAAAATGAATCGTAGAGGATAGATGCTGCGAAACATCCAGTGCCTCCTAGAATATGACCTTTATAAAGGAAGTTCCCTTTGGTTCTCTTGCGTACCAGCCAATCTCTGTATATGGCAGGTTGATATTCTGTTATATAGCATTTTCAGTATGAGCTGATCTGTCTGCTGGTGCATCAAAAGATATAATTTACAAACAAAATAATACTAAGTTGTATTATACAAATTAGGGACGTACTGTGAGACATATTTTTGCTATCTCCAGACGAGTATATTAACTCAGGAAGGTCCCGTAATAAAGAAAAAGTATTAAGGCTGTCTATCATCTCTTGATCGAAAATGGCTCCCCTAAACTGAATGAATCGCCTGGAAATAACAAAAATATCTAAATATCTTTCACAGTGTTTAAGAGGATAATTGCCCCCTCCTCCCCCCAAAAAAAAGAGTAAGATATCCCTTTTTGTATCATCTTTTCAGTGCGATGACATATATTGGTTTATCTTTGCCACTTCCAGACGGTGTTATTCAACTGGGGAAACAGTGAAGTGAAGGAGTTAGTGAAGACTGTATCTTACCTTATCTAGCCTCCTTCCCCCTGTTTGAAGAATCTCTCTTAAAGATGAAGAAAACAGACTGGTAATTGGAGGAATATAATAAGAAAATACGCCATAGGATTGAAAAGGTTATCCTGTCGTGTCATCTTGCTAATGTCCACCCGTGCATTCACAGACCTATCCGTACTGTCCGTGGCTGCCTACGACGGGGACGACGCTACGGAAGGCACGAACGCCCGCCTTACGTACACGATCGAGAAGAACGTGATTGACGAGGGCACAGGAGAGGCGATATTCGTGGTCCACCCGGAGACCGGCGTGGTGCGGACGGCGTTGTGCTGCCTGGACCGGGAGACCACACCGGAGTACACCATCCAAGTCGTGGCCAGTGACGGAGGAGGACATAAAGGTAGGTACAGGTGTGTGTGGGGGGGGGGCTCTTGCCCAATTCTTTCTCCAGGATTAAATGAGGGTAATAGTGTCCCGTCTTTGGTTGCTTATTTGTCACACAGTTGTATAAATTTAGAATTAATAATGGCACATTCATCTTCCTCTGGCAGCTGGTTCCAATAGTTATTTCCTGTTCCAAGAGTTATCTCCTTTCGACGAAAAACTACTTCCTTACACCTTTACCACTTCGTACTTCATAATCGACGGTGTTCTCTTGATCCATGCTTTACATGTATTATATATAGTCCCTCTCTTGTCAGTTTTGCTTTTACTGTTATTAGTTTGTACAGCGTTATCTTAACTCCTCCCTGTCAACTTTGTTTTATTATAGATAGTTAAGCTTCAGGCTTTTCAGCCTGTTTCGTAATTGAATCCTTCAAGCTAGGCATCCATAACACTTTTTATGATGTTTTAAGGTTAAGATTCCATTCGGCTTGTACATATTCAAGTATTGACCTAATAAATGCTGTACATATATTCATTATATTCTCATGTACGTATGTCAGTGCTGTTTCTTATTGGTCAGTAGTATATACATATTTGTCTTTTTCATTTATGTAGCCTGTTGTGATCATTTTGATTGAACAGTTAGTCCAGGATCTTTTTACCCACCTGATTTTTGTCGACTATTTCCTTTTAGTGTGTGTCCCCACTTCGGTCTTTTACCACTTCCCAAAATCTGTTCCCTGACATTTTTTGCAGTAACTTCCACATCCTCTTGAATATCACAGGAGTACCTGTTTGACGTTTGCTGCCTGGAGCATTATTTTTAATGGGCACTGAGATTTTTGCATCGTCTACCATTATTTTCAATTGTGTTTTTCAGTGTCGCCCGTTTTCATAACATTTATATGTAATAGAAGCATAACTGGAGTCAATACCGATGTTTGTGGATGTCCGTCTTTCACCTCAGTCCAGCCTGAGATATTCATGAATTATTGTTTTCACCTTCTTTCACCGAAAGAAAAATAAAAAAGTTTCATTAGAGCTTCGGTAATATATATGTTTTACAGTTTTCAAATCAATCTGCGATGGGTAACTCGCTTGAAAGTTCTCTTTTAAGTCCAGATAAATACAGTCAGTCCATTCTACTCTTTCCTCAATAATTTCCGTTAGTCTGTCCTAAATGCTGAAGAGGTCGATAAAACATAATTTCCTGGCACTTAAGCAAAATTACGTATAGGACAACAATTCATATTTCTCGAAATGAGAAATCCTTATTAGCTTTTCTAGCTTTATCCTGTCACTCTGGTATGAATGTGTATGAGGGGGGAGGAGGAGGAGTTACGAGATGAGGGGAAGGAGTTGGAGGAAAGGAGAGTAATAGCTGTTAGAGATGAGGTAAGAAGGGGGGAGAAGGTATGTGAATGGGAGAAACAGGAATAAACACGAAAGTAAAGGTGTTGAGGGATGGGATAAGGAACTGGATGGAAGGACTTAATTTGTTATGGTGGGGAAGGAGTTGGAGATGAGGAGAAGGAATTAGAGATGAATGAATGGATAATGTGTAAGAGGTCTTTGAAATAGAACTGGGGGGGGGGGAGTGACTGTGAACGATCGATGGGAGTAAAATGCATGTGAAGATGATGAGGGGGGGGGGGGAGGCATTTGAGATGAAGGGAAAGATTAGAGATGAGGGTAGAAGCAAAGGGTTTGGGATGGAGGGAAGAAATTTGGAGATTGTGGGGAGAAGCGCAGATTGTGAGATGAAGTAAGAGAGAGAGAGAAAATGAACAGAGGAGGAGGAGGAGAAGGAGGAGACATGTAGAGAAGTGGGGGTTGGATTGAATTTAGAAACAGGAGGAAACATGGAAGTAGGAATGATGTTTGGGATGCAGCAGCAAGGGAAAGATTGGAGTAAATGATGAGAATGTACCTATAATAATATACTTTGTGTGGGTGGAAGGTATAACAAAGACATTGGAAGAATTATGGGTATAGAAAAGGCGTTTAGAGTGGAGTATTGTTGGGTGGTGAATGAAAGCGATTGGAGGAAACATCGCTAAAGAGAATTAAAAAAAAAAGTTTGGAATGGAGTAAAGGAGGGACGGCAGGTGAACGGGGCAGATTAGAGGAATCGCAGAGGTAGAGAGGAAGGGATGGATGATAATTGTGTGTGTGTGTGTGTGTGTGTGTGTGTGTGTGTGTATGTGAGAGAGAGAGAGAGAGAGAGAGAGAGAGAGAGAGAGAGAGAGAGAGAGAGAGAGAGAGAGGGAGAGAGAGAACAGGCAGTAGTAAGAACAGGTGGGAATAGAGATAAGCGATGATGAACCCCTTTAGAATGCAATAGGCGTCCCGTAAGCTGAATAAATTTGCCGAATGATAGCAGTAATAAAACAGAGACGCCATGATGCTGAGTGGTTAATGGAGACGGAGTATAACCCTCTCCTAGTAAGAGATCTCCCTAATTCAGCGTTAATTCGGTTGATGGTAACAAGAAAAAGGTTTAAGAAGTGCAAAAGGTCTAAGTGGATGCGGGACTACTAGAGCCGTAAAAATGAGGCGCCGCGGAAGTCAGTGGAAGTAAGGCATCTTTGCTTGAGAAAATCCTCGGGGAGTGACTGACTGACTGGCTCCGGAAGCTAAAAATATCACGGCAGTGAAGGGATTAAGGCGAAGAATGGAGAGGAAGAGCTAAGAAATGAATAATGGAAAAGGTAAAGGAGGAAAGAGGGAAGCCATAGGAAGGAAGTGTTGTAAGAGGAGATATGTTGGAAGGAAAAGCAGGAAGAAAAGGGAAATTTTTGAGAGAGAGAGAGAGAGAGAGAGAGAGAGAGAGAGAGAGAGAGAATTTCAGATAAATAAAGGAGGAAGAACTGATAGGTCAGGAGATGCGAAGGGTAGAAAGAATTTTAGTGGAAAAATATAGGGAAGATGGGTTGATTAGAGGGAAGGGGAGAAAGCGAGAGATGATTACAAATGGAGAGAGGGAGGGAAAAATGGCTCTGATGGGACTGAGCCGAAGGATTGAGAAAGAAAAGGGTAAAGGAGAGGGAGGTTGATGGCGTGAAGATGGGGCGAGGAGAATGAGAATCAGTAAGGAAGGAGGACTGTGAATCGTATACAAATATCTTTTAATTTTTTCTTTTGTATATATGGCGTTTCGTTGGAGTTTTGGTGGAAGTTCGGGAGAGGCGATTCAGTAACTAATAAAAAAATAATGCCATATAAGCCTGAATCTAAAGGTATTAACCGTTACGAAACTAAGTTACTGATGACCTTATGGGAGAAAAAGGCTAAGATTATCACCCGTTACGGACCTAAGATACTAATGACCGTAAGAGAGAAAAAATCCCCTCCGTATTTCACCCATAAGGTCATCATTTGTAGCTCTGTAATAGTTGAAAATTGAACTGATGGTTATATCACATTTTAACTTAAAATTCCCCTCAAATAACCTTCTGAAATTTATATTAAAAAACCACGGAGCAGCCTGTATACTGAGTGGTGTGTGTGTGTGTGTGTGTGTGTGTGTGTGTGTGTGTGTGTGTGTGTGCGTGTGCGTGCGTGCGTGCGTGCGTGCGTGCGTGCGTGCGTGAGTGTGTGTGTGCGCGCGCGCGCGCTTTTCTCTGTTGCGTTATATAACTACACAATTACAAGAGCAGCATAGACCTTACGTACCTTATTAGGTAGTCCGACGTTAATATTTATAGGAAGACATGAGATAAGGAGAGTGAGGAAGAGAGGAAGGAAGGAAGAGAGAGGAAGAGCGAGAGAGATTAATGAGGCTAGAGTATAATATTCAAGTAGGGTTCAGTGCCAGAGGGAAAGGAGGGGGGGGAGGAGAGAAAATGACGAGATGGAGAGAATAAGGAGGAAAGGGAGGAAGATATATGGGAGGTGGTAATGCGAGGAAATTAAGGCAGACAGGGAGAAAGAGAGAGAAGGGGAAGGGAAACGAAAGTGGAAGAGTAAGAAAAGAAGATGGAGAGGGGGAGTAAAACAGGGACGAAATTGAGAAAGACATAGAGGAGAGGGGGGAAATGAGAGGAAATTAAAGAACAGAAGAGCGGGAAAAAGGAGGGGGAAAGATACTTGAGGATGAGGGAGGAAAATGGAAAGTGCGAAGGAAATAAGAAGAACGAATGGGGAGGAGAGAGAAGCTGGCGAAAAGGAGATGAGATGGAAAGATATGTAAAGAGAGACAAAGAAGGGAGAAATGGAAAATATACTAATAAGAGAAATTAGAGAGGAAAGATAAGAAGGGAAAAAACGGAAGGAAATAAAATGGAAGAAAGGTAGGAGAGACGAAAAAAATAAAAGGGGAAGTGGGGCAAGGAAATATAGAAGCAGGAACATAGAAAGAAGATAAAAGTTAGAGGAAATAGAGAAAGCTTAGGGAAATGTACACAAAATATAGGAAGAGATAGAAATCGAGAGGAATGAGAATAGAGAGGATGGGCAGGAAGAGAATGGGGAAGGAGGGAATAATGGGGTAGAGTAAAAGGAGACGAGAGAAGGGTAGAGAGGAAGGAAGGAAAGGAGGGAGAGAAAATACGGACAGGAAGGGAGATGAGGATAAAAAGTATAAAAGAAGGGAGAGAAGGTTGAGGGTTAGAGGAGAGGACATAGGTAGGAAGGGAGATCGAGAGAAAAGAATATGAGGAGGAAGAAGGGGATGAAGAGAATGTGGTGTAAAAATGACATGTGGAAAAACTGAAAGATGAAAGAGGGGAAAAAACATGGGAGAAAAATACGAACTTGAGAGAGAGAGAGAGTGAGAGAGAGGAGGATATATGGTGATGCAGAGGGAGGAGAGAAGAAAGGAGAAAGAGGAGAGGGAGGCTGATAAACCGGAAAGAATCGGGAGAAGGGACTGGGAGAGGCTAGACCTGACAAGATAAGGAGTAAAATTGAGAGAGAGAGAGAGAGAGGGAGAGAGAGAGAGAGAGAGAGAGAGAGAGAGAGAGAGAAGATATGACGAGGTTAAATGGATGAATGGAAATCTGTCAAGAATATCATGAACGTACTAATGGAAGTTGAAGTGGGGGAGATAGGAGTGAGGGGAAGACAAGAAAAGAAATGGGAGCGGGAGAGGCGAAAGGAGGGGGGAGAGGGGCAAGGAGTAACGGAGGAGGAGGAGGGTAGGGAGGCAGATGACACTCAATGGAAAAGTAGTAGAGGGAATAGGGAAACTGTAGACAGAGAGGGGAGGAGAAGAATAAAAGGGAAGAGGCGTACAGAGGGAAGGGGGAGAGAAGATGAAAGGAATAGAAAGGAATAAAAGATAAAAGGAGAAAGTAGTAGAGAAGCAAATGGGTAAGGAAGAGAAGGGAGAGACAGGAAAAAAAAAGGAGGTAGAGGGAGAACAGATAGAGGAAGGCAGAGACGGAGGGGGGAAAAGAGTAGTGAGGGGATGAGAAAGAAGGGGATAGATAGAGGGAGAGGAATTGAGGGGAGAAAAGAAAGGGGGAAACAGGGGTGGGAAAGAATGGATGGGGAGAGTTGGAGGATAAGGAATAGTGAGACATGGAAAGTAACAGAATATTCGTGAGGAGCAGGGGCACGGGAAAAGGGGCATGCCACCAGTGACTATTTGATGACCATTTTGCTTCTTCTAGACTAAGGTGTTATTACTTGTTAACTCGCCTCTAACCTACTCGCTCCGCACGACTGTCCTCAAACTTTCCACCGATCGCCGCATGCCGATCCCTGCCCACAGTTACCCCTTAATCCCTTCACTATAATGTCGTCTGTTGTAATTATTATCTTGCTGATTGAAGAGGATTTTGTTAATATTATGAAGGAGTTTCAATACTGAGGGGTGTACAGAGCTCTATATAACCCCTCCAGTTCTAAAAGTCTCGGTTAAAGTGAGAATCGTCTGGAGTTAACAAAGAAAAAAAACGTGTTTAACGTCTTTAAAAACTACTTTACAGTCTTCCTCTCAGAAGCTTCCTTTCCTTGTCTCTCATGTTTTCTGACCATGCTCTTCCTATCATTTGACCATTCGTTGTCATAAACCTTTCCGTAAACCGATTTTTAACATGCATGCAGTTTGCTATTCTTTTCTGAATTCCCCCTCTTTCCCTGACTATCCTGTCATGTGACCGTTCTCGAATAATCCTTTGACCATCCTCTTCCATTTTTTATCCTTCCAGTTACTATTCTTTTGACCCTATCCCTGTTCGACAAACCGCTTCTCTCTTCGACCCTTCTATTCACCGAGTATTCTTGATCGTTAACCTCTCCACAAACAATCATATGACCACTACCGGTACTTTACTGTCATCTTCCTGGAGGCTCTCATCTCTACTACCCAATGCTCTTGCCATTCTCAGACTGTTGTATAACCATTTTTATCATAAAAAATTACATCCTCCTTCCGCAGCATCCCTGCTCTCGACCACCCCATTTTTGACCATTTCCAGACTCTGACTGTTGGTTAATCATAAAGTTCTCATTAATTATTTCATAAACATTCAAGAATCCTCTCCCACAAACCACTACTCTTCTTGATTATCCTGTCCCCTGAATATTCTCGACCAGCCTTAGGCTATTCTCAGTCCATGGCTACCTCTCCACGACTATTCTTTTAGCTTAATCCCCCTCCTATAAGCTGTCTTTCCCCCAGACGTCCTATTCTCTAGCCAAGCTGGGACTATCCTTTGATTATTCGCGTCCCGTCAAGAATTCCTTGGCTTGGCGGCGCCGTGGCCAGCTATTGGGGGGCAGACAGGCGTGTGTGCAGAGAGAGAGAGAGAGAGAGAGAGAGAGAGAGAGGAATAGAAAATTGTGGGAGGGAAAGGGAGGGAGGGGTGGGGGGTACTAGTGATGAAGGAAAAATGAGAGGAAAAGGGGAGATGGAAAAAAAGGACTTAGGAGGGAAGGAGGGAGGTAAGACTGAGGAAGAAGGAGGGGAGAGCTGATAAACAAGAGAAAGGAGATTTAAGAATTGAGAGATGTTTGGGAGAGGAAGGAGGGAAAAAGGTGGCAGTGATGAAAGGAGAGTGACAGAGCTTGCTAAAAAGATAACTTTTTTTTTTAATAAGATGGACAGAGGAAGGAAAAACAGATGACTAAAAAAAACAATCCATACACCAGATTACAGCTGTCCTCCATTCATAAAAAATCTGTAACAGTTGGACTTGAACTGCCGTATGTTGAAGTTTGGGGGGAAACCACTCTGGGGAAGCTAGTTCCAAAGAGATGCAGTTCGGGGAATAAAAGGATTCCGACAGGCAGATGTTCTGCAATATGGCAATGTGACAGTCCAGTCCTGAGCGCTACCAGATGCATGTGTAGCACGGGGGATGGCGTGGAGATGTAGCATAATGGATGCAACTTCGTGTTAGCATTTGTCATAAAAGTATCTGTAAAATAACGCAAGGGATGCAACATTCTCTCATACTTGTACGGGAGGTAGTGCATTATTTTGTAACAGCAGGGTTATTAATACTTCTGAGATCTTTGATCAGAATATTTTCCATTTGCTTTAGTGCAACTTCTCCACACCCACTCCACAAAGTTGAGCAATATTTAAGTTGAGAGTGCACATGACTCTTGTAAATTATAGCTAACTGCTCGTTAGTGAAGAAGTTAAGGGCACTCTGCAATAACCCAGGTTTCACTGAAGCGGTTATAGCAAGTGTTCTGACATGAGAGGTCTAGCTGAGAGCATTGTTAAATGAAACATCAAGAATTTCAGTACCTTTAAAGATAGAAATATTAGTAGCATTGAAGGTAATATAGGAATCATGCAACATCCGTCTGTTTGTAAGCTGTATATATTTGGTTTTCCTAGCGTTAAATGTGACAATGTTATTTTGTCACCATTCAGTGATCTTAGTTAAGTCTTGATTTATGGAGAATGCTGTACTGAGTTTTGAGTTAGATATAACAATGTGAATGGTTGTTTGAGTTACGTGTGAAGTGTTGAGTCATCTGCATATGAGTGAATAGGATTATTTGTGACAGATGAGAGATCATTAATATGAATTAGGAATAGGGTTGGAGCAAGAACTGATCCTTGTGGCACGCCGGCATTAATCAAGTGGAAATAGGAATATACAGCATCAACTTCTATCTCTCTGACGCTGAGAAATGAGGAAATCAGTGGAACAAAAGATGATAGGCCATAGCGAGGGAGTTTGGATAGAAAGGAACGGTGCCACTCTGTCAAAAGCTTTAGATAGGTATTTAAGGCTGCTTCTGTCAGCTATGAGAGAGAGAGAGAGAGAGAGAGAGAGAGAGAGAGAGAGAGAGAGAGAGAGAGAGGATTATGTGAAAAGACGAATAAATCATTGAAGTTGGATGGAAGAGGGGAAGGAAAGGAGTGGAAGAAGGGGTTAAGGAAGAGAGAGGGGGACGGTGTGGAAAGAAGGATAATGAAAGAGAAGGAAAAAGAGGGAGATTGAGAGAAGGGAGGATGGTAAAAAGAGTTGAGAGAGAGAGAGAGAGAGAGAGAGAGAGAGAGAGTCTGAGGAAATAGAATCTGAAAAGGGAAAATTAAAGGGGATGAGAGATATGGTTGTGGGAGAAGGGTAGCATCTAATTTGATAAGAGTAAATGGAGGAGAAGAAATTAAATAAGACGAGGGAGAGGGAAAAGGAAGATGATGAAGTGGAATTAAGGGTTAGGGAGGCGGGAATACCAGAGAAGTAGGGGAAAACGGTGAAACTTAACAAGAGAGAGAGAGAGAGAGAGAGAGAGAGAGACGAAAAGTGGATGGAAAATATTTCTAGCCGCGAACTCTTCAGTATGAGAGAGAGAGAGAGAGAGAGAGAGAGAGAGAGAGAGGAAAAGTGGATGGGAAGTATTTCTAGCCGCGACCTCTTAAGTATGATTGTTTGTTTTGTTCTTGCAACCATGCATTCCCCCATTCATTCATCTGTTCAGTCCTGTAATATTCCATCAAGACAGAAGAGTTCCGGAGCTAGGTTATTTAGGGCTAACAGTAAGGGCAAGGGAGTGACATAAAGTGAACAATTTGAACAATAAGCCCCAACCATTTCATGGGGTGTAACCCTTGTGGGTCACATGCGATTTTAGCTGCTTAGTCCACCAGACTACCAGGCCTCCATGAACTGGAAAGTTAAATAACCATCTAATAAAGTAAACAGTATCCTGGAGTACAGAGAGCAGATAGGCTTGTCGCATGGTGTAGCGTAACCTGGCGGTGACAGTACATTGAGAAGATGATGGCCTACTGATACCCTGCCTACCACAGACTTGCGTACCACCTGACAATTTCATGCAGCTTATAGAGAACAGAATTCTCTTAGCGAAGGGATTAGAGTATTTCTTTTAATATCTACAGGAGGATGACAGATTTTACAGTTTCATCCATACTACCACCACGCGATTTTGTTTAGCTGAAATAGGAAGGTTGTCGTAGTAAAGTGGTTATAATATCCATTAGCTCCTTAAGTGAAATGAAGACAGTTTATTCTTGCTGTCTTAGTTCGTTTTTATTTAGGCTTTCGAACACCCCGTAATGAGTCGATTAAAATAAGAATTGGATTAACCTTAGAATACTGGTCATTACAAGAGAAAATTTTAACCTTTTCTGCACCATGACGGATATCATAGTTTATTCTTGCCATCACCAAGCTAATTTATTCGGATTAAATGGGCTTTTTTTTTTTTTTTTTTTTTTTTTTTTTTTTTACTCGGAAGGCAGAATAGAGCTTTCTTGAACTCCTTCACTACGATGGATCCTCTCCAAGTTGAAAAAAAGTCTAGCTGCAACAAGAATGAAGACAATATCTTAACCAGAGAGAAGGGAATAATAGTTTAGATTTTTATGGGATATCATACTGACCCTAAAGATCATACGGTGACACTAAGAACCATAGCACAGAAAAGAAACTGTCTTTAATATTTTCAGCTCCATGACGCAATTTTTCGATTTTTTCCTTCCGGCCGACAGTTTTATCCAGCTTAAGAGATGCATGTACCTAGTTGCAAGGGTTTAAGTATAGCCTGCATTTATCCTCTCACTCCGATGGCTTGCTTTTCGTTTATTCACTTCAGTACTAGACGATTTTATTAGGAGCGATCCCGAGTAGCGAAGCGTTTCATAAATGTTATTCCGAATCCTTCCTACTCGAAAAAGTGTCTCCTAATCAAAATAAAACAGTTTGGCGGTAGCAAAAATATAAAGAAAATCACGTTCCCAGGCTGAAGGGGTTAATGCTGTCAATACATGTAGTCTGTCATCCCCTGAATAATAGGCTATCATGTGGATGTAACAAGAGAAATATAGTTTACAGTAGAAATAATCTCCAACGAATCCTTTTGTTAGAGCTTTCTATGTTACAGAGGGTACGGGGAAATGTTTTGTTGAGCTTAAAGAGACCTCTCTGATTCAAAGCATTCACCTCTTCAGATTCCATTTATAAGCTGAATATTATCATCCAGAATATCCCTTCTCCATCAGTCCCTTCAGTTAGATAACGTAGTTTTTCATTTTACTCGTCGTATCTTCAAAGAGCTTCATTCAGCTTTGGGTAGACTTCCAGCTGGAGAGGTTATATACCTGTATAGCATTTATTTATCTGTCATTGCAAGAAGTCTCCCAAGAACTGATTAAAATCGTCGGGAGGCACCATGAATGAATAAATAAAACACATCACTGGATAAATGGAGTAACGATCATTTCTGTCTGAGAGGTACTTTTGAAGCTACATGTGGTAGTGTGCCTGTTGGGTGAAGCCAAGATTCCGGGGGCTTGAATGGTGAATGAATGTGTGTGTGGGTCGTTTCATTAGATATGTTGTCTATTAGTTCCCTCACTTTCGCGTCTTTGTTTCCTTTTCATTGCTTTCTGAACCCTACATCATCCCACCCGACCCCAAAGTTAAAAAAAATGATGATGATGATGATGATGATATAGTGAAGAGGGATGAAACGGGCAGCATCTACATGCTTGCTGTTTCAGGACCACTATCATCTCATGTTTGTTCTGTATATTAAGCGTTCACATTTGTATTCATTTTTTAAATTTATTTTTTTGTTAGAATTACTTGGAAGCGTATAATACTTGTCCCAGGGTAATTCTTACTGCGTTAAATCCGGTTCTTTTGTGTCTCATCCGGGCTGAATAGAAAAAAACATGTTGTTTAGCTGTGTGTGTGTGTGTGTGTGTGTGTGTGTGAGAGAGAGAGAGAGAGAGAGAGAGAGAGGGGGGTATTGGGTGTAGGAGTGTGCCTGTGCGTGTGTGGTAATGTAGGTGTTAGGTGTATGTGTAGGTGTGAGGGGTTGGTTAGAGGGTTAGGTGGGATGGTGTGGGAGTGAGAGGGTGGAGGATTGGGATGCGGTGGGACTGAGAGGGTGGGGAGTTGGGTGGGACTGAGAGCAACACAGTCTTCCCGCTCACGTTGCTGCATTCAGACCCAAGGCATAAAGAGAGTGGAGCACAGTGGAGCCCATTTTGTCTCCCTTCAATTTTGTTTTAGAGGTAAACACTCTCAAACGTGTACGGAATCGTGAGAAAATGATTGTGGATTGCTGATGTGCGGCATGCCTGACGGCGGTATACTATGTAATGAAAAATAGTACTCCATAAAACAAAGATAAGTAAATAAATAAATAAATAAAAAATCTTGTCCGTAACAATTGTACAGGGAAAAACGGTTTAAACTCTCTCTCTCTCTCTCTCTCTCTCTCTCTCTCTCTCTCTCTCTCTCTCTCTTTGTGTGTGTGTGTGTGTGTGTGTGTGTGTGTGTGTGTGTGTGTGTGTGTGTACTATGGGACTGAGGTACTGTCTAAAACAGAGGTGAAATTCTTGAAGTAAACACCATAGAATTTTGCCAGGTGTAGCCGTGGATGGCAGGGGGAGGGTGGAGTAGTATTAACTGTTAACCCTGTTCAGGTAGATGTCGGTCCGTGTTGCATAGCAGGTAAGCGTGGGCCTCTCAGACCCAAAGGTATAAAAACTAGGGAAAAATGTTTATGTTTCCTTCATTCTAATTCTGAAAATAGAGTAACATATTTAATGTTCCGTAACACAAACATGTAAAGAACTGTTCTTTTCTGTTCATATTTTTAGCAACTTTTTGAAGAAAAACTGCAGAAAAAACAAAATAAATTTTGGTCTCCTATAAGAAAAAAAAATGAATGGTTGCTTCAGTGGTCCCAAAGCTTGGTATAGGATGGTGCCTCATGGTGTGAAGAGGAGCTGCCAGAAACTGCATTCATATCTGCAGTCAGGGAGAACAAAATATCTCGCACACCTCAGGCAGACGTGGGTCTCACATACCCAACTTATTCTCACATAACCTTACACTGCGGAAACGGAGAGAGAGCTTGAAGGAACTCCCTCACCCCTTGCATGGATACACAAAGTTAGGAAGCTACTGAGAAGAACAGTGCTCCCGGGTACTTAGAAGTTAATGTGCTAGAAAATTTGATAGGAAGGGGGTCTCTCAGACCCACCTCTACCAGAGCAGGGTTAAGTAATGGAAGGGAAAGCATGGGACGGGTTGGACAGGGTGTTGACATGGTGGGGTGAATGGGTGTGGGTAGACAAACGGAAAGGGTTTATGTTGGGGATTGATTATAGTGGGTCTGTTTTCACCTGATAGAACTGGGTTACTTGCACGACTTAATTGCTATTTCCGGGTTAACTGAAATTCATTGAGCCCTGGTTATGAGGTAGGAATTCGTCTCCTTGGTCACTTGTCAAACCCTCCCTCGAGTCTGACTAAATTTGGCCATGAACTGAGCTGAAATGGTTAAGGGACCTTCGTCAGATCAGAATAAACTCGCTGTACAGAAGATTGTACAGAGCTGCTTGTAACTGGTCAGTGGAAAGACGGGTAATGATAAATCTATTACTC
Source organism: Coenobita brevimanus (assembly GCF_032717465.1). NCBI lineage: Eukaryota > Metazoa > Arthropoda > Malacostraca > Decapoda > Coenobitidae > Coenobita > Coenobita brevimanus. The sequence goes on from NC_137050.1 coordinate 20,869,200, forward strand.
TGTTGTATAAAGATGAATGTAATGACAGAATTGTAGCCCTTGACCCCTTCAGTAACAGATTCCTTTCTTAAGCATGATTTTATGAGGGTCTTGGAAGAAAAATTTCGGAACGAGAAGGACGCCATTGCCTTACTGAGGTTAATATGAAGATTAAAATAAACATGAAGTCCAATCCGCACTGTATGATAACAAGTATACAGTGATACATCTGGAGCTCAAAAAGTGAATGGTATAATGTGACAGAAATAGTACGATGGTGAGGTATTTGATTTTCACGAGAGGCCTACTAACTAACGCATTTTGGTACTAACCTTATATAACTTAAACGGTTCGTAAATATTAGCCCATTCAATACGGGGAGACTTGTAAGGAGATTAAAATAAAAAAGTTATAATCATGCTCATGGGAATTACTAAAAATTTCTGACCCCACCACTACCAGGATTCTCTCTCTCTCTCTCTCTCTCTCTCTCTCTCTCTCTCTCTCTCTCTCTCTCTCTCTCTCTCTCTCTCTCTCTCTCTCTCTCTCTCTCTCTCTCTTTCTGAATACAACGAAATGAAACTTACAAAAAGTTATCATAGTGGAGAGAGAGAGAGAGAGAGAGACCTATGCTTCCATCCAGCCAAACTTCCTCACTCATTCATCGCGATTCACCACAGCGAACATCTGCCTTTGAATACATTTACAACTATTTTTTTTTTTTTTTTTAAATCATCTCGACTTCTTTGGACTCCGAGTTAGGCTTAAAGAAAATCAGAAATCTGGAAGTATGATTGACCTCTTGCGAAACACGAATTTTTTGGAGCATAAAATTAGTAAAATCAAGAAGAAAATATTTGCCGTGAAATGAGGTCGGGATTAAAGTGAGATTACTATTGGCTGGTGGATTTCTTAATTAAGTCTGCCGCTTCTGCCACCAGAGGGCCAGTGAGGATGCGTTGCTGTGGAAACGGTGATGGATAAGCCTTGCAATAAGATAGCGTGATTCTTCTAATTACTACTA
>NC_137050.1:20875202-20925202 GCF_032717465.1 Coenobita brevimanus
GCAGTTTATTCTTGATGCCACCAAACGATATAGTTAGCCTTAACGAGCCCTAGTAGCGAAGGAGTTGGTGAAAATTTCGTATAAATCCTCCTCTTCGAGAAGTCTCACTCAGGCTGACTAAAATAATATGAGGGTAGCAAGGATACTATAAACAGGGGGTCCTCGGCCTGAAGGTGTTAGTAGCTTTATCATGAAAAAGAAGTAACTTTTCCGCACCAAATCGCGTGCCAATGGGAGAGAAACCCGGTGGAATTATGGGAACTTTTTTTTTTTTTTTTAATTAAAATATTTTCGCATTCAATTACATGATTTGCAGTCTGCCTTGAGAAACTTGTGAGCCGACATGGCACTTACTTTTATTTCTAGTTAGTTGAGATTTGGCCAAAATTTACTGTCTCTGACCTGGTTCCGATAAAATCAAATACTTGTTCACACGTCTGCCTTTCAGTCTCACCTCCTCCCCTACCCCATTTTCTTCACTCTCCTCAGCCACACCTCTACATTCTCCCTTCCCCGGCTTCCACGATGACAGTTACAACACAAAACTAGGCATATAAAATAATCCCCACTCAAACATTACCAGATCCTGTTCAACAACATTCCACCTCCAGACATACGTACACTAACGACGAAATAACACCTACATATCCACTTCACGCGCAGGGCAATACAACACCTTGATTAGAACATCAGATTACACCCCGACCTCACCCAGACATTCACTCATTGGAGAGAGAGCTGATGAAGTTCACCTAGCTAGGCTTAGCTCAGAACATCACGCAACCCTTCAAAATTAACAGCTTAGGTTTGGGTTGGGTGGAATCACAGGTGACACGTGCCCTGCTTCTAGAGTAGACCCACATGACACAACGTACGTAATGGAGCACTGTAAAGAACACGCTACATTTAAGACGCAGACATAACATCAGCGGTACGGGTATAGCGAACCCATTGGAGAATTCCGTAGGGGCTTTTGCTTATCTGCGGTTGACGGGTCTACTTGGTCAGACAGCAGAGGTTATGCAGCAACAACAACAATCTTCCCCGAACGCACCAACTCCGGCCCATGTCCCGCCTCCTAACGTGACCAAGGACGCAATACGAACCCGGGGCGATCGTGTGCGTCACCTAATATGTACCTGATATTAGTTCATTAATCCACTCTCAGGAGGCGTAGCAGCCTTCTCTTGCTCCTGGAGAGAGAGAGAGAGAGAGGGGGGGGGGTGCTCTTGTGATACTGTTTCATTATTATTTGCAAAATGGGACACCAACAGATTAAAATAAAGCAGTCGAGTATTTCGAAACGATAAAGTGGAGTCGAAAGCGTACAAGGAACTTTCAGATGGTAATGTACCAGAAGGCGTGGATGCCTGTATAGCTAGATCCTATCTACCTCATTTAATGGTGGGAAATTGTTTTATTATGTTTATTACAATAAGTATATACCTTATAATAATTATAATAATATAGTGGTAGGTGGGGATGCTCACCATCCACTCACTCGATGTAGTGCTGCTCTTGGGCAGCTGCCCTTTCATCTCTTCCTTCCCTCTTTCCCTCCTTCCTCTTCTGTCTTTCTTTCCTTCATTCTTTCCCCTTCCTTCTGCCTACCGGTGATTCTACACTGAGTGACAAGCCAAATGGTTACCTGTACACCAGGAAACCATTTACTGCGCTGGGTGGTAACCAATAACCAAATTATGGCGCTTGGTGGTTTAGTAGGTAATTAAGGCGCTCCAACCGGACTGAGCCTGTATAGGTTGATGTCCAAGGGGTGGTTGGGGTTTATTGCTCACGTAATGTCACTCAGGGATGTGTGACGCCGGTCACTTTAATCTTAAATGGCAGGACAAACTTGCCTAACCCCAGGCTTCTACGCTCCTCATGGGGAAACACAGGATTAAATGATGATGATGATGATGTAGATTGTTATTATTATTATTATTATTATTATTATTATTACTATCATTATTATTATTATTATTATTACTATCATTATTATTATTATTATTATTATTATTATTATTATTATTATTTTTATTATTATTTTTATAATTGTGGTAGGTGGGGGCGCCCACTATCCACTAACCGATGTATTGCCACCATCGGGTTACTCTACATTGAGTGAGTAGCCAGATGGGTTCCTTTTAAGCAGGAAACCATGTACTGCATTAAACCGGGAAACCATTTACTGTACAGTAAGCGGTCACCTTATAATCAGATGACGCCGGGAGGTTTAGTGAGTTAAGGCGCTACAACTGGATTGAGCCTGTAAGGGTTTCTATTGGAGAGAGGATTGGAGTTCATTGCTCATATAATGGCACTTCGTGGTGACTGAGGCTGGCCACCCTTGCCTTAAATGTCGGGACTGAGTAGCCTAGGCCCGGGATACTTCGCTCCTGATGGGGGCAAAAAAGGGATAGGTGATGGATACATTATTATCATTATTAGTAGTAGTAGTAGTGTTGTTGTTGGTATTATTATTATTATTATTATTATTATTATTATTATTATTACTGCAACTATTATTATTATTATCATTTCAGTAGTTCGTGTTGGTTTTATTATTATTATTATTATTACTATTTTAATTATTAATATTTCCTATGGTATTCATGAAAATTTGATTGTTTTTGCTTTCTTGCTGCATTGTTGTATGTGTATTTAGTCATGCGGGAGGAAGGGGCCTTAGGTGAGGGGTAGAATTGCAAGGGATCGCGAGGGGATGAAGTAAGGGAGAGGGTGAACCGGAGAAGGGCAAGGGGAAAGGTATGTAGGAGGCAGGCAGATAGGTAGGTGGTAGAGAGAGAGAGAGAGAGACTATGATGAAATGGAAGACAGAGGAATGAGGGTGAGCATAGGAGAGAGGAACAATGGAAGGAGCGAAGAGAACCAACGGGGTAAAGAATGCGAAATAGAGGAGGGAAGAGAGAGAGAAAAGGGAAGAAAGATATATACATGGAGAGAGAAAAATGATGGAGGAGAGAAACAGGGAAGGAAGACAAGTATGAGAGCAGGAGAAGCAAGATTTAAGAGAGAAACAGTAAATGAAGACAGTCATGAGAGTAGGAGAAGCAAGAGGAGGATAAAAAGAAAGGGAGAGAAACAGGCGATGAAAGAGAGAAAAAATAAGAAGGGAGAAGGAGAGAAACAATAGGAAAGAGCAACAGGGAAGGGGAGGAATTAGGGAGAGGAAAGAAAAGGATATGGTGAGAAAGAAAGATGAAATAAGTAAGAAAAAAAGTAACAAGGAGACAAGAGACGTAAGATAAGCAGAACAAGAGGAGAGGGAAAAGGAAACAGGCGAGAACAGAGAGAAGTAAAGGCGGGAAGAACAACAGAGAGCAGGGAAAATGAAAGGGAATGTCTAGATAGGTGAATGTACGTGAGAAGGGGAGGAGAAGGGGTGAGAACACAGAGAAAGGGAGGGTAAAAGTAGAGAGAGAGAGAGAGAGTAGGAAGATAAAGGGAAACAGAAGTGTGGAAAAGAATCATTGAGTTTAAGTGAAAAAAGGATAATGAGAGAAGCGAAGAGATATAAAAAACGAATGGGGAGAGAGAGAGAGAGAGGAATAAGAAGAAATTGGTGGGGAGAGAAGATGAAATAAAACTTAAGCGAGGGGGGGAGGGAGTTTGGACAGTGAGGAGAGGTAGAGAAGAATGTGAACTAAAAATAAGAGAATTAAGAGGAAGAAATGAAATGATTAATATGGGTTGACTGAAGAGGAGTAAGGAAGATGAGAAGGGGGCAGAAAAGGGAAGGAGGAGAGTGAGGATGGAGAAGATTGGGAAACAGGAGTCAGGAAGAAAGAAGAGTTATGGGGATGAAAGAAGGAAGGAATAGAATAATGTAGAGTACGGAAGGAAAGAGGGAAGAGGAGGAAGAAGGATGAATGGGGGTAAGGGATGGAAGATGGACATAAATGGGGAAACACGAAAACAGAAGAGGACATAAGAATGAGGGAAGGAAATAATGAAGTCGAATGTGATAAGATGAAGGGGAGAAGGAAGGAGTGAGGAAAGGGGAGGAATTGGCGATGTAGAGGAATAAGAAAGAAGTAGAAAAGTGTAGAGGAAGAGAGATTGGTGAGGATGGGAGAAAAAAGGAAAGGAAAGGAGATGGAGATGGGGAAGAATGAGGAGGAATGAAGAATGATAAAAAGCTAGGAAGAAAGATGGTGTCGGAGGCAGGAAGCGAGGATAGGGTTAAGTGAGATTGACTGAGGGTGAGTGAGGATGGAGGTGGAGATTAAGTACCGGAGGTAGACGGGGTGGGGTTGGAGGGGGTGGGAGTAAGGGAGGGAAGGAGGGAGGGAAGAGGGAACGAGGAGAGAGGAAGTAGAGAAAGATGAAAGTATGGTGGAAGGAGGGATGCAGGGCGGCAAGGCAGCAGGTTGGATGAGGGAGGGAGGGAAGGAAGGAGGGATATACCGTATGTAGACAGGAAGGAAGGAAGGAAAAATGGAGAAGCAGCAAATTAGGAAAGAAAGAGGGGAAAAAAATGGAGAGAGGTAAAGTAGTATGAAGGAACTTGAGAGGGAAATAAGTAGGTAGGGACGAGGACGGAGGGAGGGGAGTTGGGAGGAGGGAAGGAGGGGAGAGTTAGAGAGAGGGAGGCAAAAACTACGGTGTTGAGAGTTACAGGGAAAGTTAACTTTGTAATTACCCTCATTAATCTCTCTCTCTCTCTCTCTCTCTCTCTCTCTCTCTCTCTCTCTCTCTCTCTCTCTCTCTCTCACTCTTTATTGCACTGTACTAAAATCCTTAGTGTCCATGTATCTCTGTGTATGTCACTCTTCGCTTTCTCTTTTTTTCATTTTTTCCACACTAATTATGCATCACTAATCTTTCTTCCCCTCCATCTGTCGTACTCTCTCTCTCTCTTGTCTTCCTTTCTTTCCCCTCCACTTTTTCTTACTCCTTCTTCGTTGTCCCTTCATCTCTATCTCCCTCCACCCCCACTGTACATGTATCCTGTCCCCTTCCGGTTACTGCTACTGTCTGTATTCTCCGTTTCATCATCTGCTTATTTAACCCTTCTGCCCAATCTTTATTCTGTTTTTTATTCTCCACCTGACAGAGTCAGAGGAGGGTATTGTTATCACTGGGATCAATAGGTGTCCGTCCGTAAAGTTGGACGGCAGGGCGGCTGGCCGGACCTAGAGATTTTGTTTCCGGACCAGAACTCAGAAAGTATTCACTAAAGAGTCATGAAATTTCAAATATTTATGTGTCTTATAGTTAACTGGTGCCTCATGATAGGTAAAATGCTATCATAAGTATTTTTTTACATAATAAAAAAGTTTTAAAAATAATTTTTCCAGAGAATTCAATGCGGCCTGCGCAAGGAATCTGAATTGCCTAGGTTATGTGTCCTCAAGGCGTTCTCCTTACGCCCACCTTTTAAAGAAAAGATTAAGAACGGAAGGAGAGGACTTTTATGCACTTGGTTAGGTGTGTAGGGAGATGAGGGGGGGGGGATGTGCTTGGTCAGATGGAGAGTTGCAACAGCGTAGCGTTGCCTGTGTTTGTACTGTTAACTCATCCAATGTAGTGGCAGCCAACACCAACCCTGTCGTTGCTCTTTCGCTTAATTTCGCCATAACAAAACAGGCAGAGAATTAAGAAATACCTATCTCTGTTACTTGTTTCATTAACCATATATTGTATCATACTTTTTCAGTCATTTACATCTTCAACACTAGAACGTATTTTTCCAATTATTCTGGCTACCATTTGGCGATACTGAACTTGGGAAAGATCCCTAGTAATGAGAGTATTGATGTTCCTTTCTCAGTCGCTATATATTCTTTGTGTTATTTACATGGGAAAGATCCCTAGTAAGGAGAATAGTTCCTTCTCAGTCGCTATGTATTTGTGTTATTCTCTGTCTCCACATTCTAGTTGTGTTATTAAGTATTAGGTAGTGTTATGTTTTTAATTTCTAGTAGATTAATTCTCTCTCTCTCTCTCTCTCTCTCTCTCTCTCTCTCTCTCTCTCTCTCTCTCTCTCTCCAGTGAACACATTACTTGCATTCGTCACTCGTTCACGAAATCAACACACCCGAGCCCACGTTATTCCCACCTGTCTCTTACTTCACGTCTTGCGCCAGGTGAAGAAAGTTGTGTTGAATACCGGTGCAGACATTCACTCTAGATTTGCAGTATTTAATTAAACTACCTATTTTTTGCAATGCATTTATGTTCACCCTTTAAGATCTGTAGTAAATATAATAAAGTAAATATTGGTTTTAGGGGTATATAGGCATGCTAAGTGAAAACTCGACCAGTACAGTCCTTAGCGATTTCTAGTGTACTTGTCTCCTGTTATATCCAGTCAACAGTCTTCAGCCAGTCACATCAACAAAAGACCTAACAATTCTCCGTTTTTCTTCCTTCTTTTTCATGCCCGTGTTTCCCCTCGTATCCCTTCCTTTTTATTCTCACGTCTTCCGTTTTTCTTCCACTTCTCCTTTTCTAGTCGCGCCCCTGCCTCCCCACCCTCTCATATTTCACCTTTCCTCTCCTATCTCTTTCATTTCCATGTTCCCCCTCTCTTCCCTCTCCCATTTCTCTCTCACTTCTCCCCTTTCCCTTTAACTTCTCCTTATTCTTTTCCACCTTTCCTTTTCTTCTTCAGCCTCTTCCTCGCTACTAACTCTTACCTCTCGCCCCTCATTTTCTTACTTAATAGCCACATTTCCCTTTTCTCTTTCTTCTAACACCCCACCCTTCCCTCTCCTGCTTTCTCATATCCCCTCCTCTCTCTCCTTTCACTTTTATGTCCCTGTGTCTGTTCTCTCGCCTCCTTCCATTCTCTCACATCCCTACCTCCCTTCCGTCCCTCTCCTTTCCCTCTCTTGACCCTGCTTCATTCCTTCCTCCTCTCCCTTTCCTCTCACTCATCGTCCTCATTGTTCTCTTATTTCTTCACCCCACTCCCTTCTTTTTCATGTCTTGTATCCCCTCTTTCACCATTCCCCTTACTCGCACTCCCAGTTTCACCTCACTCATCTCCCTTTTCTCTTCGTGCGTTCTCATTACCCGTCTTTTTTCTTTTATGCCCATGTTTTCCCTCTTTCGTTGCTCCTCTCTCTCCTCCCTCTTCCCTGCTTCATACTCCCGCTTTCTTCGTCCCCTTCTTTCACCTCTCACTTTCGTTTCACGCATCTTCATAGCTCTCTTATTCCCTCTCCCCTCTCATTCCTTCTCCCATCTCATTTCCTCTCCCATCTATCTCCCCCTCCTCTCTCATTTCCTCTCCCATCTCTTTCCCCCTCCCCTCTCATTCCCTCTCCCCTCTCATTCCCTCTCTCCTCTCATTCCCTCTCCCTATCATTCCCTCTCCCTTATCATTCCCTCACTGCTCTCATTGCTTTTCCCCACTCGCGTCCGTGCTTCGTGTCCTTCCCTCCTCTTCTTCAACCCTTGTCACCTCCCGTCCAGCCTGTCTGCCAGGAGGTCCAGCGTCATTTACACTGTTTTCTAGGTTCAGGATTATTTTGTTGAATTACCTTATTTTTGTGATAGTCTTCGTTTACCCGTGTCCTAGTGCCATATGTGGGTTAGTATTATAACTTATTGAATTTTTGTGCCTTCATCATAGCGCCGTGAATTGTTCAAATGCAAGAATTGTATTCACACGGGAATAGTTGTATAATTAGAAGATAAAACAGTTTAGACCCGAGTTGGACCCTTTTCATGCAGTATATTTTTTTGTTAAAATTTACAGATGTGGGTATAATGTACATCTTACGGTAGTTTTATTTTTATTTCTACATTGTTACTCCACCTCTAACATTGTCCCCAGTTTCTTCTGTAATCTCCTCTCTTACCCCCTAGTTAACCTCCACCTCCGGCAAACACAGCGGCTGTGGCCGTTTGGGTGATTGTCTAGACTTAATAAAAATAAACTGTCAGAGTTCGTCATGGCGTTGGCATAGGCACCGTGGTGGTGCAAGTGTCTAGATGTAGCAAGAATAAGCTATAAAACTGCACCATCCTGCTGTTGTAACCCATGCCGCCTTTTCTTCCACAGGCACAGGGACGGTGGTGGTACGAGTGTCTGACGTGAACGACAACTCGCCCCGCCTCGCCCGTCAGCACTGGGACCTGGTGGTGTCAGAGACCTGGGGCACCACAGGACCCCCGGACAAAACCACACTGCTCGAGATTGCGGCGGCCGACAGGGACCACGATAATCACTTCCATTATAGAGTAGGTCACATTCCAGTATCGTTCTTTTCCTTTCGTTTATAAAGGTTCTCCTGCATGCTTGTATGTGTCAGCCTTGGTCACCTAACAGCAGCTCTCCATGCTGCTCGATCTCTGGCAGCCTCCCTGTTCAGGTCCTTATCCTTGAGGCCATACTGTATGACCTTGTCTCAAGCCTTTTTCGGTCTGCCTCTCGCAGCTCTACCCCCGACGTTAACACTTCTCACATTCTAAACCCAGTTTTCATCCTCCATCCTCTCCACATTCCCAAACCTTTGATGGATATGTACCAAAATCAAATCATCTCTTTCCACCCATGCACAGAATGCATGAATGAATTTTGTATATAATCAGATAATGCATTCATAAGAAAACCCGCACCCCGAACTTTGACTTTGATTAGCATCCTTTGACTGTTAATGGATCTTCATCAGAATCCAATCACTTCATTCCAGATCCACGCACAACGTATGTGCCAGATTTTATTGAACTTGGATAATATATTGATAAGAAACTACTAATACCATACATATATATATATATATATATATATATATATAGAGAGAGAGAGAGAGAGAGAGAGAGAGAGAGAGAGAGAGAGAGATTGACAACATGAGAGTGGCTACACCTACAGCATCTCTGATAATAACAACAATAATTCATCATCCTTGACATTTCCCGCCTGGAGACACTTATCAGAGGAGGAAGTAAGTTCCAGGAACAATCTCCTCCCCCTGTCTTGTTTCGTGGAAGGTGGGAGCCTGGTTACAAAACGTGTGCTGGGTGGTTGGATCCCCACGTCTAAACCCTACTATAAAGGAGAGAAAGGAGTAGGGGAAGGGATTCCACCTCTTCGTTGCAGCCTCTGTAGTTGCTTTTTATGACATACATGGAATGCGTGGGTCGCTTTCTATCTTCCCAATTCCCAGGGAAATGGTGTGTGACTGAGTAATCCTTTCATTCAGACGACGTCTTTTATGTCCACTTACCCGTCACCAGACGATATTATTCATCTTAGACTTTTGGAGTCTTTATTATCCCCTTGACTTCCTCGTGGCTATCCTAAGCTGAGTAGTCTTTTGGTAGTAAGACGAATAAACTACAAGACTACGTCATCGTGCTGAAGGGTTAATAATGACACTGGGTGCTGACGCTCTTTAGAAAAGTCATTTGGGTTCTGCCTGCAAGTGAGTGACTTCCCTGAGATGGAGAGAAGACACAACTGTCGAAGCACCAGAGTGAGAGATTGGTTTGGTAAATTAGCTAGGGTGAGATGGCAGATCCATTCGCAGACAACAGGGCTGGATGTGGAGGGATTGGATAAGTGTGGTACGATCTAAATAACCAGGACAGACGAAAAATATCTTCATGATGAAAACGACGACGACGATTATGATTTTGGTTATTATGATTAAGGATTATTATTATGTGATTGTAATTAAATCGATGATCATTATGATGCCAGCTGTGATTACTGTACAGTGAGGAAAATTATTTTGCCGGTAAAGTGATAATTACGGTGGTAACTGTAGATTGTTGCGATGACGATGTTGATTCTAGTGACATCGATGATTACTGCATTTGACACTCGGTATTGTGATGCTTGTACTGTAATGATAACTGTTTTGATTACTGTAATAACACAAGCCAAATCTACGGGTTCGTGAGGTGAACAGATCTGATCAGAACAAATCCAAGACAGACACTTAACTTGCATCTTCCAGGATATACTTGTTCTCTGTTAACACTGCTACTGTCACGCTATGTCCATCACTCTGGTAGTACTGTTGCTGCGTCATCCACACATCCTTTAGCGAGTCCTTCTTTAAACAGCTACGACTCGGACGAGTACAGTACTTCATTCACTTCCTCGCCATCACTCATTTTCTAACCCTGACTGAGTCCCTCGTCGACGGAGTCTCCACACGTCTCCTCTGGGTACACTGTGAAATTGTATGATATTGGTGCCGGAAGGACAGGAAGAGAACCTGCTCTTTGAGTAGTTAGTAACAGTTCATTAGCCGCTCCAGCCAGCGTAATTGTTGTGGACCATCAGGTTACAGAGTAAGCAGAACGAGCTTTCTTTTGATTCCTCGCCAGCAGTTTGTTGTGGGAACTGCCTCCCACACCGTGGTTATGTGCTGGAGCCTGAGCCCTGACCACCGGTCATGGAGTCTGTTCTCGCCCCTGATAGGGATCCACCGTCCAATTTTGTCCTCAAATGCTCCTTGAACCTGGTGGAATATCCAGAATTCACGGAAGCCTCTGTTAAACCTTTATACACACGTTCACTCTTAATTTTTCATGCAATACATACTGTGTACTGTATGTAGGTCATCAGGCAACAACAACGCGACCAACAAGCCACACCTAAATCAGTTGTATTCACACGGCCTTCCTATTCTGTATGTAGTGGGCTACTCGTTGTGTATGCAGGGCCCTTCTCATAACACCCACATTTCCTACAAAGTAAGCAACAGATCTGCATATACAAGTCATGATTAATGCGTAAAGAGTGATTAACTGGCATCAGAGAGGATTGGCTGGATAAGTGTATGAAAAATGATAATTCTTGATACGTAGCTTTTGTCGCACCTTCCATTATGCATTTATTTATCCATATGTATGTACTTAATAAACTTAAAAAGTATACAACGTCAGTCTCAGTGCCTAAAATAATTACCATTTCATATGCTATTAGGACAGCAGTAATTATCTCCCCCTGCACTTTCTACCCCATGTAACCCGCTCCATCTATTCCCCAGGTTGTGGCGGGGAGTGGATTCGGCTGGGAGCATTTCGCCCTGAGAACAGTGGGTGCGGTGGGTCAACTGTACCCAACGCAGGTGCTGGACTACGAGAACCCAAGACACAGAAAAGGATTCAGGTTCATGGTGCAGGTGACTGATCTGGTGAGTGATATGGAGTTGTTGTTGTTGTTGTTGCTGCTACTCAACCCCGGTCCGTCTGGTCGAGCAGACCCGTCGACTGCAGGTAAACAAATGCCCCTATTGGTTGTCCCATAGGTTTCCTACATCGTTTGTGTTGTCTGCATCTTTGTGTGACATGTGCTGTGCAGTGCTCCATTATGTGTGATGTGTCATGTGGGCCTATTCTACAAGCTGGGCACGTTTCATCTGTGATTCCACGGATCCCACATCCAAGCTGGTAACTGAGGAGGAGTGTTTTATGTTCAGCTCTAAGCCTAGCTTGAAGAACTCAAGCATTTCAATTTTAGTTAGCCTCCGATGGGTGGATGTCAGGTGGGTGCTAATGATATAGTGTTTTGATCAAGGTATTGCATTGGTCTACACATGAATTGATTATTTAACTGTGTCCTCATAGTGTTGTAATGTCTGGAGGTGGGATATTGCTGTAAAGGGTTTGATAATGGTTGTGTGGTGTCTGTTTTATGTGCCTAGGCGTGTTGTGCCTCTCAGTCATGTAATGGCAGGGGTGCCGTGTGTTGGCACAGGCTGCTGCATAGAATTGTGTGCTTTTCATATAAAGGTAGTCTCCAACAGGGAGAACCTTTGTTTTAAAGTAAGTAAGCTGTGGAACTGGTTTTAGTACAGCCAATGGTGATGCGTAGAGCGTTGTTCTGTATAATTTGCATGGTATTGTAGCGAGTATTAGAATGGAAGTCCTTGCCGGGAAGGCATAGGACATAACTGATGTACTCTTGTATTGTTTGCCGAGTAAGGAGAGTGTTTCTTTTTCTTGACCAAAGTCCGGCCTTGTATGTATCCTGAGTACATTGAATCTAGGGTGCACTGCGCCGATGTCATGTACGTGGTAACTCAAGGTGAATCCAGTATCGTATGTCATTGTAAGGATCTTGTGGTGCGGGCGTGTGGCACACGTATATTGTTAAGTGTGATGTGAGGGGATTATCTGTCATGTTTACTTCTAGTGATGAAAGTGGAGGATTTGCCTGGGGCGATCATTAGCCTGTTGTCTTTGACCCAAGTCTGCAGTGTGTTGAGGTAGTCTTGTTGCATTGTGGAGGCTGTGTCGGCAGTGTAGTGTCTGGTTGTTATGATAATATCATATGCATACAAGGCAACGTTTGAGCTTGGTTGGGGTGTGGAAACATCATGCATATAATTATAGGCTGAAGAGTGTGGGTGAGAGAATGGAGCACAGTGGAACTCCGTTGGGGAAATTTCGTGTTCGTGATAACTTGCCAGATAATGTAACATGTGCATGTCTACCACAAGATAGTTGGCAAGCCAGTGTTTGGTGTTGTTCTCAGTGTTTGTGTTGTATATTTTGCTGATTAATTTGCGTCGGGGGAATGGCATCGAAGGCTTCATTAATATCTATTGTTGTGAGATGTGTGCGTTGTGCGAGTGTGACGGAGTTGATGCCATCCAGTGCTTGTTGTGCATGAGTAGTCAGTAACGTGTTTGTAGAAATGTGTTACTCTAAATCCGTGCTGTGAAGGAACACTGGAGACGTGCTGTGTGACTTTGTTGGAAATATGGGAGGAAACGTACCTTGTTTGTGAATATCAGGAAAGTAACAGCTGACTCAGATAGTCATACTGAGGCCGGAATCGGACGTATTCTAACGCAGACACTTTAGTCGCTGAGACCGGGATGAGGATTGGAGAAAGAAAACTCCATTTCTTTGTGTAATTTTTATTGTTTTATGTACTTATTTTTTTCCCTCACTGTCAGACATAATAGGTGGCGGTGAAACACACACACACACACACACACACACACACACACACACACACACACACACACACACACACACACACACACACACACACACACACACACACACACACACACACACACACACACACACACACACACACACACACACACACACACACACACACACACACACACACACACACACACACACACACACACACACACACACACACACACACACACACACACACACACACACACAACTACCACAATCACAGCCACACCTCGGTTTTTCCTCATACCCATCTTTTCACCGTTGCACAGAGACCTTACAAACACCATCATTGGCCTTCAACCGCCATTGAGGGCAGAGCGATCAGGATAAGCAAAGGTAATGTCACTCCTCACAGTGAAGCAAAAGTAAGTAGAGCGATAACACTTAATATATAACAGGAGAACAGAGAAAAGACAGACAGAACAGTTCCTGGCACGCAGTAAAGGCTACCCACAGCGACTGTAAGTGATAATTAGAGACATAAGAAAATAGCTAGACATTATGCAACTCATGGCAGTAAACAGGCGGAACAGAGGATCATTAATGCGCACGAAGAACTCTGAAGATAGAATAAAATGTTGCTCTTTACAGGTAAGATAAATAGAACGTAATTACTACCTGCCCAGTAATGTAACTTAGCCATTATGTTGGGTCTGGTGTAATGTAGTGTAGTGCATGTATGTGTGTGTGTGTGTGTGTGTGTGTGTGTGTGTGTGTGAGAGAGAGAGAGAGAGAGAGAGAGAGAGAGAGAGAGAGAGAGAGAGAGAGAGACTGGGCCTCCTAATATCTATACGCACGGACGCACCATTATCACGCATTCTCTTTATCACGAGCTGGAAGAGAGAGAGAGAGAGAGAGAGAGAGAGGGCGAGAATTTAGTGTGCTTACGAGAAAGTTGAAGGAAAGTGTGTGTGTGTGTGTGTGTGTGTGTGTGTGTGTGTGTGTGTGTGTGTGTGTGTGTGTGTGTGTGTGTGTAAATACACTTATTATTTGTGAGTGCATTTGCGTGTTTATTACCCGCTCACACACCCCAGTAAACCACTCACGCACATAATCACCCTCACCCTGCATTAGTAAAATTACCCTTGCTATCTGAAACGCTAATTCGTTTAATTTATCAGCCTGCTTATACACTGTTTATTAATTTCTCGGCCCATCAGGGAGTAATAGAGTTTTGGGTTCTGTGGGAGAGCATACTGCAGGATTGAGAGAAAATGTAATGAAATGGGATGTGTTGGAAATATGGAAGCTCGTAAAGAGAGAGAGAGAGAGAGAGAGAGAGAGTTAGGATAGGCATTATGGATAGGAATTGGCAGTGAATGCTGGTGCTACCATTTACATGATTGCTGTGCTCCCCTTGTCCATCATGTTATTCCCATAATGTCTCTTCTCCCCACCCATTATAATACTTTCAACTCCACCTACATCATTGTACACTCTCCCTTCCAGTCCTCTGTCACCTTCTCAGACCCCACCTTCTCTTCTATTTAATTTTGCTACCTATCATCTGTTTCATTCAGCTTAGGAAAGGCCCCATTAACTTTCCCTGTTTCCCTTCCCTCTTCTGGTTTCCGCCCTCTCTCCCTGTAATAATTTTTTCATGTCTACACATTTCTCCTCGTCACTTGCTTTCCTCCCTGACTTCAGTCCTTTCAGTTTTATTTTCTTTTACCCACTCACTTCCCACTTCCCTTCTTTTTCTCCTCACCTTCTCTTTAACCTTCCTTCTACCTCTACTTTCTTGTCTTCCATTTCCCTCCCCATCTTTTCTCTATCTTTTCCCTCACCCCCCCACACCGAAGCACTTCCCTTAGCCCCCTTGCTTCTTCTTCCTTCAAACTTTTTCTCCTCATCTTCTTTACCTTCTCTCCATCCCTTTCCTCATTACCTTCTCTCCCTCACCTCCTCCTTACTTTCTCTCCCTCGTCTTCCTCCTCCTCTCTCTTCCCTTCCTTCCATTCATGCTTTTCCCCTTAACTTTATTTCCTTTTCCATTCGTGTAACGTTCTCCCCTGTGCCTCACAACCCCGATCCCTTAACTTTCTTTCCACCACCACCCATGATTAACTGCCTTAATCAATCAGTCAGTCAACCAACCCATTTCCTTTCCTCCCCCCTGGTTTCCTTCCTATCTCCCTTCTCCCTCCTCCTACCCTTCTCCTCCCTTCCTGTTAACGGAGACCCTCCTCTAGCATTTCCAACATTCCTGTTAATCCATTTTCCTTCTTCCCTTCTGCACTCTTATTGTCCCAGCCTCCCTTCACATCCTTCCAGCCCTCTCTCCCCATTACTTTCTTTCACACGCCTCCTCGACTCCTTCCTACCCATCCCCACCCCCTTTCTTTTTTCCTCCTTACTTTCTGCTTTCCATTCCTTCGCCCTCCTTGCTGTCCTCCCTACCTATTTACCCTGCCAAATCCTCCTTCCTTCTTTGTTCCTCTGCTCTCCTTGCCCTTCCTCCATCCCCTCTCAGCTACTTTCCCTCTCCCTCCTTTGTCCTGTACCCCGTCCCCCTTCGCCTCCCCTCCCTTCCCCTCCCTCGCTATTAAACCTCCCTCCCTATTAACCCTCCCTCCAGCATTTCGTCCTCTCTTACTTCCCCATTTCCCTCCCTCCGTACCGTTTTGCGTCCCTCATTTAGCCTCTCTCCCCCTCATTAAAACTTTACCTCTTCTTCATCACCCGCCTCACACCCCACCAACTCTCTCACCTGCACCCCATCTAATTATTTTTCACACTGCCACCACCTCACACTGCTTCGATTTTACAAAACTTTCACCACCTCACCACAATGCCATAACATTACCACATTCCCACCACATTACCACAGTGTGCCACATTACCACAGTGTGATCACCAACTGTCTTGCTTGCACCATATCTAGTTTTTCCTCACGCTGCCACCACTGCGATGCCATCACTTCACCACACTGCCACCATACTGCGACCACCGCTCTCACTTGCATCTTGTTTAATTATTCTATACACTGCGACCAGACCACCAGCACACTGCCACCACACCACAAGCACACTGCTACCAATATACAGCATACCACCACATCGCCACCACAATACCATCACTACACTGCCATCACACAACACTACCATCAGACTGCCACCCCGCCAACATCACACTGCCAACACACCACACCACACTGCCACCACACGACAGCACACCGAAAACATCATCCCCTTTTACAACCATTCCACAACACAACTCCACCAGCCAGTCGAAATTACCCTCCCCTTTACAACCACTCCACAACTCATCACCCATCAGTCAATATTACCCTCACTCCCATCCCACAGCCGCCCCTCGATTGGTTCTCCCACCAGCACTTTCAGCAAACAAATTTAAATCACCTACACATTCCAGTCAGCCAGGTTAGCACTGGGGCTCCTGTGACTTACTTTCAGCTGAATATGTGAAATTAGCTGTAAACTAGTGGATCTTGCAGAACAATATACTGTACACCATTGGACGCTATGTATATACGAGTATAAGCTAGTGTTAGCAGAAAGTGTGTGACTAAATTTGATCACTGAAATCGCCTCTGACTCTTCCTAAGCATTCATCAAGATTTCCTTAAGCCCTTAAAATGAGGATATTAAATGCATTTTGCTGGTTAATATATATATATATATATATATATATATATATATATATATATATATATATATATATATATATATATATATATATATATATATATATAAAACACGAGAGGTGGAAGCAGAGGGAAAGGGACTGCAAGAGAATAATGGCACTTCATTGCTGCATTGTCTTTTTGCCGCAGTACTTATCACCGTAAAGTAATGCTCCGTGCAGAAAGTTAGTCCGGGATATGTTTTTCATTTATTGAATATTTCGCTGTTTCGTAAGTGATCTTTAACGGATTTGTAATGAGCAGCATTTACATAGTAAATGACTAAGAATATAACCCAAAACAAGGTATTGGCTGAACTTTTATTCCATTGACACGCTCTGACCCTTGGACCAACTTAGTACTCTGACCTCCCATTTTCACTGTGCAGGCGATGTTGAGTAGCAAACGGCAAAAGAAACTCATGTTTAGTTTCTAATTAATAGTGTTACATGGTACTTCATATGATAGCGAATCGTGTACCCAGGAATATGAGTGTGCAGTGCGTCGTGGATTGTACGAATTTTGCCGTGTAAATACCTGGATGAACCTGTAGGAGTGGCAACAGTGAGTGACTCTTGGGTCATGGTGTTGGAACAGTTGGTGTTGAGTGTATGGCCCAGCTGAACTATCTGCTTATATTTTCATGTAGTGATGTTAGTACTTTTCCATGTTGGAGCGCAGATTGAACTGGACCAGTTGTGAATCTCTTTTTTTTTTTTTTTTTTTTCAGCAAGGTCCAACTTTCGTACGAAGATTCAAAGTTAGAAGCCGTTATTCATTCGGTATTTCGGTTTTTTGCCCACAATCTCTCTCTCTCTCTCTCTCTCTCTCTCTCTCTCTCTCTCTCTCTCTCTCTCTCTCTCTCTCTCTCTCTCTCTCTTTCCGACTTTGGTCAGTGCATTTTATGCAGGCTTACAGTGCAGACTTCGAAACGGAGGACTATATCTGCCCCGAAGCAGTCAAAACAAGGCGAACCACTGTAAGTAGCCGACAGACGAGTGTGTTTGCGTGTGTATATCAGTATTATAAGTGGAGGAACATAATTGTTTTTAAGTATACAGTACGTACAACTTTGGTAATAATTGTATGTGTATTGTTACATAGCCTATGATTTCATCATCCTTTGTGTAATTTTTAACGCACAGTGTGCTGCATGTTTGATCACGAGCGTGTTCTGCCTCAGTCCCCCCCTTCTACCGTTATAGTAGAGTAAGTCGTCCTTTCTGTTATTCAGTGCGGGATTGTCGACCGTTTGTCCCCATCGCTTCATTTGCGCGTCCTTATTACAAGTTGTATCAAGCTCTGCTGGCCCCTATATAATGAGCTCAATCTCTGCATCATTGCCACTTAGATCTGCTCCTCATTTTGTTCACATCTCTGTCCTTCCCTGTACAGATATTATTATTGTGAGTGCTCAAGAAGTCTCCAACCATCTAGCAGCTGTGTGTAATTTGAGTATAACTGTTGTTGCATTTTTTCTTGTACTGTATAGCATAAGTTTAATTTGTAGGCCTAGTGAAGTTTTTGTAATTCGTGTGGGGTTCTTTATGTCAGTCATTTTTGATAATAGTTTGTATCTGTAATTATTTATCTGGCATTCACTGAGTATTATCTGGTATCCCATTTTATCAGGGCTGACTTAGATAAAATTTACTCTTGCTAATTTCGTGTTAATAGAGGCTATTGCAGTTAACCATATATTTAAACTGTTTTTGCCATTACATTATGCTTATGAGTCCTGAATGTTTTGTTGTTAATTTAAGCATTAAACTTTAACTTGTAATTTTACCTAACTCTTTTGTTTTGAACCTGGAACTTTACGGGACAGTAGTGACTCTTCGTATTCTCACTTAAAGTGTACATTATCTTTCTCTGTTCCGTAACATAAATTTGGCGACCTCATATCAGGATATTCAGGATATTATCATAAGGATATTGTTTGATATTTTGTGACTGTGATATATTCATGATGGCTACTATTTCTACACTTGATGAAGCCAAAGATTTTTTGTCAAATGTGCAAACAGTGTGTGATATAGAAAACAGAACAAAGAATGAACTTAAGCTTGTTGCTCAACAATTGGGAATTGCAGTTCACTCTCATCATTCTAAAGATCAAATTGTTGGCATGATTAATAAAAGCTTGTTTAATGTAACTCCTTCAAATGAGCAAACGCAGATTGAATTAGCTAAGTTACAGCTAGCTCTGCAGGAGGCTAAGGCTAAGGAGGAGGAGTCTCGTGTTAAGGAAGCAAATGCTCGTATTGAAGAGGCACAGGTACAGGCTCAGGCACAAATTGAACTTGCCAGGATTCAGGCAGACCATGAGTATCGCATGAAACAAGGTGGAACTGGATCATCTAGCTCTGATGATTTTGATGTGGCTAAAAATGTTAAACTTGTCCCTCCTTTTAATGAATCTGATTTAACAAAGTATTTTCAGTTGTTTGAGAGGGTAGCTACAGGTTTTAATTGGCCTAAGGAGTATTGGCCAGTACTCCTTCAAACTGTTCTCACCGGTAAAGCTCAAGTAACTTATGCATCTTTGCCTCAGGATCAGTCTGATAATTATGATGTAGTTAAGAGCTTGATTCTTAAGGCCTATGAGCTTGTTCCTGAAGCCTATAGAGTAAAATTTAGGACAACTTATAAGCAAGATAAGCAATCCCATGTTGAGTATGCAAAAAATCAAAGAAGATCTGTTAGAGCAGTGGTTAAATTCTAAGAATGTGGATTCTGATTTTGGTAAATTTAAGCAGATGATTTTGCTGGAGGACTTCAAAAGGTGTATTAGTAAAGATGTAAGCCTATATCTTGATGAGAAAAGAATAGATAATTTGTCTGATGCTGCAGTTTTAGCTGATGAGTATGTTCTCACTCACAAGAGATATTCTAGAGAAAAAGGGAAAGCTGAGAGTAAGTACGTTGCCTCTACTCAGAGTACAGGTAACAGGAAAGAGAATAAAGATGATGTTTCTCAGGAAGTAAATACCAGCTTCACCTCTAGATTTCAGAAAAGTAAATGTACTTATTGTAGTAAGCTTGGTCATACTACGGAGAGATGTTTCAGGAGACAGCGTGATGTGAACAAAAAGGAGTCTTTAAATATTCAGTCAATTGGTCTAGTGTCCACTCTTGAGAGTTCCCAGAATTCTTTAACTGAGTTAATTGAACCTGCTTTGAGGGGTAACTTAAATTCTCATGATGGAGCTCCTCTTTTGAGCAGTAACGTGGGTGACACTCTCAAGAGTTCATGTGCTAATTTCCTGTCTGATGGTTTTGTCAGTCCTCTGGACAGTAATGACAGGAAATCAGTTCAAATATATCGTGATACAGGTGCTTGCCAATCCCTTATGCTGACCAGTGTTCTAGGCTCTAATTTTAATTCCTCTGATGAAACTGTAATCTTACAAGGTGTAGGGAATAATTACTTCTCTGTTCCTCTGTGCAGAGTGAATTTAGAGTCTGGTTTTGTTAATGGTTCTGTTATGGTTGGGTTGGTTGAGACACTCCCAATGTCAGGTGTAACTTTCTTACTTGGAAATGATATTGGTGGAAGTCAAGTGTGTCCAGCTCCTCAGTTGTCTAGTGAGCCAGTGGCTGTGTCCCGGGATTGTGATGTCCCTGATGTGTTCCCTGCATGTGCTGTCACTAGGGCTAAGTCTAAAGTTACTGGTGATTTAGAGGATAATGATGATGATGATGTTATCCTAGCTGACACTTTTCTTGCTAATTTGGACCACTCACCAGATGAGGCAGTACCCCGTAGTGTTGATAATTTGTCTCGTCAAGAGTTGGTTGACTTGCAGGTTGCTGACCCTGAGTTGAAAGGTCTAGCTAACTCTGCTTGCAGTGAGGAAGAGTCAGCCGGTGCTTCTACTTGTTATTATGTAAAGTCAGGAGTACTTATGAGGAAGTGGAGACCCCCAACAGCATCAGCCGACTGTGAATGGGAGGTTGTACATCAAGTTGTCATCCCTCGTGTTTGTAGGCAGGATATCATTAGAGTGGCTCATGATTCCAGTTTGGCAGGACACCTTGGAGTGAGGAAGACTGTGGCACGCATTTTGAAACACTTCTACTGGCCAGGTATCTTCAGGGATGTTTCCTGGTATTGTAAGTCTTGTCACACCTGTCAAGTTGTGGGGAAGTGTAATCAGACCGAAAAGGTTGCACCTCTAGTTCCCATTCCTCCTTTTGAGGCGCCTTTCACCCGTGTGTTGGTGGATGTTGTGGGCCCTCTTCCTAAGACTTCTTCAGGATTTTCTTATGTGTTGACCATGATTGACATGGCTACTCGTTATCCTGAAGCCATTCCACTTAGAAACATCTCAGCAAAGAACGTGGTTAAGAAAATGCTGGGGTTCTTCACAAAGTTTGGTCTGCCTAAGGAGGTACAGTCAGACCGGGGGAGTAATTTCATGTCAAACGTTTTCAAGCAGTCTCTGAAAGAGTTGGGCATCACCCAGATCACGTCTTCAGCTTACCATCCCCAGACCCAAGGAGCGTTGGAGAGATATCATCAAACACTCAAATCGATGCTCAAGAAATACTGTTTGGAACATCAGAAAGACTGGGATAAAGGTCTTCCATTCGTTGTGTTTGCTGCAAGAGAATCTCCAAATGAATCACTGGGCTTCTCACCTTTTGAACTACTGTTTGGCCATAAAGTAGAGGACCCCTTAAGCTACTCAAGGAATGCTGGCTGTCGGAGGAAGATGACGTCAACCTGCTGGAGTATGTGATGAATTTCAAAGAACGGCTGTCCACTGCTTTACAGCTGGCGAGAGAGAATTTAGGAGCTGCTCAGGAGAAGATGAAGACTTGGTATGATAAGAAGTCCAGGTTACGCCACTTTCAGCCAGGAGATCAGGTTTTGATTCTGCTACCAGTTCATGGGCAACCTCTTCAAGCCAAGTTTAGTGGCCCTTATTTCGTGGAGAAGAAACTCAGTGATGTCAACTATGTCATCGCCACACCAGATCGTAGAAAGAGCAAGCAACTATGTCACATCAACATGCTAAAGTTATATCACAGGCGGGACGAAAATAATCCAGTCTGCACTGTAGCTGTTCCACCCGAGTCTGCAAGTGAAGCTCTCCCATGCAGTATGAGCCTGAGTGATAGTTTGGGGAAGAATCCTGATATCATGAATGATCTCCAGACTAAGCTTTCTCATCTACCTCCCGAGGAGGGGCAGGAGTTTTCGGCATTGCTGCAGGAGTACCCGCAAGTGTTCCGTGCTACTCTAGGAAGAACCACTGTGTTGATGCATGATGTTGATGTTGGAGACGCAAAGCCAATTAAATTGCCTCCTTACCGTGTGAACCCAGTGAAAGTTCCTCTCATCCAGAAGGAGCTTGGCTACCTGTTGGACCACAAGATGATTGAGCCCCGTCAGAGCGAATGGAGTTCTCCTGTCACTCTAGTCCCTAAGCCAGGTGGGTCACAGAGGCTTTGCATCGACTACAGACGTGTTAATCAGATAACCAAAACAGACACTTACCCTCTCCCTCGTGTGGAAGATTGCATAGACAAGATCGGAAAGGCTAGGTACATAAGTAAGTTTGATTTGTTAAAGGGATACTGGCAAGTACCTATGACTGAACGTGCTAGGGAGATCTCATTTTTTGTAACATTAGGAAAGACCTTTGCATGGTCTGTAATGCCATATACAGATTGTTTTAGAATAATAAGAAATTTCCTTTGTAAATTTCTTTTTTCTTTGTGGGGAGGTGTTACATAGCCAATGATTTCATCATCCTTTGTGTAATTTTTAACACACAGTGTGCTGCATGTTTGATCACGAGCGTGTTCTGCCTCAGTCCCCCCCTTCTACCGTTATAGTAGAGTAAGTCGTCCTTTCTGTTATTCAGTGCGGGATTGTCGACCGTTTGTCCCCATCGCTTCATTTGCGCGTCCTTATTACAAGTTGTATCAAGCTCTGCTGGCCCCTATATAATGAGCTCAATCTCTGCATCATTGCCACTTAGATCTGCTCCTCATTTTGTTCACATCTCTGTCCTCCCCTGTACAGATATTATTATTGTGAGTGCTCAAGAAGTCTCCAACCATCTAGCAGCTGTGTGTAATTTGAGTATAACTGTTGTTGCATTTTTTCTTGTACTGTATAGCATAAGTTTAATTTGTAGGCCTAGTGAAGTTTT
Organism: Coenobita brevimanus; assembly: GCF_032717465.1. NCBI lineage: Eukaryota > Metazoa > Arthropoda > Malacostraca > Decapoda > Coenobitidae > Coenobita > Coenobita brevimanus. Next base: position 20,897,952 of record NC_137050.1, read on the forward strand.
TGTAATTCGTGTGGGGTTCTTTATGTCAGTCATTTTTGATAATAGTTTGTATCTGTAATTATTTATCTGGCATTGACTGAGTATTATCTGGTATCCCATTTTATCAGGGCTGACTTAGATAAAATTTACTCTTGCTAATTTCGTGTTAATAGAGGCTATTGCAGTTAACCATATATTTAACCTGTTTTTGCCATTACATTATCCGTATGAGTCCTGAATGTTTTGTTGTTAATTTAAGCATTAAACTTTAACTTGTAATTTTACCTAACTCTTTTGTTTTGAACCTGGAACTTTACGGGACAATAGTGACTCTTCGTATTCTCACTTAAAGTGTACATTATCTTTCTCTGTTCCGTAACAGTATCTAATCGTGAATGTGAATGTGTTTTGCAGTTATTCTGGCTAATGGCATTATTAGTTACCAGTTAATTAAACACTATGTAATTGCTGTACTTTGCATTCTATAAGTGCTGTATACTGTATATTGTCTTGTTTTTTGGGTATTCTGCAATATCGTACTTTCTTTGTTTTCTGAATCTCACCTCGTCCCATTGTTGAGTGGGGAAAAAAAGATCAGAATAATTATATACTGTACTGAATTTAAGTTACTGACTGATCTGATTGAATGAGTGATTTATTATTCCCTGGCTGATTGATTGAGTAGGTGATGAACTGATTGTTTCAAGAGTGATTGGATGATTAATTGATTGTTCATGATTGACTGAATGGGTGATTAATTTATTGTTCCCTGATTGATTGATTGGGTGGTTAATTGATTATTCCATGACTGACAAGATGGGTGATTGATTGTCCTTTAGTTGGCTGATGAATGGTAATTAATTTATTGTTTCACTCTTGAGTCACGGATTGAATTGAAGACTGACTGACTGACGCCACCACAACAGGGCCCGGGAGGTTGGGAGGACGTTCGACACCTGGACGACGCGTGGGTGAGCGTACAACTCCGCGACGTGAACGACAACCCACCAGCCTTCCCTCGCACACACACCCACCTCACCATACGGGAGGACACGCCGCCAGCTACACTCATCACAACACTGGCTGCTCACGACCCAGATATGGTGAGTAGGAGAGAGAGAGAGAGAGAGAGAGAGAGAGAGAGAGTGAGAAGAATAGTGAGAATTAGTGGGTAAGATTTTATTTTTGTCTTCTGTTTCAGTATCTCATAATTTTACTCGACCCCACCCCCACATTACCTCGTTCCTCTTCCTTCCCCTCCTCCCCATTCCCCTTCAATTGTCATTAGCTCATCCCTGTTTCTACTCGGCCTCCCTCACAATGCAGTACTATTAATACATGCAAATGTCCTGTGTTTATTCGTACCTGAGGAGGGTACAGGTCGGACAGACGCTGTTGTATCCCCACATGTACAGTTTTCAAATGAGGGCAAAATTCTTGTCTGAATATTCAAAGCGCTTTGGACCGACACAGTGTTTACTGTGTGAGTGCTTTTGGGATGTATGGAGTAAATACACTGGAAAAAATAAGTCGTTGTTGGAAATGGCATTTTTTTAGCACTTGTATATTGTCGTTGTTGCAACCTAAGCTCATTTGGGCGTGAACTCTATGGACCATAGGGAACTAGTCACTTCAAGCGGGTGCTCCCAGAAATCTTTTGAAGAGGTTATGTTGAAGGATTGTCTGTGTTGTGATGGTGAGGTGATTGTGTCGTAGTGTGTGGGTTGCATGTGCTGTGCGGTCATAGTGGACTGCTTGTGAATTATATTTTCTGTTGGCACTGAAGTAGGGAAGAATGATGGGCACACCCTGTCTGGCTAGTTGTACTAGTGTCTCTCTGAGTAAGGTGGTATTTGAAGGGTGAATGTCTGGTGGTGGTTTATGAAGGATTCTGCTTGACGAGTTGTGGGTGGCTATGGCGGCTATTTGTGTTCGTGGAGTGCGGTGTTGGGTGGGGGAGGGATGTTCTTGATGCATTCTTTGTAGTAATAGGAGGCCTTTTTGTTTTGTTTTGTTTTGACGGAAGGGTATGCAATCAAGGTACATGGATTTGACCGATCTCGGTGTTTTCATGAAATATTTGCCTTGTAAGACTGTTTTACTACAAGCAAAACTGCAGAGAGAATTTGCATAAAGAAAACTGAGTTTTGATCTCTTTATCTTAAAAATATTTAATTTGTTTTAAAGGGTTGTCACAAAAACAATTTGCGTTTTTGGAAATCTGCTGTCTTTTATGATCAGCATTTAGCTTCCTAGTGTAGCTACTAACTGTAGTTGTTCGGAGATGTTTAGAGTGTTAGGCTAGTGTGTATGGAGTTAAATGCACGTGTAGTGCGTATTGTAAATAAACTGGGGACGTTTGAAGAGGTAAACGTATGTGGATGGAATTATCTAGATATTTACTAGGCGAATAGCTGGGTAATTATGATAAAAGCGACTGGTGATGAGGGTGGTTGCTTATGGATCAGCGTAAAAGTAAATAAATAACTGCATTTGTGGTTGTGTTATTGGGTTTACTGTGTGGGTAAATAGTTCACGAAACGCCCTGAAAGTTGTAAAGTGATTGTGTATGTTACTGAGTTTGAGTTAGCATTCAGTGTTAAGTGGAGTGAATTCCGTACAACAACGCGTTTTTTTTTTTTTTTTTTAATAATAGAACGGAGGAAGGAAAAACAAATGAGTAAAAAAAATAATCCATACACAAGATTACTGGTGACCTCTGTTCATAAAATATCTGTAACAGTTAGACTTGTACAGCTGTGGGTTGAAGTGTGGAGGGAAACAACTCTGGGGAAGCGAGTTCCAGAGAGATGCAGTTCGGGGAATGAAAGAATTCTGATAGGCAGAAGTTCTGCAATATGGCTGAGTGATATTCCGGTCATGAGCGCTACCAGAAGCCCGTGTAGCACGAGAGAAGGCATGGAGAGGTGGCACCATGGACGCAACGTTGTCTGAGCATTTGGAATAAAAATATCTGTAAAATAATGCAAGGGGGACAACATTCCTTCTTACTTGCAGGAGAGGTATTTTATTGGTAATGGCAGGGTTGTTAATAATTCTAACAGCTTTGTTCTGAATAGTGTCTAGTTGTTTTAATGCAACCTCTCCACATCCATTCCACAAGGGTGAGCAATATTCAAGCTGAGAGCGCACGACTCTTATAAGTTATAGCTAACTGTTCATCAGTGAAGAAGGTATGGACTCTGTACAATAATCCAAGTTGTTTTGAGGCTGTTTTAGCAAGTGATCTAACATGAGAGGTCCAGCTGAGGACATTGTTAAGCGAGACGCCAAGAATTTCAGTACTTTTGGAGATGGGAATATTAGTAGCACTGAAGGTAATGTACGAATCTGGCAATATCTGTCTATTACAGTCGTTCTATTTTATGAAGGCAGTTTGGGTGGGGTGATCTGGGACCTCACACTGTTAGCTCTGTTGCCACATCGCCGCCGACACACGTGTAATTATTTGTGCTCACCTCTCTCTATCTCTCTCACTCTCCTATTTTAAGCTAGTAACTACTTATAAATGAATTTTAAACACTCTGTATAGATGTAATTCAGTAAAAAAGCTATAGTATGGTATAAATCTCAAGACTTGTCAGAGTTGCTTTTGCGACGTTGTCAGGTGGTGACACGAGGGATAGCCCTGCGTGAGCGGGTCATACTCAGTCAGTCTCCCGCCATGGAAGCTATAAAAAAAAAAAAAAAAACGCATCTCTAGACTTTTACCTCGGGGGTGGTGTGTTAAAAAAGTCGAAAACAAGAGAAAAAATAAAGAAAATACAATTAGTAGTAGTTAATAAATATGAGAGAGAGAGAGAGAGAGAGCATGTGTGTGGCGACGATGTGGCAACAGAGCTAACAGGGCGAGGTCCCACAGCGTCCCACCCAAACTGCCTTCATAAAATAGAACGACTATAGTAAACTGTATATATTTAGTTTTACTTGCGTTAAGTGAGACAAGGTTGTTTTGTCCCCATTCACTGATCGTACATAGGTCTTGATTTATGGAGATGGTTGTACTGAGTTGAGAGGTAGAGATATTAGACATTGTAAATGGGTGTCTAAGTGTGAATGAACTATGTAGTGTTGAGTCATCAGCGTATGAGTGGATGGGATTGTGGGTGACAGATTAGAGATCATTAATATGAAACAGGAATAGGATTGGCGCCAGAACTGATCCCTGCGGCACGCCGGCGTAAATTGAGTGAAAATTGGAACATACATCATCTACTTTTACTCTTATTTTCCTGTCATTAAGATATGAAGAAATCAAAAGAACAAGAGACGTTAGTCCATAGCAAGGGAGTTTGGACAGCAGGGAACAGTGCCATACTCTGTCGAAAGCTTTAGAAATATCGAGGGCTACTGCATGATTTTCTCCATGTAGATCAATTGATTGATGGATGGTATGAGTTAGGAGATTGAGTATGTCAATGGTGGATATTTCGTGGCGAGAACCATATTGTCTATCACTAAGTAAGTTGTTGGAGTCAAGATGTTTAACAATGTGCTTATTAATTAAAGTTTCAAATACCTTTACCAAGAGAAGATGTGACAGCTGTTGGTCTGTAATCAGAGGGGTCAGAGGAACTTCCTTTCTTCGGAATTAGGTGGATATTGGCTTCTTTCCATGAATTTGGGAATGAAGAAATACGTATGCATAGTCTGAATAATTTAGCTAGAACAGAGGCAAGTTCAGGGTAACACTTCTTCAAAACAATTGGGGGAATTCCATCTGGGCCTGGAGCTTTGTTGGTAGGTAAATTGTCTAGGATGGATTTTACGTATCTTGTCTGTGTTTTAAGTGGGGCAGTTTCAGGATAGTCAAGTTCTAGTACCGGGACATTCTGGCTGGTATCGTCAGTGGTAAAATTTCTGGCAAATGTATTGGAAAAAATATCCGCTTTCCCACGCGGGTCATTTGAAATGTTGCCATCTGAAGATTTTAGTGGGGGAATAGAAGATGACTTGTTAAAGTTATTATTGAAAGAATTAAGAGTTGACCAGAATATTCTATAGTCACTAGGGTTAAGTAGTTTTGATGCATGCTTTTGAAGAAAATTTGATTTAGCTAGATTTATTACAGCTTTTGCATGATTTCTAGCAATTTTAAATTGAAAGAGTGATTCTGATGTTTTTGATTTCAAGTAAGAGTTATATGCTCAAACCTGACGATAGCCCTTAATTGCTTTTAACATAGGTGGTGGCAAAATGTAGTCAGATCGATGTATCGATATGACAAGTAACCAAGGAGACTCATTATTACCACATAAAGCTCATTGAAATTAATGCAGCTGCATCATAGTATTGAAGTTGTGGGAGTGGCCCAGCTCAGTCAGGTGAAAGCGAACTGACACGAGATTTATCTTTGTATGTTCTTACCATAAGTATACAGTGACAGTTTTTAATCCTCGGAGACCATATTGGTGGTCTGGTTCTTGGGGGTTCGTTCACTACAATAACGTCTTTTTATAAATTAAATTTTTCTTCTCGCCAGACGGTTTACATCAATTTAAGAGAAGCTGTTTGTAATAGGGATGATGCTGTTTTTGTTCTTGCGGCAGTTTGACTTTACTCGCCTAGTGATCGACATCTCGTAATGTGGGGAGGAGGCAGTCTGCAATATTTCGCACAGAACTGATATATTTCCTCTTACTCTTGCTAATACCAGACTATTGTATTCACATTAGGAGAGACCCCTCCCAGTCAGAAAGTTCAGTGCCAGTCCCTTCTCTACGATTAGTTTTCTGCTTTATTTTTGCAAACCCCAGGCAATTTGTCACTCTAGATAACACAGCTATAATGAAGGGTTTAGTTACGCTCCAGCCTCGATATGTTTTTTCATAGAGATGTAGGAAGGTATCATTTCATTCTTGATATCGCCTAACAGTTTTATTTAGTAGAGGTAAGACCCCCTCGTAGTGAAAAGGCTAGGTTGCACTTCAAATTTAAGATGCTTTCCTCCCTGCCGTAAGTTCGTTCCCTCCCCGAAATGTTTCCTTTGATAGAGAATTCCCGTCTCTCACTTTCTCAGCCTCGCAAATCTCCTTCACTTTTTGGTCATGCCTTCTCCTTCTCTCACTGTCTCTTTGACAGCTGAGGATCGTCACTTCCAACACTATCTCTCTCTCTCTCTCTCTCTCTCTCTCTCTCTCTCTCTCACACATATTTATTTTTTGTTCCGTCTTCTCTTCCTCAGACCAGGTCCTCTTTTGGGTGGAGTTGAAGGAGGACAGTCACGACATTTTTGCGTCTCTCATCCTCGCCAAATTCTTTTTCATTTTACTCTCACCCGTTTTCCTTTTTCCGTATTGCTTTCTGTTTTTTCAGCGCCGGGTTCCATTGATCCATTTTCCTCAGCATGGTGGAATGAAGAGGTGAGACAGGCTGTGGTACAAAAGAAGAAAGCATATAATGAAAGGATGAGAAATAGGGGGGTGGAAAAAGTTGAGAGACGGAAGAGTTATATACTGTATAGAAAGGAAGAGAGAGGTGAAAAGATTAGTAAGAGAGAGTAAGAAGAGAGTGGACGAGGAATTTTGAAGGAATTTGAGTGTAAGTGGAGGGACTGTAAGAGAATGTTCTGGAAAGAGGTAAATAGAGTTAGACAGGGTGGCAGTGAAGTTCGTAGGGGAGTGAAAGATAAAAATGGTAGATTACTAGTTGAGAAGGGAGAAAATGTGAGCAGATGGAGAGAACACTTTAAGGAATTGTTGAACACAGAGAATGAAAGTAATGCGAGCAGAAGTGGCTGGGGAATGGCTAGTAGAAGAAGGGAGGTGAGAAGACATGAAGAAATCAGTAGGATGGAAGTTGTGGAAGCAGTAAAAAAAGTCAAAATGGGGAAAACCCCAGGAATTGATGGAGTGTGTTGTGAAATGCTGAAGCATGGGGGATAGTAGTAGAATGGATGTGGAAGATGTGCAGATTGACTTTGGAGAAAGGTAGAGTCCGGAGGATTGGAAGTCAGGTATAATTATTCCCTTGTACAAAGGGAAAGAGGAAAAAAGAAGTATGTGGTAATCAAAGGGGCATTTGTCTTAGTGTAATAGGAAAAGTATATGGTACGATACTTATTGACAGAGTTAGGGAAATAACAGAGGAATTAGTTGGAGAAGAACAGGGAGGCTGTAGGAAGGGAAGAGGTTGTGTAGATCAGATATTCATTCTTAGATCTTTAGTGGAAAAGTTTCTAGAGAAGGGAAAGAAGTTGTATGCGGCCTTAATGAATTTGGAGAAGCATATGACAGGGTGGATAGACAAGGATTGTGGAAAGTATTAAGAATATATGGAGTAGATGGGAGGTTGTTGAATGCTGTGAAGAGTATGTATGCGGGTGCTAAGGCTGTAGTGCATGTGGATAGCGAACTGAGTGAATTTTTCTGTTTGAAGGTTGGGTTGAAACTGGGATGTGTCATGTCTCCATGGTTGTTCAGTCTGTACTGTACATGGATGGGGTTATAGAAGAGATACAGGGTAGGGCAGTGGATGTTGGAGTGGCCCTAATGAGAGAGGGCAGTATTCGGAATCTCCCTGTACTGTTGTTTGCAGATGATACTGTGTTGTGAAGTGAAGACGAAGGAGAGCTGCAAGGCTTGGTGGATGAGTTTGGGAGTGTAAGAAACGGAATCTAAAGGTGAATGTAGGGAAGAGTAAAGCTATGGTCGTCGAGTGAAGTGAAGTCAGTGAATGTACAGTGAGGTTGTATGATGAGGAAATGGAAAATGTGAGTACGTTTAGGTACTTGCGTAGTGTGATGAGTAAAGATGGAAGTTTGGAGGGTGAAGTGCTTGAAAGGGCACAACAAGGAAGAAAGGTTGCTGGTTCCTTGAAAGCAGTGATAAGAAACAGGGAAGTGAGCATGGAAGTGAAAAAGGTACTACGTGATAGTATTGTGATACCATCTCTAACGTATGGAAGTGAAGCTTGGACGTTGTTGGAGGACACAAGTCAAGAGTGAGAGCAGTGAAAATGAGTTACTTAAGAGGAGCTTGTGGAGTCACGTGGAGAGACAGACTGACAAATGAGGATGTAAAGGAGCGTTGTGGTGTGGATGTGGATGTGATAGGAAGCGTTAGGAGAAACACATTGAGGTGGTTTGGCCATGTGGAGAGGATGGAGAGTGAGAGACTGACGAGGAGAGTGTATGTGAGTGAGGTGGAGAGGGAGAGAGGGAGGGGGAGGCCAAGGATGAGATGGAGGGATGCAGTGGAGAGGTATGTGAGAGAGAGGGGTGTGAGTTGGGAGCAGGTCAGTGACATGGCGGGGGACAAGTCGACGTGGAGGCGATTTGCTTGTGGCCACTCCGTATGGGATTAAGGCGTTTGGCAATAGGTAGATAGATAGATAGATCTTTCTTTAGTTTGTCCCATAATTTTTGTTTATTATTATTATTATTATTATTATTATTATTATTATTATTATTATTATTACTACTACTACTACTACTACTACTAATACTAATACTACTACTACTACTACTACTACTACTACTACTACTACTACTACTACTACTACTACTAATACTACTGTTATTATTGTTATTATTATTATTATCATTATTATTATTAATCGTTGTACTTCATCTTTTCTTTGACCCCTAATCTTATTAACGTTTAGAGTCAACAGCTTCATTTTTTCATTTATCGATTTTTTTTTTCTTTTTATGAATCTCCATCAGTGGCTCGTCTCACTTTATTGCAACTTACTGTTCTTTTGTTGTAGGTAGTAGGTGGATGGCTAAAGGTAGAAAGTGTATGGTATAGAGTTAGACGAAGGAGCCACTGCCTTTGTGAAGTGTTACCTTAGAAATGATTGAAGCCAAAGTCAGGTCGCTGGACGGCATAAAACCATCAGGCGGGGCGAGACTTAGCCACATTTACATAATCTAAGTCGTGACTGAGACCACTAGACATGCATATCTCTTCAGCACAAAAATCTGTATTCTGGGGTAAACTGGACTCGTTAGTCTTAAATGGTAGTTGGCGTATAACTAACGCTCCAGATTATATCTGTGGCCGGTTAACGACAATGGAATATATATATATATATATATATATATATATATATATATATATATATATATATATATATATATATATATATATATATATATATATATATATATATATATATATATATATATATATATATATATATATATATATATATATATATATATATGCTGGAGTTACGTGACACCCATTATGCCTGGTATTGCCATCAAAGAATGAAACAAGTACAGAAATATTAGACATCGGAGTTGCATGGCCCATCAGTTAATGCCGTCAGGTTAATGACCTGCCTCGTGATATGGGATATGGTATGTTGTGTTTAGTAGGGTGTGGTCAGGTGTGGTGTGGCCCCGCATAAATCGCTGAAGGCTACGAGAGTGGAACACTTCTCATCCTAACTTTAGTGAGACAGACGCTCATGGCCGGCCCTAGATATGCTCCCGCACCTAAAAAAGGCTTACATATGCATGCATGGCCAGGTCCTTGAAAAACGTAAACGTATCTCCATTATTATGCATTGTGTTCGGCCATCTGTCATCATCTCTGAGTGCAGTTATCTTTTTTAATCTCCATTTTTCGTTGATGGTTTTCGCTTTTATATTTTTCACCGATTTGTTTCTTATTGTTATTGCCGCTCGCTCATTCTTCAGCTTCAGTTTTTATATGTTTTCCACGCAGTCTTTCTCTGACCATTTGACCATATATATCTTTTAACTTTTCAGCTTCGTTTTACACACACACACACACACACACACACACACACACACACACACACACACACACACACACACACACACACACACACACACACACACACACACACACACACACACACACACACACACAGAATTATAAATAAATCATAGCTTGTTTGTGATATTGAATCTCCGTAGGGAGAAATACATATGATGTGTGTATTTATGTGGGGGGGGGGGGAATGAGGTGGGAGTAGGAAAGAGAGAACGTGTGAACTAAACTTACTCTGTCGGTAATTTGTTTTTCATCTCCTTCACGCCTAAGACAAATCTCACACATTTGAAGGACAGACAAAATCAGTGACAAAAATCCGAGGCTCGATGTAACTTTGGTATTCACTTAACCCGTGGGAGGAGAAGGCTAGGGGTTTTTAGAGGAAGTTGTAATGAACTGTGGATTATCCCTTCTCCACCCCACCCACTCCCTCTCCCCAGTCCCCCACCCACTTTCCTCCCTTCTGTCTGTCCCCCTTCCATCTCTCCTTCTTCACTGCCCTCCTCCCTTTTCTACCTCTCTTCCTTCTCTTCTTCCCTCTCTTCTCATTCCCCTCCTATCTCTGCCCCCTCCCATCTCAGCCTCGCCTTCTCTACCATCCTCCCCTTCCTTCCCTCGCCTCTCTCTCCCTCCATCCACGTTCCCCCATTCCCCTCTTCCGTCTCACCCTCCTCCTCTTCCTGTTGTCTTGACCTAACCCACTGTCTGGCCCCTTGCTCCCTGTTTGATTAAATAGTTTCATCACCCTTTTTTTAGCGTAATTTCTTTAACTAATTTCCATTGTTTGAATAGTTTGATTGTAGTGTCTTTACTATTTTTATTCCCTTCTTTCAGTTTCAGTTTTCTGACTAGTTATTTTTTGACTTGTTTTATTTTAGTTTTATTTCTTTGACTACTTTGATTTCCATTTGTCAACTTTCGTTCTTATCTTAACTAGTTTAACTTTTGTGACAAAATTACATGCTACTGTATCTAGTTTTCCTCCCCCTTTAGTTCCATTTCCTTCTCCAACTCATTACCCTTTTAATACTGTCGGTCCCAGTCTGGTTTGATTCACCTCCTCCTGGATTCATTTTTTTAACTAGTTTCATTCTCTTCTAGTTGGATTCCCTTGTATAAGTCCTCCTCTCCTTTCTATTCACTTTATTTTGCTTTTTTGAATAGCGTGGTTCACCTCAAGTTACATTCCCTTCTTTCTAGTTTCATTCCCCTTTTGATTTCTTTGATTTCTTTTTCATTTCTTTGACTAGTTATATTTACACCCAAATTTGTTCCTCCGTTCATAGTTTAAGTTTTGGTATGTAGCCTAATTCCCGCGTTTGTTTAATATCTTGTGTGTTGTTTAATTTTCTTTTATTCATTCTCAATTGTCGAGTTTCGTTTACCTCTTATTCTCAGTTTCATTTCCCTCGTCTTGTCCGATGCCTGTCTTTTGTTTCATTTTCCTTCCTTGCGTCATCCTTTGTCCCAGCACTTTCATTTCCCTCTTCATAGTTTCAGTACTTTTTTTTTTTTTTTTTTTACCTCGTTCCTAGTTTCATCTTTTTTTTTTTCTCTAGTTCATTTCCAATTTAACATTATGTCTAGTTACATTTCCTCTCAGGTTATAATCAGCTGTAGTTTCATTCTTCCCTATTTAGTTAGTTCCTCTCTCGTTTCTGGCTTATTTTTTTCTTCATTTCTCTTCACGTCGTTTCGTTTCGTTTGTATAAGCTGCAGTATGCTTACATACGGTACGTCGGCCTTGGTCACCTGATGACGGCTTCCCACCCTGTTCGATCTCAACAGCCTCTCTATTCAGTCCTTTATCCCAGCGGTCACACTCTATGACCTCGTCCCAGGTGTTTTTCGATCTGAATCCTGTAACCCAACCCTCAACGTTCCCACCTCTTATTCTCGACACCCAGTTGTTATCCTCCATCTTCTCCACATCCCCAAACAATCTCAGTGTATCCCCTCACATTACAACGCTAATACATTCAAGTCTTCCTCTCAACTGTTCATTTGCAATCCTAAGACCCCAGGCCTGTCATTCAATGGCGCACAACACATCCATCAGATCATTATCATCACTATGTTGACCCTACAAATATCCTCTTCCTTTACTACCCAAGTCTCACCACCGGACATAATTACACTTCTTACACATGCAGCATACAAGGACCCCATAGCACAGAGGGAGAGTCCTCTCAGCTTCAGGTGAGGCAATAGCTCCCTGGACTTCTTCCAGCCACTCCCTAGCCCCACGTCCAGCACTTATCTTGCCCCTCAAGTATCAAAACCCCCCCACACTCAAGAGGTTATCTAGCAAGTTCAATCCTTTCCTGCTCCTCTGCCTCTGCATGGTCCCCCCTATACACCGCATAGACGAAATCTGCATTATTTCGCAACCTGCCACTAATACCATTACATTCTCATGCATCCGCTTATCACAAACACTGCAAAAGATGGAGTTACTTTTCTCACCCTTTTGATGAACTGCTCATGGCCACACTTTCTCTGTTGTAACAGTACCGCCACCAGTCCTAGATATCACTTTTGTCTTAACCACGTTTACTCCCAAACCCTTGTACCCCGTTCCATCTCTCCACATCTTAAGTTTTTCCTCTGCCATCCTCTCATTCTCCGCGATCACCTCCAAGTCTTCAACATACAACATCCCCATGGGATTTCAGTTTTGAAGTCACGTAAGAGAGCTTCTATAACTATGATGATAAATTCGATCCTTCATGCACTCCAGTATTTATAGACAATACATCACTCAAACCTTCGTTCACTCTCACCTGGGTGCGAGCACCTTCATACATTACCTTAGTAACTTTAACCAGCCACTCCACAGTCCCAAGATTACTCATCGTCCGTATCACAGTCTCCTTAGAAACTCTGTCAAAGGCCTTTTCCAAATCAATAAAAATAAAATGTATCTTTCTCTTCCTTCCAGTACACTGCATTTATTTTTATTGAAGGTGTCAGACAATGAATATGGCATCAGTGGTCCCTTTGCGTGGCATAAACCCAAATTGCATCTCATCCATATTCGCTCTTTCCCTTATCATACCTTCCAGGACTCTCCATTACGCTTATTATCTGGTCCAAAATCTTTATGCCTCCATAATTTCCTCTTTCTGGGGGATCAGAATCAGTTATCTGGAACTACATTCATATATAACCGAATTTATCAAATTAGTAACTAAACCCACTATCACCTGAGAGGTTTCAACAATTCGGCAGTCAACCCAGGCACAGCCGCCGCTTTGCCCAACTACATCCTAATTGTTTCCCTGCCCACGGTATCTACATCAGCCAGAGGTCAAAGGTCAAATACTGGATCCACTCACGCCAAACCTTCTATATTCCAGTCAGATTCCTAATTCAGCTTGTTATAATATCTCTCCATGAGTCCATAATATCCTCACTATCCACCTCTACCATTCCCCTATCATTCTTTACACATTGCTCACCCATGATATCCCAGTTTTGTCGCATCATCTGTATAATCACCTCAAATACCACATTCCTCCGTTAGACACTGTTTAGAATGAGAGTCAGATTTTGCCCTGTATACCTCCTTTTTCGCTTTACGCTTAGCAGCCAATTATTCCTCTCTCTTACCACCCTCTTTCCATTCCCGGAAAAGTCTTTTCTCTTTCCCTGCAGCTTATACGCCTTCATCCCAGCACCACGTTACCTTATGTCTCTGTCTGATTTCAGATTGTTCTGTGTCTGAAATCATTCTCTACCCGCTTCCTTTGTTTCATTCCCTTCTGTCCAACTTCATTCCCGACTTTTTAGTGATATTTGTTTCATCCCCGCCCTCTACTTTCATTCCCAGTGTCCGGTGTCATGTGCTTCATGCTCGATTCTGATTTTTTGTTTTTGTTTCATTCCCCTCTAGTTTCATTCCAAGCTACGTAGGATTTTTTTTCATTCCCTACATAAGTTTCATTTTGGTTTCGTAACCCCCTGTTTAGTGTCATTTATTACTGTAGTTTCATTTCTTCTTAATGTTATCCCCCCAAATTTCATCGCCATGACCAGTTATACTGTACTTCCTTCTTCCTATTTCCATACCCGTGTCTAGTCTCCTTTTCATGTATCGAATTATATCTTTGTTTCAGTCCCATCTTATTAATTTCAATTGAATCATTCCCATCTCCATAATTTCATATGTGCTTAGTTTCATCAGCTTACTCTTTCATTTTCCCTTTCCATTTGACTTCCCCCATCCCCCATTCTCTTTTAACCAAGTCCTCCTTTGTCCAGCGCTCTCCAGATCTGTGTGAGAGCTGTATTCCACAATGACTTCACTTCGGCATCCCTCTTGTGGATGTGTCTGCCTCACTGATGGTCTAGATGTTTAAAGTTGCTGTACTCTAGACTCAGGAGTCTAAAATGGCATTCCACCTTTTCTTCTTTTTCTTCCTTTAAAAATACTTCTCTACTCTCTTCCATCTTTGTGTGTGGTTCGTTGGTGAGACTGATAGGTAAGGCATCGGCAGTCTTGACTACCTTCTAAAAAAATAAAGAAAAAGTCTCCCCTTCCATGTTAGGTAACATCTGGACTTTGGACTTTGTGTACTTTGGAACTCCTCTCTCTCTCTCTCTCTCTCTCTCTCTCTCTCTCTCTCTCTCTCTCTCTCTCTCTCTCTCTCTCTCTCTCTCTCTCTCTCTCTCTCTCTCTCTCTCTCTCTCTCTCTCTCTCTCTCTCCCCTCATGTTTGTCCACCTCCTCTTCAAAACTGATCTAACACAATACGCTTCACATATTACTTATAACACAATACATGGGGGGTTGGCGGCGGCATTGTGTTGGGCAGTGACCGCCGGGTAATTGGATGTAGGTCACTCATGAAGAGAAAATCGTAACCTTAACCGGGAAGTATCGTGAGCAAAGCCTCGTAGTGCAGAGAAACAGCCACATCGCAGGAATAAAGAAACAACTACAGTACAGAGACAAACGAACAGTTCACGTTATAGAAAAGTGTAAACAAATGTGCAGTATAAGCGAACAGTCACATTGGAAAGAGTAACATTTTGCAGAAATCCACTAAACAGGCGGCCGCATTCCACAGATGGACAAGATAGTCGCACTGCAAAAAGGTAAAGCTGCAAAAATCAGCAGTACAAGGAGCCATATTGCAGTGACAGACAAGTTCTGTGTAGAAAACAATATTTACACTATGAAAAACCTCCTCTCTCTCTCTCTCTCTCTCTCTCTCTCTCTCTCTCTCTCTCACTGCAGTACATGTATATACTGTATAGATAGATAGATAGATATGCCTTAATTCTGGAAAGAGCGGCACGCAAAAAGCATCCACTACATACACTATAGAATTAGCAACCACACAAAGGCACACAAATAAGCTTCCACACCACAAGAAACAGTCATGTAACCACACTACAAAAACACAAAGAAGCAACCACATACACACAAAAAATTACACACACACACACACACACACACACACACACACACACACACACACACACACACACACACACACACACACACACACACACACACACACACACCTAAAGAACAATACAATACTAAAAATACACAAACAAGCAACAGAACTGCAGAAAACGTACCATTGTCAATAATCCACTACAAAAATAAACACACGACGAAAATTACACTACAAAAATCGCACAACCGTACCACGAAAATACAGGAATATACATAAGCAAGCAGCCACTCGAGAAAATAACAGTTGCACTACAGAAATAAAGGAAAGAAAGAAAATCCTCTGCATAGGCCAAAATAAAAAGTGGCCTCGGAAATAGCACTGTATTCCGCACGTACGCTACACGTTAGTTTGCACCCTCCCGCGTGCTGGTAAATTGACTCGATATTAAAAGACCATACTGACACACTGCATGGGACGGCGTGTTGGGTCCATAATGAAATAAAGGGATTGATACGTGCTCCTGTGTGTTCAGTAACGAGGAGATTTAATCCCTGTAATTCAATAACGTACTTCTCATTTTATTATTCCCATCTACAGGCTATTCTATGCGGTTTAGGGGGATATCCGGAAGTGCAGGGGTTTATGAAGGGTATATCAAACACTTCCAGTTCGAAAAATTTCTCCTATGCGGAATAACATCGTCTGGAGATGGCAAGAATAAAATAAAAATGTATAAAAAACGGAGCTGATGAGGTTGAGGTGGAGGTGTGAAATTGAGGTGGTTGTGGAGAGGTGGTTGTGTGGTTTGGGTTGGTGACAATGGTGGATGTTTTAAAGTGGCAAAATAGTGTGTGAGTGATGCTAGTGTGTGGTGTTGGAGTGTTGCGGATGTTAAAAGGGTGTTATCGTGGATTGGGAGGGCGTTAATGGTGGGGTGCTGAAGTAGTAAGATGGTGTGAAGTTGGTGTTAGTGTTTGGTGTTGAAATGCTGGCCATGTAAAATAGGTGTTATAATAAGCGTACGTTAGGATGGTGTTAGCAGTGGGCCTGTCAAGTGGTGAGGTGGCATTGGAGTGGAGTGCTGGTGTTAGTGTTATTTTTTTGATATGAGTGTGTGGTGTTGTATTGTTTGTAGTGCTTAAAAGTGGAGCGAGTGAGGTGTAGTGTGGATGTGATAAAGTGCCGAAGTGAATCAGTTTTAAAAATCACTGGCAGAATGCACGGGGCAGCCTGTGTGGGCGTTAATTAAAAAGATTAGGATTGATTTACGCTTCTGTGTTTTCAGTAGCGTGAAATTTAAAGGGATGTTATGTGGCTGAGGTAGTGGTGGTGATAAAAATGTGTTAGTGGTGTTGAGGTGGTGTTACAGAGGTAGAAGTGGTGTGAAGTTGATGGTGTTAAGTAGCGAGAGTTTTTAAAGGAGTGTTATGTGTGGTTGAGGTCGTGTTAGTGATGTGTTAGTGGTGTCAAAATGGTGTTAGAGTGATGGAAGTGGTAGTGGTGGTAGCATTGGTGGTGTTGGAGGTGGTGGTAGTGGTGTTAATATAGATACTGTGCTAGATTACTGTGTGGTATAAAAGCTGTGATTTAGTGCTAGACTTGTGTTAGCGTAACTGAGGTGTTTTAGATGTCCAGTGAGTGTTGAAAAGATGGTAGTGAAACTGGGGGCTGCGTTGTAGTGGTGTTAGTGCAGCTTAGTGATGGAGATGGAACAGTGTTGGAGAGGTGATCATGTGGCTCAGAGGTGACAGGTAATGTTAGAACAGTGTTAGAGTGGTGATGGGTAATATAAATGTCTGAACAGAGTTAAAATGGCAGTGTGGTTCGTGTGGAAGTAGTGTTGGAGAGGTGCTGAAAAGGTGTTAGATCATTGTGTGTAAGGCGATGAGTGTGTTGGAGAGTAATAGAAAAGTGATAAATTGTGATAGAAAGGCGCTAAAAATATGTTGAAGCATTTTTTGTCTGGCAGTGTGTGATAAAAATGAGTAGTGTAAAAAATAATGCATTTGGTGTGGTGCTAAATGGATGTTGCTCTGGTTGGATTTTGTGTGTGTGTGTGTGTGTGTGTGTGTGTGTGTGTGTGTGTGTGTGTGTGTGTGTGTGTGTAGACTAATGATGAATTTATATTATTATGGTGTTAAAGATTTTGTGTGTTTTTCATGTAATGTTCGAGAGGTATTATGAAAGTGTTATAATTTTGCTAATAAGGGGATGAGTGATAAGTTTTTGTGATAGTTGTTACAGCTTGTGCGACGTTACTGCGCTAAGTGATATAAAGCGATATTAGAGAGTAGTAAAAAAAATGAAGTGCATTATTAGTAGGGCGGTGAGTTATTATTGTTAGTGTGTGGCGATGCGTGTTGGCTGTTAGGCTGGAACGTATTTTAAGTGGCTGTGATGATTTCGTTTTACCGTTTTCGTTGCGATTTATTTTCATTCAAGGCTTTCATTTTTATCTTGAACGTTACTGGGGCAAACTGCGTCGATAGCAGTATGATATAAATAACATACAAATAATGTTAAGGTATAATTTGCTATAAATCCGTAAGAGAGAGGTGGTCCTAAGCCTCTTAATGGACTCTGGATATGACTCAGTGTGGCTTCGGTCCTAAGTGGTGATAAAAAGCCTTGAATTAGCCGTAACTCACTTCTGTAAAAATCTTTGTCCTTTTTGGTCCGTGAACCCGGAAAAAAAAAGTGAGCGCGAGGAAGAACTCTCATAATGGAGGGGTTAGGAAGTCTCCATTAACCCCTCCAATACGATGACGTCTCCTTAGGATTTTAGATGCAGGCGAGTTTCATAAGAGCGGCTCGGTCGGTCAGTCACGCGTTAGGATTTTGACGTGCAAGGAGCTTCAATGCAGCGAAGTCTAATGTGCTTCACTGTAAATAACAAAGGATTTTCTTACTCATGGTGCTTCACTTCAGCGAACCCCATATCGTGCTTCTGTTTAGGGAGCCCCCATGTGGTTCTGATGTATCTTGGACTTTTGAACTTATTTGTGTTAATCGATGTGCATGCGTTAGTATCTCGACAAACCCTTTTAGTACAATGACCTGTTTTTTCTTATGACTGCCTCATTCGAATAAGCATAGGGAAAAAACAGCAACCGTAAAATACAATCAAATAATTTGTATAAGGTTTCGGCACCGTTAATGGATATAGGTTTAATCTCTTTAGGACGAGAGATCCTTAAAGTTAATAAAATCATGTAGCGATAGCAAGAACATGTTATGATAAGACCATCGTTCTGAAGAGTATAATGAAGATATCCGTACCGTTGTACTGAATGGATTATTGAAAATATCTGTACTCTGAACTAATTAGAGCGAAACTTATCCCCTAAACTGAATAAAATCATCTTGTAGCAGCAAGATAACGATTTAGAAAAGACGTCATGGTAATGAGGCAATGTGAAGATCATTTTTATTCCCTTTAGAACAACTTGTCTCTCCTAAGCTGAACAGAATTGCCTGGCCATAGCAAGGATATAATCTAAAAAGTCGTTGCCCTGAAGGAAGGTAAAAGCCAAGCTAAAGTAGCCAGAAAATGCACGTTAAAACACCCATGAAGAGAGCATTGAGGTTAATTTTTAAAACAGAGTTGGTAGTTTTAATGGATGTTGATTTTTACTTTCATTACGAAAAATGTCCAAATCACAGTACGGTCTTCGGGTAGCAGCAAGAGTTATATAGTGAACTCATTTCACCTTAACCTGGCCCATATATTCGCCCTTTTACAGCCTGTTTCACGTAGTTCAGTAGAAAATAATAATTTGGTTGTGCATCCATTCCATAAAATTTTTCGTAACAAGCAACATATTCCAAATTTAATCGGTTTTTACGGTGAATTAGAATTGTCTCGCATTGGCGCAAGAGCTTTAACGAAAGTAGCAATTATTTATCTTTAATACGAGTAGCCTCTTAAGTTAGTGGCATTTGTCATTATCAAGGGAAATCTATTTTAAGTATCATACTAAATGGGTTGTTGCTGCTGTTATTGTTGGTATTGTTGCCCATCTGACATGTGAAGTAAAGGGGTGAAAAATTTCATTCAAACAGCCATGAACATAGCATTTATTACATCTTCAAGCAGTTCCAACAGTTTTAATTAGGATAGTTATTAAGTCATGTAGACACAGCTCTCCCCTACGCTATATGAAAACGAAATACACTGTCGTAGTCTCTAAGGGGTTAAAACATCAATTAAAAACTGCCATGAAACAACACTGAACACGTATTTTAGAGAGTGTTGGCAGTTTCCGGCAGTTTTAAGTCATTTTGGTGGGAGGGACGACAATTGAACACTCTCCCCCTCCTGTCTCCCCCCCTCGGCCATCAATTCACGCCTCGCTCCTTCTCCCATCCCCATCATCACCCAAACCAGCGTAAAACCTCGCTAACGGCCCCACCAGCAGGCCAATTAGGGGGGCATTAGCGATAATTGTGGACAGGGAGGCGGCAAAAGTCATAATGGAGATGAGGCCTTATCACAAAAATATCGCTGGCACCTCGGATTTTTTTTTTTCGGGGGGGGGGGTGTTTTAAGCAGATTTTTTTGTTAAGGAGTATGTGTGTTGGGAATTTGTGTGTGTGTGTGTGTGTGTGTGTGTGTGTGTGTGTGTGTGTGTGTGTGTGTGTGTGTGTGTGAACAAACTTTAAAGCAAAAGAAACAGCATAGAGGAAGAGATTTAATGCTCTTACGAAAATTTAATGAGAATGTATGTTCACCGAGAGAGAGAGAGAGAGAGAGAGAGAGAGAAATTTAGTAGCTATATAAAGAGGACCAAGGGATATATATTTGGCCGTAAGAGAGAGTGAGTGAGTGTGAGTGAGAGTGGGGGAGAAGGAGAGTTAGTAGTGAGAAAGAGTAGAGGATTTATGTCCCAGTGAATATGCATGAGAGAGAGAGAGAGGGGGGGGGTAGGAAAATGTATGTATTTATGTATGTACAGTTGATCAAAAAACTATCGCTGAGGAGTGTCTGATAATATCCGAAGTGGCCATTATATCTCGCGATGTTCCGAGGTAATAAATCTATCATATGACTACTGACTTGAGAAATTTCGAGCAAGCAGTGTAATGTATATATATGGATCGTAGTGAAACTTTTTTTTTTTTTTTTAATGGGATAGACTCGCCAGGGATGTTGCAAAAACTTTTGTCTGTGGTGTCAGGTTCTTTTGCGCTAATTGTACACGAATACTTTTTTTTATTCAACCTTACACATGTATACCGATGTATATATAACTATGCATATGGATATATGTATGTATTGAGGCATATGCATGTATGTGTATGTATGTATGTCTTTGCAAACTCAGGGCACCGACTTCATAGTCTGTTCATTAAGTTGTAGCAGTCACCCTACGTCCCACACACTTTAACATGTCACCACATCGGCAGTGATACCCACCGTCCATACCCAATCCATGCAAAGGCTACGTCATTTGTATGAGACCACCCAGATTTTTTTTAAATGATAAACCCGTGGGTCTGATGGTACCGTATATCAGGAAAGTTTACTTTTACGAAATTCGAGTCATCAAACTGCTCTTCCTTGGCTTAGGATCGAACTCAGGTCCATTCGAACAGCAGATCACATAACCGTGTGTGTGTGCGTGTGTGTGTGTGTGTGTGTGTGTGTGTGTGTGTGTGTGTGTGTGTGTGTGTGTGTGTGTGTGTAGCAGCAACTAGAAGATTTGTCACCATTTCCTGAGAGAGAGAGACTTGGTAGCTGGATAAAGAGGCTGTATGTCTGGATTTATGTGAACGTAAGTCCGTGTGTGTGTCGTTTACGTGTGTTTGTATGTGTACGTAATGGCCCGTAATACATCAGCCGATAAGAATGTAAATCGTCTTTTATTATTTCCGTATTTCATTCGTAACTTTAAATTCTTTTTCATTCTCCTTGGTTTTATTTTTATTCATTCTTGTTTTCATTCATCTTGATGTTTGTCATTCTTGTTTTTATTTTCTCCCATATTTTACTTTCATTCTTTTTATTGTCCTGTTATTTGCCTTACTATCATCATTTTTAACTTATTCGTTTTATTGTTGTTATTATTATCCATTCTCTCTCTTTTATTCATGTGTTTTTATCCTTTCTCCTTATGTTTTTCTCTCATATTTTTTTCCTTCTTATAATAATGACATGTTTTGTTCTTGCTGCCTCCGGACGATTTTATAATCCTTCGAAAGATATTGTGGTGAAGGAAATAGAAATAGGTTCCATTAACGTCTTCAGTACAAGAAGTCTTCGCTATGATAAGTAAAATGGTCTTGATAGAGCTAAAAGTAAAAAATCTCTCTCTCTCTCTCTCTCTCTCTCTCTCTCTCTCTCTCTCTCTCTCTCTCTCTCTCTCTCTCTCTCTCCATTTCCCCGAAGTAATGGCATTAGTACTGTAATAAAAGTGACTGGTGGTAGTAATTTAACAAGAGGTGAATGGTGGCAGAAATATATTGGTGGGTTTGAATAGTGGCATAAGTATGGTAGTATATTTAAATTGGAGGCATATTTTCGTAGTAGTAGATCATTATATAGAGTGATAGCAGTAATTTAGTGATATATTTAACAGTTACAGCATTTTAATATGTATTCACATCCATCTTTTTTTTTTTTTTTTCAGTCTTTCGTGTAAAACATCTTTTCAGGGTTTATTCTGTAATATTAAGTGATAATTTCTGTAAGTTTTCGACCGGCTATTGTTGTACCTGAGGGATACGTGTGGGAGGGAGGGAGACAGTTTTTCACTCTTATCCTTTCATGCGACTAAAATGGTCTGGGACAAGGACCACGTTAACTATTATATTCGAAAAATCTTTCCAGGACGAATATGTCTGCGTGATCTGTATATCAGTGTAGCTTTATTTAACCCCCTTCTCGTTACGTAATCTCTTTTCACTTTTATCTTCATTCTATCTGCTGCTTGTCTTCTCGCATCACTCCCCTCCCTCTTTCCACTCTTCTTTCTACTCGCTCCCTTTGCTGCCTTCATTTCTACTTTCTCCTTAAATCCCTTCCCCCTCTCTTGTACCCACTTCACCCCATTCTTCCTTTCTCCCTGCCTTCTTCACAGCCTCACCTTTCCTCCGTCCTTCCTCCTTACTTACCTCGCTCATCCTTGTCTCTGTAGCCTCATCACTTCACCATCCCTCCATCCTTCCCCCCTACTTTCATTTCACTTCACCTCCTTCCTTCCTTTTTCCAAGTATTCTTCCCAGTTTACCTCCCTCCTTCCTGTCTTCGTATCTTCTTCTCCACTTAGCCTTCCCTCTCCTTCCTCCCTACTTTCTTCCCTCTCTGACAGCTTTGTTCCTGTTCACCACCACTTCAACAATAGGGTACGACCGGGCTCAGGCGGAATTATGCATAAGGTTCATGTTGACGCGAACCGTTCCCTCTCCAGGACTGCCCTTCACAATGTCAACAGGAGGAAGGTCCGTCTCACATTCCGCCACGTGTCTTGAAGCTTCTTTATGAATTGCAGTTTGTTTGGCTGGTGATGTATGTACCTTAAAACTTTCGTGGAAGCGTATTCTGTTGATTTATTACAACAAACTGGATCATGTTATTCAGCTGAGAGTTAGACATAGGAGACTGAGCGAGTTATTAATGCCATCTTAAACATGTCGTAATCGAAACAACTCCTAGTGTTTATTCCAGCTATCGCCAGACTATGTAATTGGCAGAGATAGAGCCATGGGACCATAAGAGAATTTGTAATTGGTGGTATTTTTCACACACACACACACACACACACACACACACACACACACACACACACACACACACACACACACACACACACACACACACACACACACACACACACACACACACACACAGAATTAACAGTTTTACACATCCGTACGTAAGACCACTGAAGAGAATATACCGGTAAGCAGAACCAGTGAGGCTGATGACTTGTATGGGTTGGAATTCTTTGTATAGGTAAGATGAAATAATTATGCTCTTAAGAGAATAGGAGGGCAAGTAATCAGAACCTAGGAACACTTTCGTCTTTATGAACTAGGGAAAATAGAAGTATAACCGTTCTTGATTATTATAGGTTTTTCTCTGGACCTTTAACCTGATGAAAGAGCACTGTTAAGGTTATGAGTAGATTGGGCTACCATTGAAAAAGAAAAAAATCTCCCACGGCCTCACAAGCCTCTTACCTCTTCCAAATATTCCATAGCCATTGTTATCTGGTCCAGTGTGATTTTTTTTTTTCTTATCTTTTTCTTTTTCCTCACCCCATTCATCTCTGGAAAACAGTTGAGGATGGTGGTGGAATGCTGCCCATGTTGTTCATATTCTGCTTGGAGAAAGCTTTGAATTATACCATTGCCACGCCTGTACCGTCATACATACAATACCCTAATTCATTAAGTTAAAATCGCCTTGTCACACCACTTACCTCCATCCCACCTCATTCTGTCCTCTACTTTCCAGCCGTCACACCATTTCTCTACTCCCATCCCACTCAGCCCCACCGACATCATTATTATTAAGAGATAACTGTTACTTAACACCTTCCCACCACCCACTGCCGTTGCCTGGAGTAAAATCCAAAATATAACAACATGAGGGTTAATGTCCCTTAGTGCCACTCACATAGACGGCATGGAGATAGTGAGGCAGTTAATACCGATATTTAATTTGCTTACATGGACAGCCTTCATGTAAGCTGTGTTAATGGCTGTTTATAGTGTGTGTGTGTGTGTGTGTGTGTGTGTGTGTGTGTGTGTGTGTGTGGTTGCTTAGGTATTGAATTATTTTCTAGAACTTGCACATATGAAAAAATGCGTACTGGTCTTATAGCACGGACTTTCCCTAATAGCCGCCAGTGAACAGTAAATACAAGTTAATACCCTAGAAAGCACTCAAAGAACACATACCTCCGCCAGAGTCATTGCCATTAAAAAGGATCTGGATCCGGATCCGTGGAGATATTGTGTGGAATACATAGGACCCGGATCCGTCCTTGAATTTAACCAATTGTTCCTTGACCCACTGCCCCCCCTTCAGCAGAATTTTATTGAAATTCAGTGGGAACTTTTGTAGATATTATACATAAGATGCGAATCCGGATCTGGATCCGCCCCAAATTTAATCATTTCTTTCTTGGCCCATGGCCCACCCTTCCACAAAATTTAATTGAAGTTCATTGAGATCATTTAGAGATATCTTGTGGACAAACAAACAGACAAACAGTGTTGAATACATAACCTCTTCCAATTTCATTGATGGAGGTAATTTGGATGTTAGATCAGTGAAAGTATCTTTACACCCAGGAAATAACAAATCAGACACAGCAGAGACGACAGCTACCATGAGGAGAATCTTGATGGCAAGGGAAGGTTAAGGTAGATTAAGTTAGGTTGGTAAGGAGAGGTTCGTTAAGTTGGACTAAGTTTACTTCAGCGCACTGGAGACGAAAACTGACGTGACGTGAAAATTGATGAGATGACAAAGTTTTTAGAGTAGGTTAGGTTAGGTAAAGTTAGGGACCGAGCAGCAACATCCAGTAGGGAGATATATAAGAGCTGAAAGAGTAAAAAAGCTGCCATGATAAGTCTAGGTTTGAAGGATTGGTCAAGATAGGATTAGTTGAACTCTGGTTAAGGAGAAGACATTAACATCCAGTTCCTTACATTAGAGAGAGAGAGAGAGAGAGAGAGCCGATGAGATGGGAAAGTTTTCAGGATATTCAGGCCTGCCCCAGGGGGTGACGGAACCCTGCTGTGCATTCACATGGTTATTAAGAACACACACACACACACACACACACACACACACACACACACACACACACACACACACACACACACACACACACACACACACACACACACACACACACACACACACACACACACACACACACAGTTTTAACTACTCTCTTTATATCCCCCCCCCTTTTTTTTTTTTTTTTAATTTCCATAACCTCATTCTTTAGTGTGATGGTATCTTAATTTACTCTTTCTGCCGCCATACAGACCCATACAGTGAATGGTGTAGGAGTGTAAAATGTTTCATGATTGGGATTTTTTTTTTTTTTTTTACCCTGGTACGCTGTTGTAGCCTATACACACTCCCACCGGTTTTATAATTGGTTGCATGTTCCAGATATGTTGTTGTATCATGCGTATACTGTAAGTTAGTCATCAACGAGTAGCGATGCGTCAGCATTGTACGTATAGTTCTGTACGTGTGCAGTCTTGTTCATATTAAAACATTAATAATTCACACCCACTCTTTGAACTTTACATCAGATCATCATTGCATAAACCGAGTATGTATACCGTATATGTTGCCTGAGTAAGTTTACTGCAGACGGAAAGCCATTGCCATTATTCTCCACCAAGCTGTTGGCTGTTATTGTGTTCCGTCCGATCCCAGCAAATCCCTAAATCTAACGTCAACATGGTGTTATCTTCTACCCATTCCTCGCACCCCATCTTTTGGTTTCCAATCAGTTACTTTCGTTGTTTATTTGTTATGTTCTTCGGAGGACGTGACCTTCCCGTATGCATTAATGCTTTCTAACTTTATTGATTATAGCCTCTACTTTCGTCTGTTTCCTTATCCAGGAATCTCTCTCTGTCTTCTGTGTGACATCCAGCTTAACCCATTCCATTCCTCTCTCAGCACTTTGTTAACGTTTAGAAGGATTTCCCAGACTCGCGTTTCCAGCCCATAAGTTTGAACAAGAAGTAAACGGGATTATATAACCGTCTCTTGACATAACTATATTTGCTTGTCCTTCATTTAGCTACTAAGTATATTAAAAACCTTCCATCTAATTATTATTCATTACCTTATTTCGTCGTCATAAATTGGAGCTGCCCTAGGACTATGTAAAAATCGTCTC
This sequence comes from Coenobita brevimanus, assembly GCF_032717465.1. NCBI lineage: Eukaryota > Metazoa > Arthropoda > Malacostraca > Decapoda > Coenobitidae > Coenobita > Coenobita brevimanus. The sequence continues at coordinate 20,923,991 of NC_137050.1, forward strand.
ACTGGGATTCGAAAGTCAGTGGCCGCTGTCTCCTTACTGGTTATAATGAAGTGTATTGATAATTATGTCCGCAACAGTATATAAGAGGGACTAAGAATGTGCATTGCCTGCACTTATATCTTTGATAATATATTCTTTCGCATATGTTGGCAGCACTTCAGTTCTCGTTTTTCAGTCAGTAAATTTATCTTTTTTTTTTTTTTTTTTTTTTTTTTTTTTTGTTACATAGCTATCTATACCTGTTCTAACATTTGGCACAGTATGCGTCCATTTGTGTGTGTGTGTTTGTGTGTGTGTGTGTTTGTGTGTGTGTGTGTGTGTTTATGGACCATACAAGGATCGAGATGACTCAAAAGGGAAGGCGATGAGCATGTCAGAGCCAGTGTTTCAGTGATACTTTTTCATGTCAGCTCAGTTTACATGACAAGTTCTGGAGAGATTCATGTCCTCCGGAAGCAGCGAAGGTTCTCGTCTCTGCAGCCCACCTTCCCCAGTGCGTTAGACGGGGAGAATAAAGCTGAAAAATGCCTGTCGACAACACAGAGGCTAGTAACGCCCTCAGACTTTTATAAGTTACTCTCAGATGAATAAAATCGCCTTCGTCTGCTGGAAAAGATGACTAAAGTTGAACTGACTGTGGAAGTTAATGGTAACCGTAATAACGCACTGGCGCCTGTACCTATTTTCAGCTAAATATAATCGTCTGGCTTTAGCTGGAATTGAATATTTGAGTTGTCCTGGCATTAAAAAGCGTAGGCAGGCAGTTAATTTTTCCAGACTCTCAGTCTTCCCCACCAAGAACACGGCCCCTAGTATCCAGTTTATATCCAGTCGCGGGGATGGGGTGGGTGGCAAGGAAGTTAAGCGTTTGTATATGCAATTCCACTGGCTGGTGTTGTGCTAAATACGTGCCTGCCCCCTGCGATGTGCCTGAACATTCCTTAGTGGATTACTGCTCAGCGTCTTACCTCCTTCCGCCAAGTTGATGTTTATTGACCCATCTAACTTAGGCAAAGACAAAAAAAAAAAAAAAAAAGAAAAAGAAAAAGAAAAAAAATCCCATTTTCTTAAACCTCATCCCCACGTCTACATTCTTATTCGCCCTTTTTCTCTTTTCTTCATCTTCACAAGCTCCCTCTACAACAACAAAATACGTCATAATACCTCATTTATCACAGTTACGATGAGACCTATAGTAGCGCCATAATTAAT
>NC_137050.1:20930202-20937702 GCF_032717465.1 Coenobita brevimanus
GTTCTTCTCTTAGAGCCATCAATAATGGTGTTCCTCAGGGTTCCGTCGTATCACTGACTCTCTCCCTTCAGTTCATCAAATACCTAAGCTGTACATCTAACCCTGTCCACTCATGCACAGATGGCTCCACCCTTCACTTCTCCATTAGCGTCCCACAGCGTCCATCTCAGCAGTTACTTCAATAGACAAGGGATGAGGCTATCGCACACCCAGGGTCTGACTTGGCTCATATCTCTGGTTGGGGTAAAAGCAATTTTGTTGTTTTTAATGCACCAGAAACTTAGCTCTTACATCTTTCAACACGACAAAATCTTCCGGAGGAGTGTCCCCTAAGTTTTAACAATGTTTAACAATGCTGCATCATCTTTAAACATACCTGGGTTTTCATACTCTCGGGATATGGCTTGGAAAGATCATATTACCTCTTTTATAAAATCTGCTTTCAAGAGATTAGGTGTGCTAAGCCGACTCCTAGCCTTCTTTACCCCTGCACAGTTGTTGACTTTTCACACGGGTTTTATTCGTCCCTGCGTAGAGTACAACTCTCATTTATGGAGAGGCTCCCCACTTACAGCTCTTCTCAACAAGGTGGAGTCAAAGGCTTTTTGTCTCATTAACTCTCCTCTTACTGGCCTTCTTCAACCTCTGTCTCTTCGCTGCACTGGTGCATCTTTATCTCCTTTCTGTCATTACTTCAATGGTCATTGTTCCACTGAACTATCTTCTCACATCCCTCCACCACTACAGCAGGCACGTAGCACCCGTCTAGCAACAAACTCTCACCCCTCTTAGTTCCAGCTCATTATTACAAGAGCTAACCGTAGCTCCCAGCCCTTCGTGTTTGCAACAGGTCAGCTCTGGAACTGTCTTCCTTTGTTTGTATTTTCTACTGCCTATGATCTCCAGTCTTTCAGACTCGTGTGTCCAGGCATCTCGAAATGAATGGATCTTGAATTTCGTAATCTGTTATTTATTTATTATTATTTTTTTTTTTTAAGGAACAGTCTTGCGGGCTCCTGGCCTTTTGTTCCTTCTTTCTTGCATTTATATATATATATATATATATATATATATATATATATATATATATATATCAGCTATGAAGGATGCGCTTCCTAGGCGTTGGGCTTTCAGTACATTCTGATGTCCAGTAAAAATGACTGTAGACACGTATTGTACATTCTCTCTCTCTCTCTCTCTCTCTCTCTCTCTCTCTCTCTGTTATGTATGTGTATATATGCATGTATCTGACATCATATTATGTACCTGTGTGTGTGTGTGTGTGTGTGTGTGTGTGTGTGTGTGTCACTGTTTTTAATGTTCTGTTGTCGAAGGAAGAGGTGGGTTTGCGACATAGCCTCTTTCAAAAGTCGTTGCTTTTCTTTAGGTAGAACTTTATTGTAGTTTGAGAATCAGTATGTGAGATCTCCGTCTTCGTAATCGCAAGGTCAGTGGCATCTTTGAAACTATCGGTGTGTAGCCTACTCAGGTCTTTGTGACATGATCCTTCTGATCCTTTTGTCATTCTTCAATATTCTTCACATCTCCCAAAGCATAGTGCACTTTGATATACTGGACCAACACTTTCGCGAACGCACCACATCGCACCCCAGCATACGAAACAGTAGCACACCTTGATACACCAGCTCACCCTAACTTACTTTCACACACCCTAAGACACCCTAAGACACCCTAAAACACACACACACACACACACACACACACACACACACACACACACACACACACACACACACACACACACACACACACACACACACACACACACACACACACACACACCTCTCTCTCTCTCGCTAGCGCCCCCCGGTACTCAGGCCAGCACATCCCACCGACGCACCCTCTCACCCCACATGATCCAGCACATTACTGGAATGGTGGGGGTGAGCCGATGTATTGTTGCTATTACAGTTTTAGGGGGGCTGCACAATTGCTCCTTTTATTATTATTATTATTATTATTATTATTATTATTATTATTATTATTATTATTGCTGCTGTTGTTAGTTATTGTTTTTGTTTTTTATTATACTGCAGATGTCTGGGTTATTTTCCGCTTTAATCATGCGCATAATGATGTCTGAATCATACTAAATACAGCAAGTCTTGTGTAGTCCTGACCTATAATTCCAGTACACGCGTGGGATACTGGAATGAAGCGAGATTCCAACCCGAATGATTTCCTTTTAATTGCCCAGTAAGATATCCGTCGGCTTAGATGCGGTTGTCAGGGATACGGAAACTGTAGACCACAAATATAGGTGAGCGAGCGTAGCAATTGTTGCCTATAAAAGATTTCTCTGAATGTACTAATACTGTTAATTGGAACCCAGAATAAAATACTTAATCCTGCCGCGGCCCTACGAGAACTAAACCCTGTCATTACGATGGCGTCTCAGTTATTTAGCATAGGAGAGACGCCAAAGAGTTAAATCCCATTCAGCATCAGGACGCCTTTGATATTAAGTTTATTTTCGTTGCTGATAGAGAAATTAAATTGGCGTATAGGGAAGAAGCCCCGTAGCGAAGGGTTAAAGCTAATATTGTTAGCAATATTAGCCTTCCTCGATGCAGTGACGTCTTTTTCACTGTATTCTTGCTATCTCTAAGCAGTTTCTCTCTCTCTCTCTCTCTCTCTCTCTCTCTCTCTCTCTCTCTCTCTCTCTCTCTCTCTCTCTCTCTAGCGCGGCTCAGAAAGAAAGTCACGGTATAAAAGAATCAATCAGTGGAAGAAAGGAGAGAGGAGGGGAAGCAGGCAGGCAGACAGGCAAGCAGGCAGGCTGGAAGGAAATAAGGAAGGCAGGAAGGAAGGAAGGAACAGTGAATAGAAGGAAGATAAGAAGGAAAGAAGGAAGGAAGCAGGCAAGGAAGGAAAAGGAAGGAAGGAAACAAGCAAGCAAGCAAGCAAGCAAGCAGGGCAGGAAGGAAGGAAAGGAAAAAGTAAGGCAGAAAAGAAAGAATGAATAAAGGAAGGAAACAAGCAAGCAAGCAAGCAAGCAAGCAAGCAAGCACGCAAGTCAGTCAGGCAGGGTGTCGGGCAGGGAGTTGGGCAGGGAGTCAGGCAGGCAGGGGTGTGGAAAGGTTGACACTTAATTAAGGGGTAGACAAAAAAGCAGGCCGGCGACAAGGGAGCAGAGAACTAAAGAGGAAGGCAGGAAGATAGACCGGCAAGTAGGCAGTAGGTAGGCAGACGGGGAAGCGAAAAAGTAGATTGCCAGTCAGGAAGATGGGGAGACAGGCAGGCAGGCAAGAAGGAAGGTGGGCAGAAAGGTATGGAGAGGGAGAAACACACAGGTAGGTGGGAAGAGAAGCAAACATACAAGTAAAAAGGATGGATGGCAGGCAAGATGTAATGAATGCTTAGAGATAAGGAGGTAGACAGGAAGGTAAGTGGAAAAAGGAAACAGGATGGCAGACAGACACGAAAGTAGGCAGAAAGGCAAGCAGGTAGAGAGGGAGAAAGTGGAACAATTAGACGATTGAACGGAAGGCAACATATAGAAGAATAACAACAAAGGGACAAACAAAAGAAGAGAACAAAGAGGAACAGTTATAACAGTTCACAAAGAAAGGGGAGGCACGAACAAAGAAAAACGGAACAGAACACGGAAGAAGTAAGAGAGAAGTAAAGAAATAGAAATGGAAAACACACCAGACAAGGAAATAATAATAATAAGTATGAGAGAAAGAAACTGTCAACGTAACACAGCATGAAATGATAAGAAAGGACAGGAGGAAGAAATTATAAACGGAACAGAATAAGAAGTAAAATAAAAGGAGGAAGGAAATCATTACATAAAAAGAGACCAAATAAAACGGGAAAAAGGAAGTAACGAAGGGAAAATGCACAGGAAAAGAGGAGAGCGGCCTGCAAGAATACATACTTTACCCAGATGCGCCAACTTAAAGCTGCACGAAAACTGAAGAAAACACTAAACAAGACCGAAATTGCAAAAGGATAGGCTAAGAAATGAAAGATGCAAAGCGAGAGACAGCTCCGACTGTCCAAATATTAGGGAAGGGAATAATGCACTAGAAAAATTTAGGAAATAGCACGAGAAAATAAAACAGAAATAGAAAAAAAAAAGGACGAGAGACATGTTAATACTCGAAAAACAAGCATATAATGACAAAACAGCCAAAAATAGAGACGAGACAAATGAAGGAAAAATAAACAAGCTAGTCCAAGACAGATACCTGTCGTGAGTACAAACGCCACGCGGGCAAGACAGCCAGACTGTGAACCAGGAATGGATAGATGGGTAGGTAGAGATAGATAGGTAGTGTCAAGTAGACAGAAGAAAACGTGTGTGTGTGTGTGTGTGTGTGTGTGTGTGTGTGTACAGCTAAAAATGAGGAACCAGTTTAGCATCTCAGGAAGGAAAGAACGTGAAAGACAAACTGTTGAAAATTGCGGAAAAAAAAAATGAAAAAAAGTAAAAATGGGAGATACAGAACAGGCCAGCGAGAGGAAGGGACGAACGAAAAAAGAAGGAATAGAAAAGGACACGATATGATAAAGCGAAAGAAAGAGGAAGCGAAGGGGCACAAAGATGGCCATTGGCCAATCAGTCAACGAAAGCAGAAGGGAAGGAGTGGAGGAAGGAACGGAGAACAGAACAGGACGGAGAACAATTAAAAAAAAATGGAAGGAGAAAGAAACGAAAAACCACAGCGGGCACAAATAGTTTGGACGAAAAGGAGAGGAAGGGAAGACGGGCAAGAAGTTTGAGAGAGAGAGAGAGAGAGAGAGAGAGAGAGAGAGAGAGAGAAAGAGAGAGAGAGAGAGAGAGAGAGGTGGGGGGGGGACGAACGAAGGAGGAAGGAAACATGACGCAAAGCATTCTACTGAATGAAAAAGCAAAAGTAGAGGGATAGGAAGGAAGGAAGGAAGGAAAGAAGGAGGAAGAGAGGGTAGGAAGGAAGGAAGGAAAGAAGGAGGAAGAGAGGGAGGGGGGGTAGGAAGGAAGGAAGGAAAGAAAGAAGAAATGAAAAGATCACGAACGAAATCAGAGGGAAAACGTAGGGACAAGCGAGCCAAGCGTCCTGCAAGACCCCACGCGGACGCATCAACCAAATTGTGCAGCCAGTCTAAGCCAGTTGCTCGACCCGCCTCTCCATCCACCGGAGTAGACAGATACAGAGTGACGGTCTCCTATGTCTAGCTCTTGCCGTCTTATCGTAAATGATCATCGGGTGCAGTGAAAAGAAGGAATATAAGGGTTGGCACACACAGCTAAAGTAGGTGCACTACTACCCACTCTTTTATTTTCGAGTTAAAAACAGGTTGAATGTGGCCTCAGGGAAATGGAGATAGCATGCATGAAAGAGATGAAAAGAAGAATAAATTACTTACAGTAATTGCTGATGCTCGAGCAGTATAGAATAACTTGCCACATATGGAAGTACTTGAGGCAAAGTTTTTACATGATAAGAATAAATTACTTTCAGTAATTGCTGATGCTCGAGTAATACACAATAACTTGCCACGTATGGAATTACTTGAGGCAAAGTTTTTTTTTTAATGATAAGGTAGAAAGCACGCAGAAAGCGCACACCTCCGCAAGTGCCATTGCTATTAAGAAGGATCCGGATCCGTGGAGATACTTTGTGGAATACATAGGATCCGGATCCGTCCCCAAATTTAATCAATTGTTCCTTGACCCATGGCCCGCTCGTTCACAAAATTTTATTGAAATTAATTTAGAACTTTTTGGAGATATTGTGGATACATACTGTAGGATGCGGATCCGGGTACTCTTTAAAATTTAGTCAACTCCTAGGCCCGTAGCCCACCCTTCCACAAAATTTCAATGTAATTCATGAAGAACTTTTGGAGACATTGTGCGGGGTACTCCGGATCCGGATCCACCCCAAAATTTAATAAATTCTTTCTTGGCCCATGGCCTAGCCTTCCACAAAACTTTATTGAAATTCATTGAGAACCATTGGAGATATCGTGTGGACAAACAAACAAACAGACAAACATAGGTGAATACATAACCTCCTCCAACTTCGTTGGCGGAGGTAACAAGATGCCCTATATACAAGGCTGCAGGAGTGTGTCCGTGAGAAGCAATGCAGGTGGCCTTCTTGGTCCTCTTATTGGGCAACAATTGCTATGATAACGCTTGCTGGTGTGGGTGCAACGAAACATGGAGAATTTACATGGTTATACTAGTTTGTGTGGGCTGTGATTGTAATATTTCTTGGCAGAGAGGTGGATACAGTACTCGTATATAGTATAACACTTCTTGAAGTTCGTTTGGGTAAAGATGGATTGGAGAGTCAGCGCCTTGTGTCCTTGAATCTATTGCTATTAGCATCATAGTAATCAACGTAAGGTTGGAGAAATCTAGCCAAAAACAGATCTTGGTCAACAGGAATATCCAGCCAATATCTGTTGTATCTGGAGACAGACTGCAGTTATTGTCGTCCTTGGTCTTTTCTGCGGTAGTCCCCTTTACAGGTGGTAAAGAATGTTCGGTGGCGACTCATTTGTGTGCTCGAGATGGATAGCATTGTAGATCATCAGCAAGACAGGCTGAATGGAATGTACCTTTCAGTTGGTCCTGTGGCAGCATTAATCTGCTTCTCCCCAATGACCTGCTGGGAAGGAGGGAGCCGGCGTAGATCGTAGGCGTTCCCCGGTCTGGCCACTTGAAGATGTAGGGTCAGGGATAGATGTTAGCCTAATATGTCACCTCTTCTGCCTTTCACTTTGCTCCTCTGTAGTATTTCTAAGTTGAGAGTAGCTGTTTAAGTTTTTCTGCTCATCGATGGTTCACTTTGATGTGATACGTCACGAAGAAAGGTAATGGACGTGCTCGTAAGTGTGATGTAGACACTGGAATTGGTGAACTTCCTGACCCTACAATAATAGGAACACTTTGTTGTGCACCGTTCTTACCCGGTGTTTCGGTACAACTATTCACTTCGATGATGTATTTCCTATTTTGTTCTTGGTGGCGAGATGGGTGTATTTATGTTAGGATAGACTTTTCTAACTACACTGATTACATATATTTTTCACTTACCTCTTCATTGCAGGATGTCTCCGTATGTAGAATAAAATCATCCAGAGGGATCAAGATTAAACTGATAATATAAGACACTGATTCAGTTGGCTAACAGGTTGAGTGAGGTGGCTCGAGGTTGTGTGTGGCACCATCCCCTGCTGGTCACCCTTCTAGGTGGTAATTGTGTGTGCCCTCGTAATGAGCTGGGGGCGACTCTTGCACACGATTTAAGTAAGGGGAAGATGCCTGGACTGGATACAAGGGTCAGCCGACCCTGCAGTATCTTGAATTATACATGGACCTGCCGAATTATTTCCTTGTAATGTGCTCTTCTGCATAAGGAAAAGAAACCTAGGCTGTGTGCAAGGGTCAGCTGTTCTTGTGTGTCCTGCTGTGTATATATATCAGCTTTATTATTTCTTTCTAATAGTTTCCTGAAATATCCTGTAGTAAGTGACGGT
>NC_137050.1:20940202-21109334 GCF_032717465.1 Coenobita brevimanus
ATTCGATAATTTCACCTTCCGAATGGAAGACCACATAAAAAGATGTGATAAAAGATTAAGCTTAGTTCAACATTGCCACAACACGATTAAGATTGACAAAAGTCAGTGAGAGGAGACTTATCAGACGAGGGACTCTGATTCCACATTGCCCAGGAGAGTTATGGGATGCTCTTCATAGGCCACAGACATGCAAGATATAATATGAAACCAATAAGATCTTTAAAACAGAATTAATGTGAGTCCACCTGACATACATAAATACACATATACATACATACGTGCATACATACATTCATACATACATGCATACTGTACATACACCTCACGTTTATGCGCTTCTCTATACATGCCGTAATATAGGTGTGATTAACACTTCCGTACACTTTCACACCACACATCTTCCTGCGGTCTCTCTCTCTCTCTCTCTCTCTCTCTCTCTCTCTCTCTCACACACACACACACACACACACACACACACACACACACACACACACACACACACAGTAATATCGCCTGGGTGGAGATCGTAGGGTAATTCGCATTTATCCGCTGCACGACCTGGTATTAGTGTGTGTGTGTGTGTCTGTGTGTGTATGTGTGTGTGTGTGTGTCCAGTATTGTGTGAGTAGACTTATTTGTTGGTTTTGTGTGAATGTGTGCATATGCATGTATGGATGTATGTATGCACGTATGGATGTATGTTTGTAGGGAGAAGATAGGGGTGTGTGAGTGAGTTTGTAAGAGAGCACAATTGTATGTGTACGTGATTGTTTTTAAGATAGATTGTAAGTGGGTTTATATGTATATGTGGGTGTAAGGGAGAGAGTAAACGTATAATAAGGTCACTGTATACCCGGTGTGTACGTATGATAGTATGATTATGGCCTGTGTACGTTTTCCACTTATCTCTCTCACTTTCTACCTATCTATCTGTTTATCTCTCTCATCCTATCTAGTGTATCTTGCTATCTATCTGCCAGTATTTATCTATCTGTATATCGATTAGCCTATACCCAGACGCCTTAATCCTAGAATGGGTGGCAACAGACGAATTTCTTCCATATCACTGTCCTCCACCATCAGGCTGCCCTCGTACTCCAACACTCACTCCCCCTCAACCAGATAATTCCCCCATCCCTCCAATTCATCCTCGGTCTCCGCCTCCCCTTCTCCCACTTCATCTCACATACACTCTCCTCGTCATTTTTTCGTATAAATTTTTGCGTCTAAGTACAAATTACTGATTGGTTGGTTGCTTCACCACTGTATCAGAACATGTACAGGACTTTGGTAATTTCATATATAAATGCAGATATGAATGCTTATAAATATGTACAACTATATACCGTACGTGTAACTAAAAATATATGTGTTTGTTGAATACATGTTATTTTTTAGTGTGTGTGTGTGTGTGTGTGTGTGTGTGTGTGTGTGTGTGTGTGTGTGTGTGTGTGAGAGAGAGAGAGAGAGAGAGAGAGAGAGAGGAAGTTAAGTGAGATTGATTCCATTACACCAGTCTAGTCGCGGAACTAGTTGTCCGTGTGTACGTGTAAGACAGAGAAAAGTGTGTGTGTGTGTGTGTGTGTGTGTGTGTGTGTGTGTGTGTGTGTGTGTGTGTGTGTGTGGTTATTTTCTTCGTATGTGTGTGTATGTAAGAATGTTTGTATGTACGTATGTATGTATGAAGAAAAGAAAATAGGAGTGTGTGTTTTTGTGAACACATGAGTGTGTATGAGAGAACGATTGTGTAAGTGTGTTGTATATGCTGTGTATGTAAGACTGAGTGTAGTTGTGTCTGTATGTGTTAGTAGGTGTAAGCGAGAGGGTAGAAATGTATTATTGGTTAAATCACGCTTTGTATCATTAAATGCTAATATGACTGTACCTGTTTGTCAGTTTTTGTGTGTCTGTCAAAATTCCTGACTGGTAGTTTACGTAGGTACTATGTCGCATTATGTATGAGGCATTGATTATTCATTCATGTTTGGAGATATAAATATGTTTGAGCATGTATAGTTGTTGGTGCGTGTGTCCCTAGTGTGGGTGTGTAGAATGAATGGTAGGGTATTGATTGTGTCGATTTTGTGTGTGTGTGTGTGTGTGTGTGTGTGTGTGTGTGTGTGTGTGTGTGTGTGTGTGTGTGTGTGTTTGTGTTTCAGAGAGAGACAGAGAGAGAGGGAGGGGGGGAAAGAATGGTTTAGTTTGTAGATTAGGTAGAGACGCCACCTGATTTCCCGTGGTTCACGTATCCAGACTTTTGACTGACAACATGTGGTATCCATGATCCACTGAATTTTAGGTACACAAAGCTGTTCATTAAGGTACCATAACCTGGTGTGAGACATTGACTGTATTAAGTATTCATCGTTCAGCTATCTTCCTTACCCCACACATCAGTACTTGGCTTGGTACTTTCACGATGAGTCGAGTGTCTTTACTATAGCCATTTCTCCTACCCAGCCCTAGACAACACTACCTGGCTATGGTATTTAAGCGGAGCCAAATGTACACCATGTTACAGCAAAACTGCTTTTCGAATGAGGAAAAACACCATCTGCTTTAACTCCTTACTGTGATACATGTTTTGTCAGTTAAATGAGAACATCGCTTTTATTCATCTTAGGATGGGCTTATAGTGCTGTACTGAAGGTGGACATTTGCCTAGCGATTCTTAATATATACCGTTTTTCACCCAAGCCATTCTCCGATTCAATAGTGACCGGATTTGCTAAGTTTTCATGCACACAACTGATCAACGCTGGTGTCCCGCAGTTCATCTGTTCCCCTGCCTGCGACCTCCAGTCACAGATGCAGTGTGTTAGTAACGTAATGACCATGAACTTGGCTCTTTTATATTTTATTCGTCTTTGGAAGGACGGCGTTTTGCATGCATAGTCTTTGTTACTATTACCTGTATATGCGTGAATGACAAGGCTACTGTCTGCGTGGATCTTTACATCTCATTTAGATTATGGGGGTCATTTACACCTGAATGAAAATTTTTGTAAATAGCCTGAATATAGTAGCAGTTTTGGAATGGATATAATGTTATACTGAGGTAGGCTGCAACACATTCAGCACCAGTCGAACAGGGCAGTACTCCCGAGGTTGATGGCAAGCTGGTGACAGGGAGAGCTGGAGCTCCCGTTTCACCAGCCCTCAGGACTTGATCCTGACCATCTCCCTTTTCTGAACATTTTCAGTGCATTCATTTACACAGAGAGTAGGCCAGCATGCTCTCATGATACCTCTACCTTCAACTGTCTACACCACACTACATGCGCATAACATATCACACCTTCTATTCACATCTTTAGTAATGGCCGCTGCAATCTCACAATCAAATGAGGTGGTATCTCGGATTGCCACCACCGGCAGGGTAGGGCTGGAGGCACAGGGTCCTCCCGGTCGTTATCAAGCGACTGTGCCAGCAGCGACTGTTGCTATTTCGGGAATGCTCATCGGCAAAGAGGAGACGGTGCGGCCTTATTCTTTACCAACATCCGCTGCCTTACCACAAAATTAAACTCAGTTCATTTTTCCCTTCAGTCCATATCCCCTTTGGCCCTTTTCCTCACAGAACCACAAATCTCACCCTCTACCGATATATCTCCATTTTGTTTTCCAGGTTACCATCTCCTTACAAACTTTCGAAACAAGGGCGGCACCTGTTGTTATATCAAATCCCAATATGCAGTTGACACTATTTTAAACTTCACTTCATCCAGTTTTGATTACTCATTATATAAATTAAATTGCCAAAACATTACCAAATATATCTGTGTAGTTTATCGTTCCCCCAATGCTTCTTCGGAACCCAGTGTATTTGATTCCATATCCACTCAGTTGAGTAACCTTGACCTTGCCCTTGGCAATGAAATTACCATTTTGGGTGATTTTAACATACACAATGTTGAATGGTTATTGCATTCTGCCCGGACTGACGGCGCTGGTCTGGAATGCGAGCTGTTTGCAGAATCGTTTAATCTCACCCAGTTGGTAAAGCAACCAACCAGAATACCTGATAATCCTGACCATAATGCCCATCTCTTGGATTTATTCTTGACAAATAATCCAGATCAATACAGGATAGAGGTACTGTCACCACTTGGATCCTCTGACCACAATCTCATCAAAGCCTCATTAGTTAACCCTCCTACATCTCCCCATTCCGAACCTGTCAGGGTGACCCGATGGCAGTTTGACAGGGCAGACTGGGATGGATTTAGAAATTTTCTTGCTGATGTTCCATGGCAGTCTTTCTTCTCTAGTGATCCCAATTCTACCCAGTCCCACATTTGTGACTTAATACTAGCTGGTATGGATTTATTCATACCAAGTCAACAATTCACTAAAAGATCAAACTCTCCAAAATGGTTTGATGGCAATTGTGCCAGAGCAACAGCCCAAAAGTCATTAGCATATAACTCTTACTTAAAATCAAAAACACCTGAATCACTCTCCCAATTTAAAATTGCTAGAAATCATGCAAAAGCTGTATTAAATCTATCTAAATCAAACTTTCTTCAAAAGCAAGCATCAAAACTACTTAACAACCCTAATGACAACAGAATATTCTGGTCAACTCTTAATTCTTTCAATAATAACTTTAACAAGTCATCTTCCATTCCCCCACTAAAATCTTCAGATGGCAATATTACAAATGACCCACGTGGGAAAGCAGATATCTTTGCTAGTACCTTTGCAAGAAACTCTACCATAGATGATACCAGCCAGAATGTCTCAGTACTGGAACTTGATTCTCCCGAAATTGCCCCACTTAAAATACAGACAAGATTTGTAAAATCCATCCTAGACAATTTACCTACCAACAAAGCTCCAGGTCAGATGGAATTCCGCCAATTGTTTTGAAAAAGTGTTCCCCTGAACTTGCCTCTGTCCTAGCTAAATTATTCAGACTATGCATACGTACTTCTTTATTCCCAAATTCATGGAAAGAAGCCAATATCCACCCAGTTCCGAAGAAAGGAAGTTCATCTGACCCCTCCAATTACAGACCAATAGCTATCACATCTTCTCTTGGTAAGGTATTTGAAACTTTAATTAATAAGCATATTGTTAAACATCTTGAATCCAACAACTTAATTAATGATAGACAATACGGTTTTCGCCACGAAAGATCCACCATTGACATACTCAATCTCTTAACTCATACCATCCATCAATCAATTGATCTTTTTGGAGAAACTCATGCAGTAGCTCTTGATGTCTCTAAAGCTTTCGACAGAGTATGGCACCGTTCCCTGCTGTCCAAACTCCCTTGCTATGGACTAACGTCTTTTGTTCCTTTGATTTCTTCTTATCTTAGTGACAGGAAAATAAGAGTAAAAGTAGATGATGTATATTCGAATGTCCACTCAATTAACGCCGGCGTGCCACAGGGATCAGTTCTGGCGCCAACCCTATTTCTGGTTCATATTAATGATCTCTTATCTGTCACTCACAATCCCATTCACTCATATGCAGATGACTCAACACTACATAGTTCATTCACACTCAGACATCCATTTACAAAGTCTAATATCTCTACCTCTCAACTCAATACAGCCATCTCCATAAATCAAGATCTATCTACAATCAGTGAATGGGGACAAAACAACCTTGTCTCTTTTAATGCTAGTAAAACTAAATATATACAGTTTACTAATAGACAGATATTGCCAGATTCGTACATTACCTTCAGTGCTACTAATATTCCCATCTCCAAAAAGTATTGAAATTCTTGGTGTCTCACTTAACAGTGCCCTCAGCTGGACCTCTCATGTCAGATCACTTGCTAAAACCGCCTCAAGGAAACTTGGATTATTGTACAGAGTCCGTAACTTCTTCGCCGATGAGCAGTTAGCTATAATTTATAAGAGTCATGTGCGCTCTCAGCTTGAATATTGCTCACCCTTGTGGAATGGTTGTGGAGAGGTTGCATTAAGACAACTAGACAAAATTCAGAATAAAGCTGTTAGAATCATTAACAACCCTGCCATTACATATAAACTACCTCCCCTGCAAGTAAGAAGGAATGTTGCCTCCCTTGCATTATTTTACAGATATTTTTTTGGCAAATGCTCAGACGAAGTTGCGTCCATGGTGCCACCTCTCCATGCCTTCCCTCGTGCTACACGGGCATCTGGTAACGCTCATGACTGGAATGTCACTCAACCACATTGCAGAACTTCTGCCTATCAGAATTCTTTCATTCCCCGAACTGCATCTCTCTGGAACTCGCTTCCCCAGAGTTGTTTTCCTCCAAATTTCAACCTACAACTGTTCAAGTCTAATTCTTACAGATATTTTATGAACAGAGGACACCAGTAATCTGGTGTATGGATTATTTTTTTTTCTCCATTTGTTTTTCCTTCCTCCGTTCTGTTATTTAAAAAAAAAAAAAAAAAAAAAACTAAAAGAAAGTAATCCGTCGGTATCCTGAACTGAATTAGAACAACCAAGCTGTTTGCTGCCCGACCCTCTAAGAAAGGGCTATCCCAAACCTTTATTAACTAGAAAGACAGCACATGCATTATGATCAACATAAAATTGATAAAACTGTGTGGGAACGTCTGCCCACGTTTCGCGGGGCTCTTGGCTCAAAAAGGGTTCAAAATGGCCTAAAAATGCCTCCCATAGAACCCTAAGCGAAGGAACCGTTTGAGATTATATAAGCAGCTCCTAGGAAGGCCCCTCGGACTTTTCTGGAAGCTATGATTGGCTGGAAGGGGCTGATTTCAAATTGGTCCCAAAGTTAGTAAGTCAGTGACCGTGTTTCCAGGCCGGCCCTGGGGGAGTTCGGCAGTAATAAAACTGATTAACATGCTTTTTGTACCCCTACATAAAGTTTTTGATGAAAACGTTTTCTGATGTTGATCTGTGTGCAAGGTTCAGAGATTTTTTTTTTTTTTTTTCTCGCAGAGAGCAGTTATTGTCGAATAATGCATTACTTTTATTTTAAGTAAACATTAGCCAATATGTCAAAACTGTAGTGTGCCTAGGTTAAATCCGAAGTATATAGCCTTTAATTTTAGGTTAGATTGGTCGGCTTCCTTTGATTTTTTTTTTTTTTTAAGAAAAACAGTCTAGTGCCCCAAAGCAAAACTCTGCGATGGAATAATTTTTTTTCCTCAGTTCTTTGTTCTTACCTTCATTTCTTTTCAGAGTTAATGGTTGTTAAAAGTGTTTTGTTCTACCATAATAGGTTTGGCACGAGTAATTAACGCCGCATTTGATCAGAATACATTAAAAAAATATTTTTTTTCTTTCCAACAGAAGACCCTTTCATATGTCAGGGTCAAGTTGAGGGCAGGAATTTGTACTATAAAATGGACAGTGGTTGTGAATAGGGTATAACGTATTGACTGGATCTACCATATTGTTTGGATGGTGTAGGAATGCTAAAGTATTAGGGGGTAAGGAGGAAGGTAGGATTGGTGAAGAGGGCAGACGATGAAACAGAAAATAGTGGTAGTAGACTATGATATGGTGAAGTTTTGGTTGTAAGTTTGTTACCATACGTAATGTCTGCTGAAGAAAATGAAAAGGGTTAGGAATTATGCCTGTTATACTGATTGACTTAACATTCCTGCAATCCCCACACAGGGCGGAAAGCAGGGCGTGAAGTACCGGGTGGAGGGCGGGTGGGGCGCGCTGCGGGTGGACAACGAGGGCGGCATCAGGCTTTGGCGGCGTGTTGACCGTGAGGGTGAGGGCGGGGCTGTGGGCGTGGCAAAGGTAGTGGCTGTGGACACTGGCCGCCCACCCCTCTCCTCCACCGCTACCCTAACCCTCACCCTGACTGATGTGAATGATTGCCCTCCCACCCTCCTCCCGCCCACGGTCCTGCACGTCCCAGAGTCGGCGCCGCCCATGAAGCTAGGAGTGCTGAGGGCCACGGACCGGGACGTGTGGGCGCTGGGACACGGACCGCCCTTCACCTTCGCCCTGGATCCAGCCAACCCGCCACACATTCCGGCACTAGTCAGTCTGAAGTTCAACCCACGTAAGTATCCTTGTTTGTGTGTGTGGGGGGGAGGGGGTAATGGCATAATTTTCTTCATAAAGTTGGATATACACATTTAATGATGAGCTTATTGAAACACACACACACACACACACACACACACACACACACACACACACACACACACACACACACACACACACACACACACACACACACACACACACACACACACACACACACACACACACACACACACACACACACACACACACACACACACACACACACACACACACACACACACACACACACACACACACACACACACACACACACACACACACACACACACACACACACACACACACACACACACACACACACACACACACACACACACACACACACACACACACACACACACACACACACTTTACCTTCTTTATAACCACATTTTACCCCAACCCACTCCATCCACAGAGCTGGACAGTGGACGGGGCGGGGCGGAGGTGTGGACAAAGGGCGAGGTGGACCGAGAGGAGTGGTCGCAGCTGGATGTGGGCGTGAAGGTGGGCGACGCGGGCGGGCTGTCAGCCACCCACACCCTCACCATCATTGTGGACGACCTCAACGACAACCCCATGAAACCTGGAGCAAAGACAGTGTATCTATGGAAGACACAGGTGAGAGACAGATAGATAGGTAGATAGATGGACAGATAAAGAGAGAGAGGGGGGAGAGTTAGTGGGTGTGGTGATGGAGTGTTAAATTAACAGAATGAGGGATGTGAGTGTCGATGAATGTATGAAAGAGTTAGAGTTTTACAGAAAGAAATAAAGATTTGGAAACGACGCACATTGGAGAGAGACATCAGTGAAAGGGTAGTGAAACAAGAATTAGAATAATGGAACGGTTGTGATGAAATACTTTTCATGAAAGGAAGGAAAAACAGTTAAAAAGAAATACACTGGTGGTGATGGCGCTAGCGGTGGCGGCACCGGGTTGTTCAGGACGCAAACCTGGACTGCAGGTAACCGACCACTTCAGCCGGACACTCCCAGAGATCTTTAGTTAAGGTTATTGTTTTTGTTGTGAAGGGGTATCGAGCAGGAGGGATACGCTGATATCCGGTATGATCAGTATAGTTTTTGAAGTCTCACGATGATTAGTCTGTGATCATCTGAATCTGCAGATCAAAGCATCTCCAAGAGGGAAATGTTACAAGCAGGCGATATGGCATGAAATCAGTTTTACCAGCATGAGGAAAACATGGAGCATTTTTCAGTACCATAGCCAACGTCTGTGGGGTCGGGTAATTTCGAGTCTATATATTTTTGATCGGTAGTTTGTTGTGGTGTGGGGAGAGGCATTGCTGTAACGGGATAGTGGCATGTGATTTGTACTTTCTGCTGGTACCGAAGGAGGGAAGGGTGATGGCCATTTTGCAGTCTGGGTAGGTGCCGTCTTCTTAGGGAATAATGAAAAGAAGGTGAGAATGAAACTAAAAACGAGAAGCGAAAGGGAGGAGCGAGTGAATAAAGCGAAGGAAAAGCAGGAGCGAGAAAACTGTGAAGTGAACAAATGGTGATCAGAAGAAAAAGATAGAGAAGAAAAAAAGAAAATTGAAATAGAAAATAATGCAGTTAAAGGAAAGACATTTATCAGGAGTAGGAAAAATAGGCTTTGTGACACACGAAAACGAGAGAAATTAATCAGAGAAAAACCAGAGTAGAAAACCACAAACTAAATCAGGCAGTGAGGCAAGGAATTAGCATGATGGATGCCTATCAAGAACAACATATTTACGAGCAGAGATTATGTAAATTCCCGCAATCATCCCTGCATTATAGTGAAATATAGTAGGCTCCGGGAAATTGTGGAGGTTGATGAATTTATTAATAGGGGCTTTAATGGTGGTTATTAATACTGTAAAGAGGATTGATTGTTTGAAAATGATTATTAGTTGTATCTGCAGTTTGAGTTAAAGTGATTAATATTAATATGATTACGATGATTTGATGCCGTGCTTAATTTGAATGTTTGTGTGATGATGGTAATGATGATCGTGAGAGTATGCCGATGATGAAGATGATGTTGATGATGATGATGATGATGATGATGATTAGGCCTATAATGACGATGATGATTATTATGATACATTGTTTGTTTATTGTTATTTTAAGTTGCATTGATGATGATGATGATGATGATGATAATAATCTGCCTTTAATGGAATACTAAATTAATGTATGATATTATTCTCACCCCCTTCTCATTCCCTTTTGATTGCACATCCCTCACTGTTTTTTTTTTTTCTCCCTCGTACCCATTTCTTCTTTCCTCTTTCCCCTCCTCTCTTCCTCCTTCCCAACCTTCTCTCCTTGCTGTTTTTTCTCTCCCCTCTTTTCTTTTCCCCCGTGCCACTGTTTTTTTTTTTTCCCCTTGTCTACTGTCCTCCCGTCCCCCCCCCCTTCCATTTCTTTTTACCCTGTCCCTTCTTTCCTTCACATCCTTCACATGGCTTATATTTCTCTCTCCTTCCTCTGCTTCATTATCTTCTCGGTATTCCCCTTCGCCCGGCGCCCTCACGACTCTTATACTTCCCCTTACCACTGCCAGGGCGGTGGTTGGGAAGCGCCGCTGGGAAGGGTATACGTAGAGGACCCCGATGACTGGGACGGAGGGGACAAGGAGTACGACTGGGCGGGGGCACAGCACCCCCTCTTCTCACTCGACACCAAGCGGGGACACGTCTTTGCATCCAGCCTCGTCAGGGAAGGAAGGTGAGTTGGTTATAGTGGATCTCATTTTATCAGGCGAAGCTACATCACTTCCACATCTTGCATGATATTCGATTATCCACATTTATGAGGTAGGAACGAATCTGTTTGGTTGCTAGTCATTAAACAGCTTTAATTACACAGAAAACTGTAGTATGTTATTCAGTTGTCCGTAACACCGATTGACATGAACTCCCTTTAGTATGCTGTTTTATTATTGGCTATTATTGCCCAGTACTAGTACATTATAAAATGTACATTTATTTACACACACACACACACACACACACACACACACACACACACACACACACACACACACACACACACACACACACACACACACACACACACACACACACACACACACACACACACAGGAGAGAGAGAGAGAGAGAGAGAGAGAGAGAAAGGTTGATAGATATATGGATAGATAGATACAGATATAGGGATAGATAGATTCAGATATAGGGATAGATGGATAGGTATAAGGTTAGAAGTGGCATCGGCCAGTTGATGCGGTGTTGATACTCGCATATGACTACTCTTTGGAGAAGGTTAATGGCATTCTTGACTGATTCTGAGGTGAATGACAGAAAAGGTTGTGAATCCCTCGGCTGCCAGTATAAACAGATAAGTTAAGGGTTCCAGTTCAGTTGCCTTGTTGGTGACACATACCTCTAGCCTCTCCGATTACGAGGTGTACCGTTAGGGACAAAGCTATGCTATTCCCCATTGTGTACTTCAAAACTAAAATAAAAATATAAAGTTCGTCATTTCACTCCCGGGCGCATCGTATGAAAGACAATCATCTCTGGAGCAATAAGCGTACCCATCCTCTCTCAGCGGAGGAAAATGCGAATAAGCGGTGAATTAATAGGTGAACTTTTGTCCTCGACTGAACATCATTCCAAGTGGACTACTCCAGAGAGCTGTCGAATGGAAAGGTTGGTGAATCATTATGAATAAAGTGGAGAGATGTGTAAAAGTACATTCCTTAGCTGAATAAATCCCTTTGGCAGTGGCAGGAATAAAGCACTGTAGTTAAAATTTCTGTCGTCGTCAAAGGAAATAAGGTATGGTTGAAAACGGATAAGTTGGGTAAAAGAAAATGAGGCAGTGTATTAGTGAAAGTGAAAAATGTGTGGCGCAGAGAAGAACATGATTAATGGAGCGGGAGGTGGGAGGGGGTGGTGGGGTAATGGAAAACGGTGGTGGGACGAGGGGTCTGGGGGAGAGAATGGGGGTGAGACCATGAAAAGGACGGTATGGTTGTGGAGAAAAAAAAAGGGGGGGGGTAGCTGGAGGAGAGAGAGTGGGGGTTGATAACAGTGAAAGAGAGAAGAATGAAGAGGGCGCAGAGGGAAGAGGGGGTAAGGGAGGGGGAAATGCAGGATAGGAGTCTCGGACATTGAAGGCTATGATGTGATAGAGGCTATGTAGGGGAACGAGGAAGGTGGAGAGTGCTTGAGGGGGTGGAGTGTTTTTATTTAACCTCTTCAGCCCGAGAGATCTTTACTAAGCAGAATACAAACACATGGCATTAGCAAGAAGAGGATAAAAAGTAGGTTATCTTGCAATGGAAATGGAAATAATGTACAGTAGAGTGGATTATTTCATGGTGATATTAGAATTAGGGGAAGGTCAGGTAGATGTGGCGGTGTATTAGTGGCGGTGAAAAACGTAGATCGGGGGAGAAAAGATTACGAATTAAAGATTGTCAACACTCTCAGCAGTATGCAAAATGGTCTCCATACATACATATCCACCATATAATTGCCAACACACCTCCTTGTAAGAGTTGGTAAACTTACGGATCCGTATTGTCACTTTACATTAAATATATGTTTGTATAGTTTTTTTTTTTTTTTTTTGTAAATAACAGAACGGAGGAAGGAAAAACGAGTAAAAAAAAAAAAATCCATACACCAGATTACTGGCGACCTCCGTTCATAAAATATCTGTAACAGTTAGACTTGAACAGCTGTGGGTTGAAATTTGGAGGGAAACAACTCTGGGGAAGCGAAATCCAGAGAGATGCAGTTCGGGGAATGAAAGAATTCTGATAGTCAGAAGTTCTGCAATATGGCTGAGTGACATTCCAGTCATGAGCACTACCAGATGCCCGTGTAGCACGAGGGAAGGCATGGAGAGGTGGCACCATGGACGCAACTTCGTCTGAGCATTTGCCATAAAAATATCTGTAAAATAATGCAAGGGAGGCAACATTCCTTCTTACTTGCAGGGAAGGTAGTTTATATGTAATGACAGGGTTGTTAATGATTCTAACAGCTTTGTTCTGAATTTTGTCTAGTTGTCTTAATGCAACCTCTCCACAACCATTCCACAAGGGTGAGCAATATTCAAGCTGAGAGTGCACATGACTCTTATAAATTATAGCTAACTGCTCATCGGCGAAGTTACTGACTCTGTACAATAATCCAAGTTTCTTTAAGGCGGTTTTAGCAAGTGATCTGACATGAGAGGTCCAGCTAAGGGCATTGTTAAGTGAGACGCCAAGAATTTCAATACTTTTGGAGATGGGAATATTAGTAGCGCTGAAGGTAATGTACGAATCTGGCAATATCTGTCTATTAGTAAACTGTATATATTTAGTTTTACTAGCATTAAAAGAGACAAGGTTGTTTTGTCCCCATTCACTGATCGTAGAGAGATCTTGATTTATGGAGATGGCTGTACTGAGTTGAGAGGTAGAGATATTAGACTTTGTAAATGGGTGTCTGAGTGTGAATGAACTGTGTAGTGTTGAGTCATCTGCATATGAGTGAATGGGATTGTGGGTGACAGATAAGAGATCATTAATATGAACCAGAAATGGGGTAGGCGCCAGAACTGATCCCTGCGGCACGCCGGCGTTAATTGAGTTTGACCTTGGACCCATAAAAACACAGATGCACGGGCTTGTTTCTCTTGTAAAATCTGCTTCCAAGAGATTAGGTGTGCTAAGCTGACTCCGTACCTTCTTAACTCCTGCACAGTTGTTGACTTTATACAGAGGTTTTATTCGCCCCTGTGTATAATACAACTCTCATGTGTGGGGAGGCTCCCAACATACAGCTCTACTCAACAAGGTGGAGTCAAAGGCTTTTCGTCTCATTAACTCTCCTCCTCTTACTGGCTTCCTTCAACCTCTGTCTCATTGCTGCACTGTTGCATCTGTATCTCTTTTTATCACTACTTCAGTGGTCAATGCTTCTCCAAACCAAGATCTAAACACTAACAGGTCAGATCACTTGTGCCTCAAATCGAGACAACTTGGCGCATGACGCCACGTGGCTGCTTCCCACTCGGTTCGCCTGGACAGACGGGCTCAGTCGTATCCTGACATTCCCCGAGTCAAGATCTCCAAGCGACAAACCAAGGAGCAAGGAGCTCAACATTACCTCCCGTTTGGGGTAGTCATTCTGTCTATATCTATTTTCTGATTATGGCTACTTGTGTCGTTAGAAGATATATATATATATATATATATATATATATATATATATATATATATATATATATATATATATATATATATATATATATATATATATATTGTTCCGAACTGTCTGCTTGCATCCCCCCGCCACTTCGACGGCCGAGTATAACCCGTCTAGCAGCAAGCTGTCATCCATTTTCTGTCTAACTCTCAAATGCAAGAGTTAACCGTTACTCTCAGTCCTTCATATATGCAGCAGGTCAACTCTGGAACTGTATTCTTTTGTCTGTATTTCCTACTGCCTATGATCTCCAGTCTTTCAAACTCAGTGTGTGTAAGTATCTCGAAATGTACGGATCTTGAATTTGGCTCTCTGTTATCTTGTTTTTGTTTAGTTTTTCTTGGAGAGAACAATTAGCGAGCTCCTGGCCTTTGGTTCCTTCTTCCATGCATATGGAAAAAAATGTGTGGGGAGGCTCCCCACATGCAGCTCTTCTCAGCTAGTTGGAGTCAAAGACTTTTCGCCTTCTAACTGGCTCCCTTCAACCACTGTCTCTTCTTCGCACTGTTGCATCTTTATCTCTTGTCTATCGCTTCTTCAATGGTCACTGCTCCTCTGAACTGTCTGCTTTCATCCCTCCACCATTGCAGCGGGCGCACAGCACAGATCTAGCAGGAACTCGCATGCCTTTTCTCCCCAGTTCTCTAATGCAAGAGTTAATCGCTTCTTCCAGTTCCTTCATGCATGCAACTTGTCAACTCTGGAACTGCATCCTCTGTATATCCTGCTGCCTATGATCTCGAGTCTTTTAATGCAATGTGTCCAGGCATCTCGAAATGAACGGATCGTGATTTTGAGTCTGTCATGTTTCTTCTTCTTCGCTTTTTTGGGGGGAAGGAACAATTTTGTGGGCTTCAAACCTTTGGTTCCCACTTCTTTTTGCACACACACACACACACACACACACACACACACACACACACACACACACACACACACACACACACACACACACACACACACACACACACACACACACACACACACACACACACACACACACACACACACACACACACACACACACACACACACACACACACACACGATCAAAACATTACAACCTCTGGCACCGCAAGCGCGAGTGAAAAATATAGCTGAGCAAAACATTTTGGTTTCACAGTAGTGTGAAGATGATACAGAAGGAAGTGGAAGGAACATAATGCTGGGTAATGGTGAGGGAAAAATGTATAGTAGCATGGTGAAAATGACGAATAATTTAGACGGCACTAGACTATACCTGACGTTGCAGTCAGTGATCCAAAGTATTGTTGATCGCGAAAAATGTATAGTGGAAGAGAAATAAGAACGAATACTGGCAGGCATGTTTATATTTTTTCTTACCTTGACTGGAAATTTCCGTCCCTCGTGCTCAATAGGCAGAATATACAAATAATAGAGCCTTATATACTTTTCGCCGATTTTATATATATATATATATATATATATATATATATTATATATATATATATATATATATATATATATATATAATATTCTTTTGAGACTATACCTGCAAACTCAAAGTTCACCATTACAATGTTTTTATCCCCTCCATTCCATTCCTTTCAGCATTGTGGGTCATTGTTATTAAGTCTAAACCCCCCCTCCTACAATACTAGATTCGCCACTGATAACAGTGGGGGAATTGAAAGTGAGTGGCATAGTAATGGGAAGAAGGGGAGGAGAGAGAGAGAGAGAGAGAGAGAGAGAGAGAGAGAGAGAGTCTGAGGAAGGAGGGGGAATATATTTGATTAACACCTTTACTTTTCTCTTTTATTATTGTTAGCACCGCCATTTTTTTTTTTTTCCAGCATATGAAAGCTTTTCTAACTGGTAGGGTTGGATAGTCTTCATTTACGCCTTCACCACAAGAGGTCTCATTTAAACTGAAAGAGAACATCGTCTGGAGTTGAGAGAGAGAAAGAGAGAGGGAGAGAGAGAGAGAGAGAGAGAGAGAGAGAGAGAGAGAAAGAGGAAGTGTCTGAGGAATGAAGGGGCGTATATTTGATTAACACCTTTACAATATGTTTCTTTTAGTCTTGTTAGCACCTTCATTTTTTTTAATATATGAAAGATTTTGGGGTTAGATACAGTCTTCATTTACGCCTTCACCACAAGAGGTCACATTTAAACAAAGAAAAAATCGTCTGGAGGTGAGCAAGAATAAACCATTAAAACACGTCACAAGATTAAAAGGGTTTACCTATTGAGTTCGGGGGTTTTCTCTAAAGGTGAATATGATCGTCTGGCGGTAACTCGAACTGGATATAGACAGATGACAAGTAGGGAATATGGTTGCTACCGAAAATACGTGCACAGTACTGGTGAATGAATGATGGTGGTTGCAGTGATAGGGGTTGGTGTGGTGAATGAGGACTGGAGGGAGAAAGAGGAAAAGAGGAAGGGAAAGAAAATGGATAGAAAGAGAAGGAAGAGCAATGGACGAGGAGGATTGAGAGGAAGGAAGAAGGATGAGTGGAGAGGAACGGGGTAATGAAGAGTAGTAAGTGGGAGGAGGGGCTAGAAAAGAGATATAGAGGAGGAAAGAGATGGGAGAGGGAGGCGTTAGGGGTAAAATGAAAGGAAAGGGATTGGAATGAGGAAAAATAGAGAGTTATATAGGAAGGAGAAGAACGAGGCAACTAAGAGGGAGAGGAATGGAACATGAATAAGAGAAGAGAAGAGAAGATAATGGAGGGGCAGGAAGAGCAAGGAAATAATTAAAAGAGACAGGGAAAAGAACGGAAAGGGAGAGGGAGGAGGGGAGAAGAAATAATGGAAAGGAAAGGGACATGGTAGACAGGCAACAGGGAGATAACATGGAGGGAGAGAAAGAAGGGAGAGGGAGGAGGGGTGAGGAAAGGGACAGGAGGGAGAGAAAAGAACAGTATGAGCAGGGAGAGGTTAGGAGGAGAGAGAGAGAAGTGAAATACGTAAAGTGAAAGAGGACATAAATAACAGTGGGGATAGAGTGAGGAGGCATAATAAATGAGACACTGTTGGTGTAAATGAATAATGTATTATAAGAGAGAAAGTAATTGACCCTCTTACGTATGCATCGTGTTGGGTCTTTTATTGCAGATAGGCCTAATACCAGATTTTCGCTTGGGTGAGAGTCTCACAGGATCCTGAATTTTAACCCCCTCAAACCGAGGTCTTTAGTGAATTTTTGTTACTCCAAACAATTGTGTTCAACTAAGCAAAGACCTCCGATAATGAATATGTTATTGAAGGCGCTATCAGACTACTCCAGTTCGAAAATTATATCGTAATGTGCACAAAATCACTTGGAGGTGGCAAGAATGTAACATGTATGTGTCATCGGACCGAAGACGTTGATAATGGTGGGCTGTGGAAGAGGGAGTGGTGTGCGAAATGAGGCAATGTAGTGGTGAAACTGAAAATTGCGTAGTGAAAGAAAGAATATAATTACGAGTGTCGGGAGAAGGGTGGAGGAGGTGCTGTAATGAGAAAAGAGCAAGGGGGTGGGGGAAGGAGGGCCGGAGGGAGGAGAACAGATTGATTATCCCGTGCAATACGATGACGTCTTTTTTATTATTATTCTTGTCTGCAGACGATTAATCAACTTAGGAATGACCTCTAGTCGTGAAAGGGTAAATATCAATAACTAACCCCTCATGTTCAAAAAATCTCCCAAGTATTAAAGAATCCTCTGGTTGTATTAAAGGGGTTAAGGCATGGCAATGGACAGAGAATATTTTGTGCAATGAAATTAATACAGTCTAATGGTGAAATTGAAAAATGTGTAGTGGACGAGAGAATATAGGATGAATAATGACAAGGGGAGAAGAGGACGGGAAGGGTGATAATGTAAAGGTGGGGGGAGAGGGGAAGAGGAGGAGAGATGAAAAGGGAGAGGAAGGGAGGAGGAGGAAGGATAAAGAGTTGAAAAGAGAAAGGAAATGGAGTAGGGAGAGGGAGAAGGAGAGAAAAATGCTTAAGGAAAAGGATAGGGAGGAGAAAAGAGAAACATGAGGGAGGAGGGAGACGGAGAAGGGAGGAGAAGGGGGAAAGATAAAAGTTGGAGAGGAGAGAAGGGAAATGAGGGATGGAGAAGAAATGGATTGGAAGGAGAGAGGAGTGACGTATGTGTAGTGGAAGAGATAACATAAATAATAATATAAAAACTGGGGAAAGTATGATACTGGATAGATGGGGAGAAATGAGAGAACACGAGGGGAGGGCTGGAAGAGGAGAGGGAAAGTCACCGAGGGGAGTAGATTTGATTAAACTGAAAGACTTACAAGGGAAGGGGGAAAGGAAGGGGAAAGGGGAATGGGAGAAGCGGGAAGAATATGCCAGAGAGAGAGGGAGAAGAGGGGAGGGGTGGGAAGGTGAGAGGGGAAAGTTCCTGAGGGAAGGGGGAAGGGAGAGGAAGAGAGAAAGTGCCTGGAGGAAAGGGAATAGATTTGATTAAACTGAAAGACTTAAGAGTGGGAGGGGGAGGGGAGAGATCTGCCGTGAAAGGATTCATGTGGAAGTCATTAAGCTAAGTGAGAGAAAAGGAGAGAGGGATTATATTATCAGGAACGGGTGAGTGCAAGATGAAAATGTGGATAGAAAATGGAAAATGGAGAGATGGGAAGAGAGGAGGGAGAAAGAATGAGAACAGAAGGAAACACAGTGCTGGTTATATGTGTGTGTGTGTGTGTGTGTGTGTGTGTGTGTGAGAGAGAGAGAGAGAGAGAGAGAGAGAGAGAGAGATTCATGGTAAAGTAATTAATCTAAGTGAGAGATAGGGAGAGAGGGATTATCATGAAGGAGTGAATGTTAAATGAAAAGATAGTAAATGGAAAAGGGAGGGAGAGAAAAGCTGCTATGAGTGAAGACGGAAAAGTGCCGGAGGACTATGAATAGGAAACAGAAGGAGGTCGTGTGTGTGTGTGTGTGTGTGTGTGTGTGTGTGTGTGTGTGTGTGTGTGTGTGTGTGTGTGTGTGTGTGTGTGTGTGTGTGTGATTTTCTTTTAGCTTGCCCTTCTTTCTTGTGAGGATCGCCTTCATCAGTCTTTCCCAACCATTCTACATTCTTAACTTTTTTCTTTACCATACTTGCCATCACCTTCACTGTTTTGACCTCCTTTCCCTAAGCGTCACTAATTCACCCTCACCTTTGCTTCCTTATATTCTTTCTTCCCATCTCCCTCTTCCCGACTTCGACCCTTTTATAACTCTCTCTCTCTCTCTCTCTCTCTCTCTCTCTCTCTCTCTCTCTCTCTCTCTCTCTCTCTCTCTCTCTCTCTCTCTCTCTCTCTCTCTCTCTCTCTCTCTCTCTCCCCGTCACCCTTGTCACTTCCCTCTCCCTTACCTTCAGTCTTATTTTTCTTCAAGTTATCGTCACTCTTTCCTCCCATTCTCATATTTCCACTGTTCTTCCTCTCACATTAATTTTTTTCTCTCTCCAGTTATCGTCTGCCTTTCCTCCCTGTCCCTCACTTTCATTCTCCTTCTCTTCTTTTCACTCTTTCCCTCTTGCATTTTCATTCTTCTCACTTCCCTCCTACTTACCTTCACCCCTCATATTTCAGTTTCCCTCATTTTCACTCCCTTTTCCCTCCCTCGCCTTCATCCTTTTCACCTGTTTGCCCTTATCTTTTTTCTCACCTCCCTTTCACCTACAGTACACCACTCAAACCTCCACCCTCACCTAACACCCTTCTCACCCCCTCCCACCTTAACTTTTTCACTTGCCTTCTCCATACTCTCATTCATCTCGATTCCTCCACCTTCACCAGATTCTCAACTTACCTCTCTTTATTTTTACTAACCACTTTCTCCTCCTCCACATCATTCCCCAATGCACAGTAATTTCGGACAAAAATAGCAACAGCAACCCCTGATCCAGCTGGTATTTCTGAATGAGGCAGGAGTATCCTCGGTTATTTATTAATGCTTCAGTAACTCAGTTCATAGTTATTTTGCCCGCCACGGTCATCTAAATATTCCCCCCTTGCCTTCAGTAATAGGTATCTCAGTTTTTCATCTCTCGTTATTCCCTTTTTTTTTTCTTTTTTGAGGGTACGTTGCATTTCTGGCAATATTTGCCTCTCGGAGGTTGGGTGTGATAAGCAGAGCTCTTTCTTTTCTTTACTTTTTTTTTTTTTTTTTTTTTTTTTTACCTTTACAGTCGCTGATTTTGAACAAGGGACTCATTCGCCGCTGCGAGAAGTCCAACTCATGTGTGTGGGGGCGGGGGTCTCTTGGGATGGTGGGGGGTGGGCGTTTGAAACTAACAGCTATTCTAAACAAAGTGAAGTTAGACATTTCGTCCCATCAACTCCCCTTATCTCACCGCTCATCAGTTACTTTTTTTTTTTTTTTTTTTTTTTGTTCCACTGCTGTGGTGCTTCACTCTCCCAGCGCTCTGAATGCGCTGGATGTTTCTAAATTCTGTCCGTATCCCCCATGAAACGGGCACGCGCTACCCCACCCTGGGTCTCTTGACCTAGACCCCACCCGTCCATCCACGTTTTACGACCCCTGTCTCAGTCCTTCTTATATTCACACTTGGTTAGCCCTGAAAGTCTTCCTTGGTAGGTGTTTCCCCCGCCTTAATTTTTCAAGCGTGATGTGTTCAGGCAGTTCGAACTACCTGGATATTGATTTTGGCCTCTTGTATGTTTGGAATGTACATTATTTAAAAGGTTTTGGTTACTTCTTCTTAAAAAAAAAAAAGTCATCAGAAATCACGGACATCGCCATATTTCGTGTGTGATTTCGTTGGTGGTCAGAGGAAAGAAGCGGTGATTGTGGTGGTATCAGGGTAGTCATTTTAGCACGTTCAGGCACTTTTAACTCACTCCTGTATCAGTAAAATCGTCTGGCGGTAGTTGAACTAGAAAACTAAAATTGTCTGGACCATGAGAGAGTTAGCGGTACCAATATAACCACAGTCTCCTATGGCTCATTCTCAGTCGAAGAGTTTTCCTGTCATGAGAGGTTGATTGAATACGTTAAAAAGATCATGGCAGCATAACAACGATGAGAATTTATAGCCTGTTTCAGTGAATTAGTTAGAGCCGTATAATATTTGGGGGATATACACGATACGCACGAAGTCTGCACATGATTCCGAGGCACAGAAATGGAGTCAGAGTACTAGTGCTTTAAAATAATCATGACAAATTATAGATCGATCACCTTGGTCAATGTCCTTGGTCGTATTTACTAAAGATTCTGACCAGCTTTTGCTATAAACTAGTCTCCATAACACTTGATTATTATTACGGATCGTTTTGCGTATGTGTTTTGTCACATATATTAATCTCAACAATAGTGATGACAAATGTATAAACAGGCATTCTTAAACACAAGGTAAGCTTAGGTGAGTTCACAAATACGACCCGTGATATTTTATATTGTAAGGGGTGGCCTGGACAAAGGACTTGCCATGTATTGCCGTCCTTGCTCGATTATGTCCCTCCTCAAGCAACACACCACCCACCCTCATGCAGTACGTTCTCCCATCCTGCCTGACCTCATTATTCTTGGTTTAATTATTGGCAGGAAATATGTGCACGACCCCAGACTTTCTCGGACCAATCGCAGTATTTCTGTAGCATGGGCTGCAGGGTGGTTGGTACAGCCGTTCAATCGGAAGCAGAAGTTAGCTTAATAGAGTACGTCCTCTGCTTCTCACTTTTCTCTGTTGATTGATATTCCTAAGCTGGGAGAGGCTAGAGTGTGTTTCAACCGGCAGACGATTTTCTTTGATTTGATGCGTCAGGGAGGAAATGGTGCGCACTGTGATTAAGACGTAGGCATAGTGGAATATTAGGCGAACTATTGACCCCGATTGAACAGTTGGTCAGCAATTCCTGTCCGCTGTCTGGTAACCTTGTCCAGACCATTGAGATCCTTCCAGACCAGGCCAGGAATAACTATAATCAAGGTACTTGGAGTCTCGTATCGTTAGTTTGTGAACCCTTCGCGAATAACTTAGCCCAAACAGTCGCTAGTATGAGATTCACTGCAGCATCGAGACATCTGCTCGGCTGGGGAATGGTGACCAGAATCACCTTTCCCTATGCTGGCGATGTACGAATGGGGAATGGAGTGTCCGTAGCTAGTGATGTCTGAGAAAGTCTACAGTATGTGTTATAATGGATTTTATTTGTGCCTGTTTAATTGGCATGAATCAAGAGGGTGCAAAAATATGGAAGCAAATGAAAGGATTTATTACTGCTTATATCACAAACACCCATTTTAAATGTCCGCCACAGTGTGCATTTCGAACCCTCGACGTGTAAAGGGACATTAATTATCAAAATTTAGGATGTAATCGTAAATCTGAACCTAAGACATGTAAAGGGACAGTAGTAATCAAAAGGATTCTGGTCTTCTGATAAATTTTGAACCCCATACATAAAAGGGCGGTAATTGATAGGGTCTCGTCTAATAAATTTGAACCTAAAATGTGTAAAGGTACTGTTAAACGCCACAGCACCTAAGGCCACGGTGTGAGAGGGTAGGTGAGGTGGACGTGGGTAAGGCAGCACCCAACTTTCAACATGTAAAACCCGACTTTGTAAGTTTTAATGGACGGAAAGATGTGGTAAGCGGGGTGGAGGAGGAGGCAGGGGGAGAGGGATGAAAGGTGGAAGGAAAGAGAGGAATAGGTAGGAAGTGAGAGAGGGAATTGAGGGAAGAAGGGGAGGTAATAAAGGAGAAAGGAAGAGTGGAAAGGAGACATGCAGTGAAAGATGGAAAGTTGGAGGAAAGATGACACATAGGTGAAGGTAGATGAGGTAAAAAAAAAAAAAGGGGGGGGGAGGGGGAGGAAAGACGGAGGCTGGAAAGGAGGAAAAAAGCAGCTGATTGAGAGAAAAGGGGAGAGGAATGGAAAGACGAGGGAGATAAGAATGTGAGAAGCAGGTAACGTAAAAAAGGAGTAGATGGAAAGAGGGAAAGAAATAAATTGCACAGAAAGGAGTGGAAGGGACAGGGTTATAATAAGGAAGGAAAGAAAGACATGGCAGCGAAGGAGAGAGGGAGGAAGGGAGGAGGGGAAGGAGGAAAGGTGTGGTAGAGAAGGATAAAGCGATAAAGAAGAGATGAGACAGAATAGAAAAAAAGAGAGGCGATTGATTAGGGGAAGAATGAAAGAGAGGTAGGAGATGTAAAGAAAGGGACAGAGAAGGGTGAGGAGAGTACGATAGGAAGGGAGGGGAATACGTAGGGTGATTTATGTGAATGTGGGAGAGAGGGAGAGGGGGAATAAAAATATAGTAGGAGAGGAATCAGGAGAGGCAAGTTTTGTAGGGAAATGGGAGAAAAGAAAAAATATGGCGAGGGAAGAGAGGTAAGAAAGATGAGGTTGGGAAGGGAAGGAGAAAAGGAGAGTAAGGTGAAGAGCTTAGACAATGAAAAATAAAATATGTAAGGTAGCTCTTAGAGGGATTTATATAAGTAACTGATGCTAGAAATGGGAGAAGAGTAAAGAGAGGGATGTGAAGTAGGAACTAGAGGAAAACAAAGGAAAGAGTGAGTGAAGGCTGGAACGAAGAAGAATAAAAATGGACGATGGCTGCTGCAGAAATTTGGGCAGTGAAACAGAGGGAAGAGAGGGAGAGGCCAAGGAAAGTGGGGAAACGTGAGCTAGGGACACGGGAGGGAAGAGGCGGTTGCAAAATTCGAGAGGAAAGACTTACCAAAGTTGATCTCAGAAGGGCAGGAAGGAAATTAAGGAAAGGGACGAGGGCAGAAGAAAAAGAAGCAGAAAAGTATTTAAAAAAGAAGCAGAATAGCAGTTAATAAGAAATAAAGTAAGACAAAACTCAAATGGGTAGACGAATAAGAAGAAACAAGCATGAAGGAAAGGAGACCAATAAACAATAGATGTAATTAACTAGAGGAGGTTGAAGAAGGAGATTGTAGGGAAAGAACTAGGAAGGAGTGATATGGAGAGGGCAAAAGAGGTGGATTGAGAAAGGCCGAGAAAAAGTAAAAAGAAGAACAAAACATTATAAAAGAATGAGAACGATAGGTACTAAGGGGAGGAGGAGAAAATCGATTAGGAATGAATATAGAAAGTAACGGGGGAGAAAGGAGAGAGTGGAGAGCTGGAGATGAAGGAAGGAAAGGAGGAAGGAAGAGGAAGATGGAGGGGTAAGTGGATAGTAGGAGAGATAGGAGCGAATGACAGAGAAAATGGCAAGGAGAATAGGTGAGATAAAGGTGACTGGAAAGTAATGAAAGAAGGAAAGCAAAATTATCAAGTAGAAAGGGAAGATGGAAGAGTACAGTAGATTACCAGGAGGAAGACAAAGAAGAAGAATAAAGAAGAAAGTGAGATAAGGTTAGGAGTAGAGACAAGAGCGAGAGGTATTGAGATAAAGGAAGAAAAAATGAATCGGAAAAGGCGAAAAAGGAAAAAGTACCTGTGACCAATTGGCAAAGGGCAATAGAAATCGAAGGAACAGGAGAGGGAAGAGAAGACAGTGAATGAATGAATGAATGAAAGAAGGAAGGAAGGAAGGCAAGGACAGAATGAATGAATGAACGAATGTAAGAATGAGTGAATGAAAGGAGGGAGGGAGGGAGGGAGGGAGGGAGGAAAAAGAAGAAGTGTGAGAGATATGGGTAGGAGAAGAGACAGGAGGGAAGGGTACCGAGAATTGGGGGATCCAGAGGGTAGGAGATGCGGATTAAGGGATACAGGAGGAGCAATAGTAGGCATGAGGAGGAGGAGGAGAAGGAGAAGGAGGAGGAAGAGGAGGAGGAGGAGGAGAAAGGAAGACAGGGATGAAGTGTAGGAAACTGGAAGAGTGTGAGAAGGAACAGGAGATAGGATGAAGACAAAGAAACGGAAGACGGTGAAATGCAGGAGGGAAGAACAGAATGAGAAGAGGAAGATGGAAAGAGGGAGGTAGAGAAAGATGAGGAGGAAAAGAGGAGAGAGGAAGAGAATGGAGAGGGAGAAGAGAAGAAAGAGGGAGAGGGACACGAGAAGAAAGAGAAAGGGAGTTAGGAGAGAGAGAGAGAGAGAGCGAGAGGGGGGGAAGAGGAGAATGAGAAAATGAGAAGAGAAAGAAGAAAGTGCGTTAGCTGCAGATGGGAGGAAAAGAGAGAGAATGGGAAAATGAAGGAAAGAAGAGAAAGTATAGCAAGAGAAGTGGTGAAGGAAGGGGGTGAAAGATGGAATGGGGGGAAAGGTAATGAAGGAAAGTGGAGGTAAGAGAAAGCGAGCAAGTCAAGAGGGAGGAGAGCTGAGAGAAAGAGAACATTGTAGAAGGGTTAAGGTGAGAGAGAGGGAGAAAAGTGTAAAGGATGGAGATGCGATGAGAGTGAGTGAGTGAATGAGTGAGTGAGTGGGTGAGTAAGTCAGTCAGTCAGTTGTCAGTCACAAAAGGCGGAGAGGGAAGGGGAGAAAAAAGACTGAGAATTAGAAAAGAAAGCAACGGTAAAGGAGGGGAGGAAAGTCTGAGAAAAAGAAGAGAGTGCAACAGTACAGAGGAAGGAGAGTGGGGAAGAAGGGAGAGGAAGACGGAGGTGAAGGAGGAGAAGGGTGATATGGAAGGAAAGTGGGTGAAGTGGAAGGAAAAAAGAAAGGGGAAGCTAGAACAGGCGAGGAGGTAAAGTAGAACATGATGCAGAAAAGAAAAACAATATTGCCAACATTCCGTAGGGAGTACAAAATGGTTTCACACACACCTACACTACAATGACATGTTTCTGTGCAAATTGCCATGATGATTAAAGAACAGAATCTCAAAATTTGCATGTTTGTATGGTTTGATGTTTGACCACGTTAATCCCATTCAGACCTAAAGAAAAAAGAAAAAGTTGTCTGTCTCTTAGCACGTGGAACAATTGTGCCAAGTTTGAACGGAAGTGGTAAAGAAACAAAGGACGACGCCAAGTTGGAAAAGCATGTGGAAGAAAGAAGAAAGAAACTGAGGAAAAACAGTTGGTCTCCTCACTTTGTTTTGGAAACCTAAGAACAGAAAGGTAAAGAAAGAAGAGGTGGGGTGGTGAAGTTGTGAAATAGTGGAAAGATAGAAGAAGAATGGTGTAGTGAAAGCTGAAGAGACAAAAAGTGATAGGGGATATGAGAGAGAGAGAGAGAGAGAGAGAGAGAGAGAGAGAGAGAGAGAGAGAGAGAGGTTGTAATTGAAGACGAAGATTAATCAGGAATTTATGGAATCTTTTGAGGAAAGTTGAGGTCCCCTGACTTGGAGAGAGAGAGAGAGGGAGGGAGAGACGATATTAAAGCGTTATATGTTTTGTAAGTGTAATATCTGATCACTCATGTTCTAGAGTGTCTGCTGTATTCCTTTCCCATAATGGAAGGCATGCAGCGCGGACCAGGCTAATACACCTATTCCTTCTTATTGTCTGTCCAGCCCTTTATAACGCTTTGAATCCGAGGACGTATGACATTTTAATTCTTCTACAGCTAGACGATTTTATTCAGCTGACGGGAGATATCTTGGAGTGAGGAGGTTAAATGAAGGCTGCATTTAACCCATCCTGATTGAAATTATCTCAAGCGTAAAAATTCGTCTGTTAATATCACCCGTAAACTAGATACACATAATCGGAGTGCAGGGGTTAGTGCCGGAGTTAACTTGTATTCTTGGTCCCGTTATGTGCGAAACTGTTTTTTTCTCGGACTGTCTTGTGGTGTTATTCTCTCTGCCTATGACCTCCATTTTTTGAAGCACAGTGGGTTTTGTCCAGGTATCTCAACGGGTCATTATTTGTTTTCGGTGATTCAGCCTTATTTGAAATGGACGGTTTTCTAAATTGCAAGTCTTTGATTTTCTTTCACATTATAATACAGAACTGAAGACGAACTAGATATAAACTGATAGACAAATAGATACGTTACCAGATAGATAGTGATAGATAGGCAGATAGAAAAATAGATAGCCTGGTACATAAATAGATAGGCAGAGAGAGAAGTAGGAAAGATGACCGATGCAGACTGATATAGAAAACAGAGGGAATACTAAAGGAGTAATATTCTGAACTGAAAACAACCTTCAAAAATGAAAATGAGAAGGCAAATATGAGGTAATTGCATTTGGAGAGAGAGCGAATGTTGGTGGTTAAAGAATTGAATCAAGGAATGTGGGAAGTAAAAGAAAAAGAACTGCATAAAGAAAATGAGAAGATAAATGAGAGAGAGAGAGAGAGAGAGAGAGAGAGAGTAATGAAGACCTAGCTTTAATTACTTGGAATGAGAGAGACTGGAAAAAGGAATGTCAGAGAAATGAAGGCATAATGGAGAAAGCGTGAAGGACAGATGGAAGGGAAGGGCAAATTTATGGGCCTTATTTGCATGTGATATTACGATGCCGAGAGAGAGAGAGAGAGAGAGAGAGAGAGAGGATGGAGTGACGGAAGTTCAGGGATAGCAACACACAAACAGACCGTTGGGGACAGAGACTGATACGGATAAGGACTGACTGACAGGCAGACAAACAAACAGGCAGACACGCAAATAGGCAGGGACGGGTAAGGAGACAAGGACAGGGACAGAAACAGACACAGACAGACAGACAGAGAAACTAACAGACAGACAAAAAGACAGACAAACAGGAAGACAGGGACAAAGACACGGGCAGGAACAGAGATGGTCAGTCAGCGACCGATAGAGACAGAAACAAACAGAACAACGGGAACAGAGCCGGACAAGTACAGGCAGAGACAAAGACAGTGGCAGACAGAGAAGAACAGACAGACGGATGTAGACGGGAACCGAGACAGGAACAGCCGGACAAACAGGAATAAAGATGAGTAAAAAAAAATAAATAAAATATGATTAAAAACTCACCAGAACAAAAAGGAGAAGAATACGTCAGATATGTAAAAGTTGTTTCAGGGGATAAAATTAAATAAAAGGCACGAAACACGGAAACTAAAGTAAGATATACTGATTATATACGAAGCCACAAAAAAGATGAAAGTGATGTGATGGAGAGGGAAAAATGTGTGTGAGTGAAATGTTGTTAGCTGCGGAACAGAGAACAGGTAAAAATTTGATGAGAGAAAGAAAGAGAGAGAGAGAGAGGGGGGGGAGGGGCAAAAACGCTAGCAAATTAAAATTAGAGCTAGAATCCCCCCCCCCCACACACACACACATTCGATTTGTAAAGTATAAAGTCTGCTTCGCGAGTCAGAAACAGAAAGGTGTATGTTCGAAGGCCCAGTCTTCTAAGGCAGCTTTACCCTTATCATTTTCAGAAATTCTTAGCGTCATGTGTTTGTTCTCAGCAGACCACAATGGCTTGTTGCTCCATCATGGTTACCATACCTTTTATCCTCAGCCCCATGAAAATAGTATGTTCAACAAGAGTAAAATTGTCTAAATGTAACCAAAGTAAAGCTGAATTACACTGCATGTGTTAGAGGTTAAACAATAAACAGTAAGAGTTTCCAGTTCTTTACATAACACATATTATTGTTAATTAGTAAGAAAGTGTACTTTCTTTCTGTGAACTGTAAAATAACCGAGATAATGATTTTGTTGTTGTGCATGCTTAAATCTGGTCTGTTGCTAAATCTAACCGGCAACCACAAGTACGCAGCTGCTTCAGTAGGACCGTCCTTTAGGTACAGTCCAGTCCATACATCTTGTAGTGATGCGGCGTTCCCTTTGGATAGACAACTCTTTTCGAGGGGTGGATCAGGATCTCTCTTACAGCGAGGTGCAGGGAAATAGGTGCTTTTGCTCCCGGATAGGATCTGCTGTTGCTTCACTCGGGTGCACAGCGCCGTCACGTTTAAGTTCATCGTCAGCACTTCTAAATCATGTGATTTTTAATTTTGCAGTGTGTCCATTGTGTAATGTTATGATGTCATGTATCCAGGTGGTGTCGTATTCATCTCTTATCCTTTTCCCCTTAGATACGAGCTACAGTTCGTGGTGCGTGACAAGGCGTGGCACCAGGAGGGTGTTGGCGCTAATGTGACGGTGGTTGTGCGAGACCTGCCCCCTGACGCACTGGCCCACGCCGCCCCCCTCACCCTCACGCCAGCAACCCCACCAGCACTTACCAGAGGGTGGTCACCGCAGGTGCATCACAGGGGACCACTTGCAAGGGGGGAGGAGAGAAGGGGGGAAGGAATGATTCAGTTGTGAAGAGGGATAGAGATCTGATTTTTGATTTTGATGTTTTTCACTCTTTACTTGGTTATATAGGTTGTTTGATAATTTAACACATACAAACCATAC
Source organism: Coenobita brevimanus (assembly GCF_032717465.1). NCBI lineage: Eukaryota > Metazoa > Arthropoda > Malacostraca > Decapoda > Coenobitidae > Coenobita > Coenobita brevimanus. Next base: position 20,969,660 of record NC_137050.1, read on the forward strand.
TATATATATATATATATATATATATATATATATATATATATATATATATATATATATATATATATATATATATATATATATATATGGGTACATCAGTTCCCTCAGTGTGGGAAAGCTACCTTGTCCCCAGTTTTAAAATGTTCCATTATGGACTTAAACAATATGTGTTAAGTTTGGGACAGATTGAAGATGATTCAGAGGGTTCATATATACAGTATATATATATATATATATATATATATATATATATATATATATATATATATATATATATATATATATATATATATATATATATATATAATAACATAACTTCTTGCACACTCAGTTAAAAACCTGGGCATATAATTTATCAGTCATTTGGTAGTATTTAGAATCTTCAACAGAATGGATTTAATGTTGTGGTCCATATGGTGAAGTTCATTTCCAAAATTCACATTTTCGTCATTAGCATTCACTTAATTGAAAAAGACATAGCATCTAGTACCTGATCAGTGTTCAGTTTTCAGTTTCCGTTACAGTTTGATAAAAGTTTGCTCAGGTCTTTACGAAAGTGTACATCGTAGATTATATGCAAATAATTTAAAATAATATGTACAGCGGCGTTCATAAGTAAGGGTATATATATATAGTCTTGTCTACTGCAGTGTCTACTGTTGATTGATTTTGAAATATTCCACATACTGCTTGTCTTTCTTCAGTACATCAGGCAGTAAGTGGAAAAGTTTCATATTCTAATAACACTCAGCACCGCAGTAGATAACAGCACCACACGTGTATCCTAACTTATGCACGCGACTGTACACCAGGATAAAATCTATGGCTAGAATTAATAGTCAGGAAAAATAATACACTTTGAAATTTCACATTTTGTTTGTTTGCCCGTTATTATTCTTGTGCGCGTTAATATCAGTGTGTTTGTGCCCTTACCCTGAGCAGAATGGCGGTGGTGGTCTGGGCAGCTTGATAGCAGCAGTGGAGCGTGTTGTGGGTGGCGGCTCCCACACGGTGCAGGTGGTGAGTGTGTACGCCTGCAACCACCATACCCACACCACACACCGCCCACTCCCACAGCATCACCCACAGCCTGACCCCTACTACCACCACCCGCCGCCCCTGTCACCACCCTCACGGCGTAACAGCACCAGTGAGGATGGCGAGGCAGCACCCACTCCTACTGCCGACCCGGGGACGTGTGTGTGGGTGAGTGTGCAGGGGCCAGAGGGAGGCTACATGGACCCTACCAAGCTGCAGGGTCTTCTTAGTCTACATGCCAGCCAGGTACTGTATAGTCTATCCCACATGCTTAACCTCAGTTTTGCTTCATAATATGTAACTTAGACATAGACATTTTAGTTTTCCCTATGTTCACTAAATTTCTCTCTTTTCCTTAGTCGTCTCTTAAATCTCCTTCCTATATTATTACCTCGGCGCTTCCCTCTCCCTCCTCGTCCTCCTTCCTGAAATATACTGAGAGAATTTTTTTCTGTATATTAACGTGGTTCACTGTCTCTCCCTTTAAAATTTCCTTATTCTCTTTTCCTGGTCTCTCACTCTCTCTCTCTCTCATATACCCTCATGTCTCCGTCGTTATAGTCCTATCTATACTTTTCTTTGTTTTTCTTTTCCCTTCCTCGCCGTTCCTTCATTGCCCTCTCTCTCACTCTTTAGTCAGGCGGTAGGTGGTGGTGGCCATTAACACTTGGTATAGTGTTGCCTACTTTTTCTTAAGGTGCCTTTGTAATGAGCGACAAGACTAATGGTTTTCCATAACTTAGAAAACAATTTACAAAGCTGGGTGGTAACCATACAATCAAATAATGGTGTAATGCGAAGCCTACTATGGTACCCCTGTTAACTGGGTGGAGAGACGCAAAGGCTGCGTCTATCAAGGAACAAAACCTCCACACTTCCCCGCGCCTCACCGTGGTGAGGCGCTGTCGGCGGCAAAGGGAACATTGGTTCACTACACGGGATGGCACTGCAGGGGCGGTTGCGTGCATGCCTGACAGACCGTGGTTAGTCTACTACTACCGGTGGTAGGTGGGAACTCCTATTACCACTCACTTGATGTGGCGCTTCTTGCTTCTTCCTTCACCTTTATCAGTCTTTTCCTGTCTGGCCTCGTCTCTACCTATATACTCCCATCCTTCCTATCACCTTTTATTATTCTTCTTTCTACGTAAGATGACTACACTGTCTGACAAGATTAATGATTTCTTGTAACCTAGGAGACCATTTACAGTGCTGGGTGGTAACTATATAACCAAATAACGGTGTGATGTGGATCCTACTATGGAGCCTCTGTTAACTGAGTGGAGAGACGTTGCGGCGTCCATCCAGGAGCCAGGCCTCTACATTCTTCCCACACACCGCCACAGTGAGGTCCTACAGGGACGATGCTTGCATGCTGTGGATGGGTCTGCTTGGCCAGACAGACTGAGATTACTCAGTAAGAACAACAGTAATTGTCTCATTGCCTCGACTAACGCCTTTTTTCTACCCTTCTCAGTTTAATTCGCCCTTCAGTTCGTCTTTTCCTCATTGCCTGGACTGAGTCTGTCTTTTCTCCCCCTCAGTTTTTAATCTTCTCTTTAATTCTTCTCACTTGATTTAATCTTACTGCCTTGCTTTTCAGTCTTTCCTCACACGCCCTTAAAATTTTTTTCTTCACTTTTCCAGACTCTCTCTCTCTCTCTGTCTCTCTCTCTCTCTCTCTCTCTCTCTCTCTCTCTCTCTCTCTCTCTCTCTCTCTCTCTCTCTCTCTCTCGCCTCATTCTTCTTCATTTTTTTTTTTTTTTTAATCTCTCCCTGTTCTTTTATTTTATTGCCTCCGTTGACAATACCTTTCCTCGTTTTCTCTCCGTAGTTGTCAGTTTTTCTTTTCTTCAATCTCTGCCGCATCTCTCCACATTCCATCACTCTTCCTTTTCTTTCTTACCCTCCCCTCCACGTAATGTCCTTCTCATGTTCCCCGATGCCCACACCAGACGTCACCTTTGCAGTATAAGCTGTCTAAAATGTCATCAGGGGAGGTTATTTTCTCAAGTTTGCCCTCTAACTTTGCTCTTTCTCCTCCCTTAGTCTTCTCGTTCTTCTCCGTACTTCTCGTTTCCCGCTCTCTTAATCGCATATTCTCATCTCTATCTCTCTGACTCCCTTCTCTTGTTTTTCTTTTCCCACATTCTTAATAGCATGGGCTCCACTCTCCATCTTTCCTCCCTTTTCTCTGTACTCTCTTTTCTCATTGTCTTTATCGTTTTGTCACATAGCTCCCCCATTCATCCCCTTCCCTCCTCCCAACTCCCTTTTTCCTTCCACTTCCTTTTCATGTCCAGTATTTCCTCCATTGTATTTTTTTCACCTGCTGTATAACTTTTTATCACCCCCCTCTCCCCTCTCTTCTCTTTCACTCGTATCCCCTCCTCCCGTTCCCCCTCACTCTTATCTCCCTCTTGCCTCCCCTTTCTCCTCTCATCCATTTCACTTATCTCCCCTTTTATTCCCGCTTCCACTTCCTCTCCAACATAAACTCTCCTTCTGCTCCACCCCTGGGTCCCCCCATCCTCTCTTTTATCTTCTCAAATGGCTTGTTTCCCCCCGTTTTAATCCCGTCACTAACATGATGTATTACTCATTTATTCTTGCTACTTCCAGCTGATTTTATTCAGTATCGGAAGCATAGTAATAAAAGGGTTATTAGAGGCAGTACATAATCCCTCCAGCTCGAAAAGCGTCTAACGCTAAAAATCGTCTGAAGATACAGATGATTTTTAAGAAATCATAGGAGTTTGGGAGTTCATCTTCCCCTGTCTGACTCCTTTGTGTCACTTCCGTAATTGTGTTCTCATTTTTTCCCTCTTATGAACATACTGAGGCTATTGTGACCCCCTTTCAGTTGAATAACGTCATTTTGCGTTAGCCTACCCGGAATGGAGTAATGGAATTGTATTGACCATGAAAGAGTTAGTGGTAGCAGTGTTAAAAACTAGACTCCTGTTTCTCACTCAGTTGAGTACAATCGTCTGGAGTTAGCTGGAACAGAATGTTAGGGTTGATCCAACCATGAGATAGTTCCTGCCGCCAGGCTTCTGTGACTCATTCTGCTGAAATTGATTACGTAACGTTAACAGGAATATAATACTATTATTTTTCCTTTCCCTCTGCCTCCGCTTTTCGTCTGCATCATTTTCTTACTTTATTTCCACACTTCTCTTCTCTGTAGTTTCTCTAAAACGTCATTTTTTTTTGCTGACGTCTGACGATTGTTCTCGACTTGGGAAAGATTTTTTGAAGTGGAGTAGTCAGATAAAATCATCACTGGCCCTTTTACTTTAAAGAACGGTCTCTTCTAAGCCGAATAAATCGTCTGGAGGAAGCAGGAATAATTATTAGGAAGACGTCGTTGTTCTGAAAGAGTTTGTTTGTTCATTCCTTCCAGTCCGTTTTTCCACCTAGCGTTATTCATATCGCAACTTTTAGCCTTTCATTTTCTTATCCTGCAAAGGGGAAGGCACCCCCCCCCCCTTTTTTTTGGGGGGGATGGAAAGGGGCCAACCTTTTTCTCGACTTCATTATTTCCCTTCAGTCCAGTGACGTGTTTTCCATCCTATACTTACTACATCCAGACAGTTTTATTTAGACTGTGGAGAGACGAGCATACTTAGTAAATACTCAGTAAAATCATCTGGAGGTAGGAAGAACAGAATAAAATGTACATCATCGGATTGAAAGTATTAAGTAGGCGGCGATATGGGTCTTTGTCTCGTCAGCTTGGGAGGTGGCGCAAAGCCTCTTCCTCAGTTATTTATTTTGCGTTTTGCTCCCTTATATTTCCTTGTAAGTTATTGATGCGAACTTTTGATGTTAACCGCCTGGGATCGGAAAAACTCTGGTATTCAGTTCCAAATGATGCCAGATGTATTTATTAAGCTTTTAGTGAATTATGTGGACCCTGAAGTGTTAATGTTGTCATCATGATCCTCCCATGGCTGGAGACACACTAGTATTTAGCTCCATCAAATACCAGAGGACTTCATCTAGCTGAGGGTGAGTCGTAGGAGCTAGTGACTTAGAGAAATACAGATAACATACAACGGAATGTCAGCGCGTCGTATGCAAAAGACTTCGCAGAGGAAGAGATAAAACACAATCTCCCATGTCAACAGGAATACAGTCCTTTATCCTCTCTCTGTCTCTGTCTCTCTCTCTCTCTCTCTCTCTGTCTCTGTCTCTCTCTCTCTCTCTCTCTCTCTCTCTCTCTCTCTCTCTCTCTCTCTCTCTCTCCCCCATTTACCTTCCTCCTGCTCTCCATTTATCTTCCTCCTCCTCTCCATTCATCTTTCTTATTCCATTGTAACTTCCGCGTCCTTAACTTTCATCCTCTCTCTCTCTCCTCCCTCCTCTTCTCCATTCACTGACCCCCTTCCTTCCCGTCTTCCTTTTATCTTCTCGTTCTCTCCTGCCTCCTCATCCTCTCACTTCAGCCTTTCTTTCCCTCTCCTTCTTTCCTTCTCCCGTTCTATCTTTCCCTCCTTTCTCTCCCTGCTTTTCGTCTCCTGCCCATCCCTCTTTGCCTCCTCCCCAACCTCTCTCTCTCTCTCTCTCTCTCTCTCTCTCTCTCTCTCTCTCTCTCTCTCTCTCTCTCTCTCTCTCTCTCTCTCTCTTTGCCATCCATCTTCCTCCCTCCGTTCTCCCCTTCCCCTCACCCCTCTTCTATCCCTGAGTTGACCTTCTCTGTTTCTCTCTCCCGCCTCTTTTTACCATTTTCCTCCACTTCCTAAATCGCCCTCCTTAATTGTCCTCCTCCCTCCTTCCCTCCTCCCCTCTTCTCAGTCTTGCGCCCTTCCTCTCTCACTTTCGCTTTACTCCCCTCCCTCTCTTTTTCATGATTTCTTTACTCCTAACTTTTTTTCTTTTTCCCAGTATCCTTCAAGCCCTCCCTCTTCTATTTCCATTCTGTTCCATCTCTTGTCTTATCTCACTTCTTCATTTTTATCGTTCTTTTTTCCCCATTCTCCTCCCTAATCTTATGCCTCCTCTCCCTTTCCTGTCGTTCTCATTTCTTTTCCCCTCACATCTTCCTCTCGCTTTCCTATATTCTACATCTCGTCACTTAGCTATTCCATTTTTGTTAACACACCCTCTCTCTCTCTCTCTCTCTCTCTCTCTCTCTCTCTCTCTCTCTCTCTCTCTCTCTCTCTCTCTCTCTCTCTCTCGTGTTTCTTCACTACGCACTCCCTCATCTCCGCATTTTTCCACATTTTTGTAGTCTTTAATTTCTCATCACTGTCCCTCACGTTCCTTCTCCCCCGCGTTCCGTATCTCCCATTTTTTTTTTTCTTTCACCTCTCTCCTCCCCTCGTCTTCTCATTTGTCTCACTTTTCTCCCTCACCTATAATTTATGCTTCTCTGCATCTTCCATTTCTTTGTTCTAATATTCTTTTCATCATCTCTCGTCTCTGTTTTACTTATTTCTTTCTACCCTATTTCCTTGCCATCTTTTGGTCTCACTCATATTCCTCTTTTGTCTTTTTTTCACCTCACTATTTTTGCATGTATCCCCTATTTTTTTTCTCCATCGCTCCTCCCTTAACTGTTTCCATAGTTCCTTTCCTTGTTTTCTTTTCTTGATCTTTTATCTTCCCAATTTCTCCCTTTCCGCACCAACTGCTTCTCACTTTTCTCGCTTTTAACACTGTCCTCCTAACATCATCTTTTACAACACCCGCCATCGCAAAGTGAGAGTGGGTGTTATGTTTTGATCGGTGTGTGTGTGTGTGTGTGTGTGTGTGTGTGTGTGTGTGTGTGTGTGTGTGTGTGTGTGTGTGTGAATCGAACAACCCAGATACTTTATCTGATTTTAGCAAAATTTTATTTAAGGGTGAAGGTAGAGCCCATAATGAAATCTTTGAACAACAGGTCAAGGTCAAGGCCACAGGGGTTGCTCAGATTGTGACTAGCAGAATCAGCTTAAACGTATTCAGTTTAGACCTAACATGAGGGAAGGGTTGCGAGTAGGGCTAGAATGAAGTGATGCAGTTTTGAGAATTTTTATTCAAAGATCTGGGTCACAGGACAAGGTCAGTTTTGACGTGTGTGTGTGTGTGTGTGTGTGTGTGTGTGTGTGTGTGTGTGTGTGTGTGTGTGTGTGTGAAGCAAAATAACTCAGTTTTGATCCAAATTTAACCATAGTGGGGAGCCTGAGTGTCAGCCAAAGAGTAAAGCTACAGTTTTTTAGAATGATAAGGTCAGAGCTGAAGGTCACAGCGTAATTTCAACTTAACCTGTTTTTATCCGATTTAGACCTAATTTTGTAGAGAGATTTACTGTATAATAAAGTAGGAATAAAAGGATTCATTTAAAAAATGATCAAATAAAGATCAAAGTTGGAGGGTAAGGTCACCGAACAAGGTGAGCTCGAAGTTTTGATCTGATTCCAACCAAACTTGGTGGAAGGATTGAGGGTCAGGCAACAACGAAGGTACTAAGCTTTGAGAACACTCATTGATTAAGGTCACAGGACAAGGTCAAATTTTGATCTGTGCATCTTTGTGAGAACAAAACTAAAACAGCGTTGATCTAATCTGGATCAAACTTAGTAGATAAGTTGACGATCGCCCAAGAGGTTGACCTGTTGTTTTTTAAAACAATAGATCAATGTAAAGGTCATATAGCACTGTCATATTAAACAGCTGTTTTCCGATGTTGACGACTTTGTGGAAGAGTTCTTGTAAATGCAGGGAGACAGAGTTTATTTTATGAGAACAATCAGTCAGAGGGAGAAGTCAAAGATGAAGGTGTCTGGACAAATTCAGCTTAAACGACTTTGATCTTATTTGAACCGAAGTTGGTGGAAGGGTAAGGGTTAGGCAATAAAGAAGTAATGTGATTTTAAGAACAATCTGTGGAAGATCAAGGTCACTTAAAAAAAAAAAAAAAAAGTCGGTTCCTAGACTAGTTTGTGTTCGCGGGTGGTACATTCCCAGAGTGCTCTTTCTTGTTTTTTCTCCTCACTCCCATGTGCTCCCCCATACCCTTGCCCATCCCCTCTCCCTCTTCCATCCATCCTTCCTCACTTCTTTCCATCCACCATTTATCCTGACTCATCCTCTCCTCCCTCATTGTCCTTCCTCCCTCAACATTTGCTTCCCTTTTCCCCACCTTCCTCCTCATCCATATCCTCTCCTCCTCGCTTACTCCTCTCATCCTTCTTCATTCTCCTAATTCCTTCACCCCTAGCCTCCCACTTCACTCCCTCTTCTATCTCCTGTGTCTTCTTCCTCACTGTTTCCTCCTTCACTCTCACCACTCACATTTTCCTTTCCCTCTCCTCAACGTTCTCCTCTCTTCTTCTCCTCACCCCTCTCTCCTTACTCCTCCCACTCCCCACTTTCCTTTTCACCCACTTTCCTTCCAATTGCAGTCTCTCCATAACTTCTCTGATTTTTCCCCCTCACTTTCTCTCCACCGTCACCCTCCTTCCCCCCTTTCTCCTTCACACTACGTCTCCCCCTCCCCACTCCTTCCCTCCTCTCTTCTCTTTTCCTCTCCTTTCCTCTCGTCTCTTCTCTTCTCTTTTCTTCTCTCTCTCTCTCTCTCTCTCTCTCTCTCTCTCTCTCTCTCTCTCTCTCTCTCTCTCTCTCTCGCTCTCGCCTCGTCTCGTCTCGTCTCGTCTCGTCTCGTCTCCTCTCCTCTCCTCTCCTCTCCTCTCCTCTCCTCTCTCATTTCCATTTCCTTCATTCTCCTACTCCCTGTTCCATTCTCCTTAGTGTCTTCGTTTTTTCTCCTTTTCCCTCCTTATACTCATTACTTTGTCTTCCTCTCCTTCCTTCCTTTAATTTTTTGCGTCCTTTCTTCATTTTATCCTTTCCCTCCTCCTGCCATCCATCCTTCCTTGGTATTTTGTGTATTTGATTTAGTTCTTTCATCTCTCCTGCTCTTTTTATCTTCCTTCCTTTCGTTCTTTCCACCCAGAATTATGGATATTTCCCCTTTACTATCTTCATGCTTCCTCTTATTTCCTTCTTCCTTGTCCAGAATATATCGCCAGCTTGCTCCTCTTGCCTCATTCGTTCATTTCTTCCTTGTAGTTTTCCTTGCCTTTTTCCTTTATTTTTTTTCTTCCTCCTTTAATATTCTCAGTTTCCTCATTCTCTCCCCTACTGTGTCCTTTTACTTTTTTTTTTCATTTAATAGGTCTTTCATTTTACTCCTTATCTTTATAATTTCTTTTCTTCCATTTGTAATGTAACCATTTCAGTACGATGACGTCTTTTCAGTTTTGTGCTTGCTGCTGCAGACATTTTTTCAGCATAGGAGAGAGATTTCTAGCAGGAGACAGAAGCAGATTTGCATGGAGGCTAATGAGGCTGAAGCCTCAGGCCGTAGGCTTCAAGCGCCCCCAAGAAAGAAAGGGAAAAAAAAGTAAAAATTCGACGACTGAAATTCTTCTGGTTAAAAAGAAATCCACGCATGAAATATTCGTTATTTGCCTGAAAACTGTTTATATGTAGCTTAAATGAGTGGATAGTACAATGCAACAATTTACTTTGTTTTTATTAATATTTAAAAATGGAAAACACAGTGACAGTGTTATATGTTTTTCGACATGGCATTAACCTACTAATTTATGCAGACGTGTACAACCATGAACAAAAGCTATACTTCTTGCTAGCGGTGCTAATGGTAACTGGTATATGATAGCAATAAGAAGCACACAGCAATAGAATGTGAGAAGGAAGGATAATCTTATTTTTCAGGAGAGGGATGAGAAATATAGAAGGCAGAAAACATTGCTGGCAGAGGACTGTCGGCGATCTTTTGCTCACGGCACTATGTATGTATGTGTTTACTTATGTAGTTAAATGAGCCTTTAAGCAGATGTAACTTCACGATCCAAGTACTCCAATTCTGCACCTGAATGGAGTGTTAGATGTGGCTCTTGTCAGCCTTTCACTTTAGGTTGGCTCTTGGCAGCTGTGTAAAATTTCCAGGAGGTAGCAAGACTAGAATATGATAGACGTCTTCGTACTGAAGTAGTCACCTCCTTCTTCTAACTCCTTAACTTTTCTCCCCGTTCTCCTCCCATTCGTAGCTTTTCTCCCCTCCATCCGTCCTTGACCTTTCTCTTATTATCTCCCTGCGTCCTTATTTTTCCTTGTTTGTCTCCCGCCTTAACTTTTGTCTTTTACGGTATTCTTTATCTTCCAGCCATAACTTTTGTCTCTTATTCCTCGTCTTAACTCTTCATTAACTTTTCACTTTTTCCTCCTTAACTTTTCTCCTTTATTTTCACCTTCCCTAACTTTCCCTTATATTTCATCCTGTCATTTTTTAAGTTGGGTCTCTTCCCTCCGTTCTTACCTTTTCTTCCTTATCCACATCTTTTCCTTCGTAATTTTCTCCCTTCCGTTCATTCTTAACTCATCTTTTTTCCTTCCTTATTCTGCAACTTCCTTCCCTTTCTCTCCGGTATTTTTTAAGCTTTCTCCTCCTCTTCCTTTTTCCGTAACTTTTTTCCTTTTATTCTCTCCATTCATCATTACCTTTTTTTCTGTATTTACATCACACACTGTTTACCTCATTTTCATTTTACCTTCCCATTTTCTTAATTTCCATCACATCTGCACTTCCTTCCATTAGCAGAATATATTATCTATCCTGAAATTTATTCGCTAATCTACCCAGTCGGAAAGATCTCATTAGAGCTGAATAATATCGCATGGACTTACCCAGACTAATTTTTAAAAGCCATCTTACATCCTTCCGCTTCTTTCCTCTTCCTGCTAAATGCTTCCGCCCTGTATAATCGGCTATTTCCTTCCCTCCCTACTTTTCTTCCCTCCTTGTCGTTCCTTTCCTTTATAACTCTTTATTGTTCTGGTGTATATTATCTCGAAGTCACATCCTTTGGAGCGGCCTAGTATGGATCTGTTGGCCTAATGCAAACATCTCTCTTAAGAACATAGGGCAACAGTAAATTACAGCTTGCTTGTTGGCCAGTACTAAGTTAGGCAACTCTTGTCTGATGGTATGGTTAGACTACGAGAATAACACAAAGACATCAGGATACGAGTATTTTAAGTGGGGTTGATTAGAATCACTGATTGATAATGTATTCATTTTTTTTTTTAATATACATTGCTAGAATTTTTGTTGTAAGGGATATCGAATGGAAATGATTATTGAAGGTTGTTAAACCCTCCGATCTGAGTAGCCATCATAGGGCTGATTTAAATGGTTAGTGTTAGCAATGGTAAGGTAAACAAGATGTCATCATAAAGAATGGATTAATGTTAAACCCTCCGATCTGAGTAGCCATCATAGGGCTGATTTAAATGGTTAGTGTTAGCAATGGTAAGGTAAACAAGATGTCATCATAAAGAATGGATTAATTTCCATTTAACTCTATCGTTCTCCTAGCTACCCCTTATGTACTTTTTAACTTTCATCCTCTATTCCCCCACCATCTTGCATTCCTCTCATCCTTCCTGACCCTCCTTCATCTCCTTTACACAGGTCTATTTCGTGTTCGGTGTCTTCTCCCATACTCTTGACATTCTTTCCTTGTCTTTCCACATTTCCAATCTTTGTTCGGTTTGCTTCTGCCTCACTCCCATTTTTTCTGTATTCTTCTTTCCTGACTCTCCCTCATCTCCGGTCCACCTTTCTATCGTTTGTACGGTTTGCATCTCTGCGATTCCCATTATTTGTGTGTTTTCTTCCTTAACTCTTCACCCATCTCGTGTCTGTGCTGATGCAAGATGGGAGGAGAGTTAAATCCTGTCTGGTTAAAATCCCTATCCTCCCTGCCCTCAGTTGGAAGCAGCCACCAAGTTAAGGATTGACCTGACGTGGCCGCAGGAGGACCCCACACGACCTGACCCCCAACATCGAGGTCATGTCAGCCGTGACCCTTCATCCGCAGCCTCCCTCGCCTCCACCACACTCCCGCTGCAGGTGGGCGTCGGTGTGAGTGTGAAGTGAGTGGATGTAGTTGTGGATTTCGTTGGATTGGTGTGTAGGAAATATAGGTGTGAATTTCGATGTGGGGTGAGTGTAGGTGTGAGAATGGTGGAAATTTAGGCGGTAAGAGAGACGATGACAGTCTGTAATGATGAGAATTGATGTGAATGAGGATGATGATTCTTTTCAACTTCATTGCAGAATGCGGGAAACTTGTTTTCTGAAGATAATGATGTTGGCAACAAAAATAAAGGGTAATTATGGTGACGACGACGACTAATGATGATGACGGCTGTGGACTCGAGCTAGAAGCATTGGAGAACAGACTTAGGAAAATGATGATGATGATGATGATGATGATGATGATGATGATGATGATGATGGTGATGATTTTGAGTGTGGGTGTATGAATATGGGTTTGTGTAGGTGAAGAAGATATGATGTGCGATGAGTGTGTTTTGTGGGTGTGGAGGGGATGTAAGTGGTTGGGGTGTGGAATGAGTGAGAATGATGTAGATTAGGTTGTTGTGTGAAGGGTGGAGTGAGGGCACGGGTGGGAGACTGGTGTGGATTTGAATGGAGTGTATGTGATTAGTGTGGATGTTTGATGTGTGAGTGGTAGTGATTGGTGAGGATGTTGTTCGGATGCAGGTGGGTTGTTTTGAGAATGGAGGGGGGGAGGAATTGATGTGGGTGTGGCAAGTAAACTTACGACTAGACTAATGGTTAGTGAGAAGGAAGGAAAGAAAAACAGATGTGTGGAAGGAAGGAAGGAAGGAAGGGAGGGAGGAAGGATAGACAGGATGACTGGATGAATAGGAGGGAGAAATTATAGATTGGATGGATAGACGAATAAAATTAAAAGAACGAAGGAAGGCTGGATCAGCGTATGTCAGTAGAAGGAAGGATGAACGGAAGACAGTAGGTGTTAATCCGTATACACTCTATACATAAGAGAAAATTTGTCTGTTTGTCTGTCTTATGGAAATCGAGGGGGATGTAAATAAAACTCACTCAGCAATCCTAACAGGTGTAACTTTTTACGACGAATTTAGATGTGTCCATTACAGTTGCCAAAGTGGCGACCCTGATGGCGAAGATTAGAACTACCCGTAATTGAAAAATTATTAGTCTTGAGCATGGTGAAAACAGGGTAGGTAGTTACCGTAGAGTTTTTTTCTTCTGAACTACAACCATATTATTAGCTACAACTGGTTGGATGGATGGATGACTGGTGGGGTGGGCAAGGTTGGTGGATGGGTGGGTAGTGGAACAATAGGTCCATGGTAGTAATATAGGTTCATTGGGTAAAATGGGGCCTAGAGGGTCTTCTTCCACGAAGTGAGTGGGCCATCCAGGGTCCTAGACAATGCTGGTATGCACGATCATAGGGATTTACCCGGGCAATGCCGGGTGTCCGTGCTAGTGTACTGTAAAACCGATAGGATACAAGACATAGGTAAATAAATATTTAAACTCGAAGTTGATGAGAGAGAGGTAACGATATTCGGATTTTTTGTATCGTCACACACACACACACACACACACACACACACACACACACACACACACACACACACACACACACACACACATAGTCTCTTATAAAACACTAAATCCGTCATTCACTCTGACACTGACCTCCGTTCGTCAGGTAGTCGACGCCAACGTGACCTCCCTGGTGACCCCCCGCCTCACCCGCGCCCCCGCCTGCCACGCCCACCACCCCGAGACATGCACGCCCACCTCTTGTCTCAACGGGGGGCGCTGCGTCAGGTCACCGCAGGGAAACAGGTCAGGTCAAGGGGCCATATTTATCAGTTTTCTAGAGCCCATTTTTTTTTTTTTTTTTTACTCTCTTCCAAATGGTCTCTTCATTTCAGGAGAGACTTCTGGGACTGGAGAGGTAAGATGCAGCCTCCAGTAATTTCTTTTCTATTATGACTTGTGTGCTACTATCAGACGGTTGTATCTGAGAGGCTTTTTCGAACACTCGTAGACATCCTACGTGGAATAATACCGTCTGGTAGGAGCAAAAATAGAATATATATTACGACAGCGTGCTGAAAGGGATTGGCAGGTTTGTGCTAGATAATACCTGGCATATATGTTTTTAGTTCAATCAGGAGCCTTCTCACCCCTATATTGAGTAATATGGTAGGATATATAAATTATTGTCGTGCGAAAGCTTTATTACACTTGATTTGTTGTGTACAATCGTGAAGTATAGTTCCTGCTCACCTGATTCAACTTTTGCTGGCTGGAAGTCGTACCCAGGTCTTTACAGCCAATGGATTCCTGGTGTTAGTGGTGTGAAGCTTTTGCAAATTCTGTGAGCAGCAATGTTATGGCGAACGTGTTTGTCTGGTGGTCTAGTAAAGCTTTGTACTGCCACTTTAACGCTAGATGCCGATGTTGGTTCGATGTGAAAGTCTGGATACGGTTTCCGTCCAGCCAGATATAGAACTGGAAGTGTAAGCAGAAACTTAGCTCAAGAGAGTATATGCAAATAGTAGACCGGCTGCAGCTGATAGCTGTATCCTTTTTACTCTAACTTGGCCTAAAAATTTGCCATCCGTCTATCCTGAATACCGTACTCGATTGTATTATTTGATTGTCACCGGAGTATGATGCTAACCACGAACAAGTGCTGTGGAAAGGAAGTAGAGCTGAAGGATTTTCACTTTCTGTTTCGGAAGTACGTTTAATAATCTATAAATGGACGAAAATATGGGCCTGGTAAAAGTAAAAGAATTATAGTATCAGCTGATGTACAATTGTGGAGAGTAATTCTTTACACTGTCTGTAAGCTGTGTCAAAGTCTGATGATATGTTGGGACACTAACCGGTATTATTAAAGCGAGTTGAAAGGATTGTCTTATTACATCATTGGTTCTGAGCCCAAGGCCGTAAAAGAATTATTGATCAAAATTGTTCATTTGAAAATCATTTTGCTTATTACACCTTAAAATTATCGTGTATGTTATGAAGAGTACGCGAAGCATACCGAAATAGCACGCAAGAGAATTTTAATGTGTTCGTTCTTTTCATTTCGTTTTGAAAGACTTTGTTCATGCTTGCATGTGCCAGCCTTGTTCACCTGATGGCAGCAGTCCATGCACCACTATCTCTGGCAGCATCTCTGTTCAGTCAGGTAACGCTGAGGGTAATAAACAGGTAAGAAAGAGAGAAGGGAAACTCATGTTCATCTGATGACTGCTGTCTCTGCTGCAGGATCTCTGGCAGCCACACTATTCAGTCCATTAACACCGTGATTAAACAAGCAAAAAAGAAAAAAAAACAGAGGTCTCATATACCAATGGGAATACGACCCTACGTCTTATATTTCCGTCGTGACATTTAGGAGTGATGTTAGGAACACGTTATTGGACGCTTGGGGTATTGGTAATGTGGGTCAAGTTCATCATTTAAATTGCTTATTTAGAGATGCATATGTGTGCTGCAGATCTGTTGTTGTTTCACTTCAGGTTGGGTAATCGGTGTGGATTTAATATCCAAAAAGCGTACTGTCAACGTGGTGTTTAGTCTGATTAACCCATTACTGCGTGCACCACCAGTACTAGGAATTAAACTGGAATCGTACTTAGCAAAATGCCTTTTGCTTACCAAGCTCGTAGTCGCTTAATGAGCTTCCGAAAATGCCCAGCACCTTCTGCCGTAGACAACGGCGCGCTCAAAAGTTAGCACACTAATACTCCTGTCTATTCTCGGCCATGTGTTTGTGTTAGTATTGCTCCTGTCACTTGTTGGTTCTTGTGTGTGTGTGTGTGTGTGTGTGTGTGTGTGTGTGTGTGTGTGTGTGTGAGAGAGAGAGAGAGAGAGAGAGAGAGAGAGAGAGAGATTTACCTGTCTGTCATCCAGGTGTGCGTTTACCCTTTGTGCAGTGATATTAAGGAGTAGACTTTTCATTCGCATTCGCTACAGACGATTTTTGTTGGGTAAAGTGTAACTGTACGGAGTCAGGGCTTGAAGTAGACCCGTCACTGGGATAGCCAAAGGTAGATGTTTTCACTAACTACGGAGATCTTATTCAGGGGAGAGGAACACACTCATTCAGAGGGTTAATATTTTAGCTGTTTGCTCTGGTCCAGGTGTGTGTGTCCAGGTGGGTCGAGTGGGTGGCAGTGCAAGGTCCTGGCTCGCACCTTCCTGGGCTCGGGGTGGGCCTGGGTAAGACCTCCACCGCGATGCCTACCCGCCACCCTCTCCCTCAGGTAGGTTTGTTAGCTTTAGAGGTTTTATAGTATGATCTAGAGATACGTATTTCCCATTTATTAACAGTGGTATACAGACCATTACCCAATTTTAACAAATTCGTAAATTCACCTTATTCCTAAGCGATTTTCTTGAAAAATGTTCTCACTGACTTTTTTCGACTTTTTTAGAGGAAGTTTATTGGCTTTTAGTTTATAGCTTGAGGGAGAGATGTGTATTTCAATTTAGCAAAAGTGTTTTCTGGATCTTTACCCAGTTTTAACAGTTTCACGTTACCTCTTAGTGATTTTCAGACTTTTGTTCTAAACAGCTTCCTAATACCTTTCGAGAACAAGTTTAGCGACTGTTGTGAATCTGGTATGACAATACCCTCAGGCTCCTCACCGCACGCCCACACGCTCTCCTCCTCTACCTCGGGCCCATGACACCTGCCCACAGCCCTACCACCACTCCCACGCCCATGTTGGCCGTGCAGGTAAAGGAGGGGCGCCCGCAAGTGGTGGTGGAGGGCGGATACGAGACTGTGATGCTGGAGGTTAATACGACGGTCAGTGATGGAGATTGGCACACCCTCCACCTCAGGATCCATACTCAGGTGAGAGAGAGAGAGAGAGAGAGAGAGAGAGAGAGTTAAATTATGCACTTGATGCAACAGAGGCGAGTGTATACGTGTACATTAGAAGTGCTGAAGAAAAATATTGTGGAGCGAATATAATGTCATAAAAGAGCACTGATACGTTTATGTGTACTGCGCAGTATTCTAAAGAACTGGGCTCTGTTTTTAACCTCTTCATTACGATGACATGCCTGCCATCATTAGACGATTTCATTCATTTTGAGAGACTTCGAGCTGCAAGGGTTAGATACTGCCTTGTGCCTTTACTTCAAGAGCCTTCTCATAAGCTGAATAATATTGCCTGGAGGTTGCTAGGTTAAGGCCACGGGCATTGTTTCTTAGGCAGCGATTTTAATGACAGCAGTACCCCTATGCTTGGACCACTCCATTGTTGAAATGATGGGTCTTTTGGTTGAAACAGATGCATGTATCAGTTGAAGGTTTCAGTGTAACCCTGAGTGTAGTTACTTATCCTGATTACACCAGACACGGCTTTGCGAGTCTGTAGAATCTTTCGTACATAACTATTTATAGTCTTAGGCTGATCAGTTATTAATTATTTTGCTCGATGCTCACCTCACATCATACACTCTTACCTGCTTTGGTCTCACTTGATGCATGATAGCTGGGAGTCTCCACTGAACTCCATTGCACTTTGTTCTGTGCTAACGCAGTCCCAGTTGTATTTTAATCTTGGCGGAAGTTGTATGCGATAGCCATATGAAAAGTAAAGCTCCCTTAACCTACTGATGATATAACCCGATTGTCTGCGTAGTGAATCTACTTTAATCATTTTTATTACCGTGCGTAATCGTTTCAGATGAGCTTGCACGTTGTAGATAAATCTCTTCCATGTTCATCCACTGGTTGAGCTGTACTCTCTCGAATAAATAATATGAACTAGTAATTAAGTATCAGACATCAGAGTTTAACTTTTGAACAAGTTTTAATGACTGATTAAGCAACTTGATCGACTGGTTAGGCTGTCAAGTCGTCCAGTCCTGATGTACAAAAATAGCAAGAAAGATTACCGTATGTATTCATCTATTTATCCGCTCTTTGAGTCCTTCCCAGTCTCTTGTCATGGAATTGTTAATCATATTTGATATTTTTGTGTTACATCTTGCTTTTCATGGGTTTACATGGAACACAGTATCTTATTTCCTACTCATATATTAATCGACGTTTCTATAACCTTTATTTTTCTTTACTGATATGTGTCTGTTTTTCCTCGGTTCGTCCGTCTGTCGCTCTTTGTCATAGTTGATCACTGTCTGTTTTTCTGTTTAACTATATGTCTCTCTGTAGTATCTAGCTATTTGCCACCACTGTATTGTTGGATACCATTAGTAAAAAAAGAAATTCTCCCGGAAATTCTCTCCCTTCTCAGCAACGACTCATCCTGCTCCCACGACACACCACCCTCCCTCATACGCTTCCACCTTGTTCCTTCACTCGTTTCTCACCCAACCTCCTCCCCCTTCCATTATAAATCTCCAAAACGCATAAACCTGCCCTCCTTCGTTTTCCTTTTTCAGTCCTTTTATCATCGCTCGCTATTGCTGCAAGTATCGCCGTCCGTCTCTTTTATATCCCATTCTCGCTCTTTCGCTCATTCTCTCTCTCTCTCTCTCTCTCTCTCTCTCTCTCTCTCTCTCTCTCTCTCTCTCTCTCTCTCTCTCTCTCTCTCTCTCTCTCAAGGTAGATAGATAGAAAGATGTAGATAGATAGAAGATAGATTGATTGATAGGCAAATAGATATAGATAGATAGATTGGATAGATACATTTAGATATAAATGTTTTGATAGAAAGATGAAGGCATAAATAAAGCCGAAATTAATTCTGCTCTAATAGCAGCTTCCTTGGCCGGTGCTCTTTATGATGATGATAACGAAAGCTTTACAGCTCAGTTAAACTTTCCACAGTCACCTTTGGCGGTGACGTTAGCACTCGCACAAACCATTGGCATTATTAGACCTCTTACCAAGGTGTACCTATTGAGTTCCATGCCTCCCTTACGAAACTTAACATGTTGGATTTGTTGTTATTAGATGTCAAGATGTGATGTACAAGTGGCCCTAATTTTTCTGGAATAAGTTGTTCTTATTTCTCTTTGCCAGATAATCAAGATATTTTGGATTTTTGTCGTATCACAGTCTTAATAACTACAAATCTAGCTATTCTAATTTTTACCCCCCCGCCCCCCGTAATATCATTCTCCTCTACTTCCACCTGACGAAGTCAGAGGAGGGTATTGTTATCACGGGGATGAGCAACAATAGGTGGCGTAAAGATTTTCGTTTCCGGGCCAGAACTAAGAAAGTATTCACTGTCGAGTTACGAAATTCCACATAGGTATGTGTCTTATACTGAACTGGTGCCTTTTAATAGGTAGAATTCTGTGTCTTAAGTAGTTTTGTTTTAAATAATGAAAAAATGTATAAAAATTTATCATTTCAGTGCTACGTGTGCAAGGTATCGCAAGGGAAATAAGAAATGGCCCTTAATCACCATGGATAAACTACTGAAATTTTTAATATTTAATGTCTCTGTTATACAAAGAGGGAAGGTGGGAGAGCCGTTTTGCGCTTGGTTAGGTGTGCAGGGAGGTGGGGTGGGTGGGTATGTGCTTGGTCAGATGGAGTGTTGCGACAGCGTAGCGTTGTCTATGTTCTGATATTCGAAACATGCTCGCCCCTTTTCTTCCTAGATGTATAAATCAGTGGTTAAAGTGTACTGTCAGCCTGTCATGTACAACACACAAATTGTCCGCTGTGGAAGAGTATTACTGTCATTCTTCCTATCTGCCTGTCATCTTCAGTCTTTCTGCCCCTTCACTGCGATTATAAATTATATTCTTGCTACACCATACGATCATTTCAGCTTTGGGGAGACCTCTTGATGTAAAGGGTTGGTGATTGTGTTTGGCCGTCAAGCTTGGGAAAAAAAAAAAAAACGTAAGCTAAATGAAGTCGTCCTTTGCAAGCAGTAGTAAAATCAGAAAATTCGTCGTCATGCTGAAGCCATTACGTGCCAAGTGTCCTATTGAGACGAGCTGACCCTGCCTTTGCTCAGCTGGCTTTGGAAGGTCAATTTTTGCAGGCTTTGTGCTAATGATTCGTTCCGCTTCATTGTCATCATCGTCATCATCATCTTCGTGACCCTTACACACACACACACACACACACACACACACACACACACACACACACACACACACACACACACACACACACACACACACACACACACACACACACACACACACACACACACACACACACACACACACACACACACACACAAACACACACACACACACACACACACACACACACACACACACACACACACACACACACACACACACACACACACACACACACACACACACACACACACACACACACACACACACACTTCTCTCTCTCTCTCTCTCTCTCGCTGCCTTTTTAAAGTGAGGTCAAGGCTGCCCTATGTCGTTCCTTCATCATTTCCGTGGCAGTCATCCCCAGTCGCCGCCATAAAGGGAGTCTGGGTGGGCAAAGGGAGGCAGGGTGGGGGAAGGTTGGGCGGGTAAAGGGTGGATAAAAGAAGGCAAGGTGGGTAAAATGTGGATAAAGGAAGTCCAGGGTGAGTAAAGGGAGTCAGGATGGATAATGGTCAAATAAAGGGAATCCAAGGTGAGTAGAGAGTCAGGTTGGTAAAGGGTGGATAGAGGGAATCAAGGATGGTAAAGGGTGGATAAAGGGAGTCAGGCTTGGTAAAGCGTGTATAAATGGAGGCAGAGTTAGTAAGGGGTAGATAAAGAGAGTCAGGGTTATTAAGGAGTGGGTAAAGGGAGTCAGGGTGGGTAAGCGGTTGAATATGGGAGTCAGGGTGGGTGAAGGGAGTCATTTTTTTTTTTTAATGCGAGGAAGAAGGAACCAAAGGCTGAGCCCACAAAACAGTTCCGTCCAGGAAAAAAAAATACAAAAGAGAGCCAGATTCAAGATCAGTTCGTTTCGAGATGCCTGGACACATTGCGTTCAAGACTGGAGATCATAGTAAGTGGGAAATACAGACAGAGGGAGCCAGTTCCAGAGTTGACCTGTTGCATAGATGAAAGACTGGGAGTAACGGTTAACTCTTGCATTAGAGAGTTGGACAGAAAAGGGATAAAAGAAGTAAAGTGAGTCAAGGTGGGTAAAGGGTGGATAAAGAGTAGGTAAAGGGAGTTAGGGTGGGTAAGAGCAGTCCGAATGTGTAAAGAAAATTTGAGTGGGCAAAAGGATTATGGGTAGGTAAAGGATGGGTAAATGGAGTCAGGGTGGGTAAAGGAGTCAGGGTGGGTAAAGGCAGCCAGGGTGGGTAAATAGAGTCATGGTGGGCAAATGTATTCAGGATGGGTAAAGGAGTCAGGGTGGGTAAATGGAGTCAGGGTGGACAATGGTTTGATAAAGAGAGTCAGGAGAGAGTAATTGTTTGATAGAGAGTCAGGAGAGAGTAATGGTTGATAATGGGAGTCAGGATGGGTGATGGTTGGATAAAAGGAGTCAGGAGTGGATAAAGTTTGGTAAGGGGAGTCAGGGGTGGATAAAGGAAGCCAAGAATGTATAAAAGGTGGAGAGAGAGAGAGAGAGACTGATTGAATTAAGAAACTAGTGCCAGGCAACTACGGTCATTTGGCAGAGAGAGAGAGGGTGAGGATTCTTTGTCAAGGCTGTCCCTTTCAGGACGTGTTGTCTGGCGTCTAGACAGAAAAAAAAAAAACTGCAGTTGAGTAATCAAAAATTAACGCTGATGCCATATTGTCGTAGTCTAGTGGTTTTTCTGATGGAAAAATATGACTACGTGAACAGACCTGATAATATAGTATTTTACATCTCCTCATTCTTTGTTTCATAATGCAAACAGGGTTTTGCAACGATACTTTTGCTGACAGAACAATTTTATTTTACCTCAGTTGATGCCAATACTGGCGAGTCAGAGCCAGACTTCATTGTGGGCGGAAAAATTTATTCATTTATTGCCTCCACCAACGAAGTTGGACGGAGGTTATTTTTTCGCTCGTGTATGTTTGTACGTGTATAAGATAACTAGAAAATTTACCATCCATTTTCAGTGAGGTTAGGTGGATAGGTGAGCATTAGGTGAAGGAAGAATTTAGTAGATTTTGAGTTGGTTTCAGATCCAGATGAAGGAATAACTCAGAGATTTTATTGACATTGACTGAGGTAAGGTATGTGTTCTGTGATATTGTGTAACAGGGCAAAGTCAATTGAATCAGTTAACTATCTGAGTCGTTAAAAGTACTAGTCTGGTAGGCTATTAATTACGGTAGTAAATCATACATTTTATTGGCGTTGGTGAAGGCCTGTGCTTTGATTGCTTTTTAGTTATGCCCATATAAACTAGTTCTCATAAGAGTTATAGGGTCAGAAACAGATATTGTGGAAGTAATCCAATATTACGGGATGTTGCTATACCCTGCCTCTCTCCCTCAGTATATTTTGAGTTCAATATAATCTCGTCCTCTCCAATATTAAATTCATTAGTTTGAGATTTTGTTCGCTGCAGTTGTTCTAGGTAAGCTCACTGTATTCAAATTTAGTAAAGTAATAACGATAAACACTCATCAGCAATATGAGTCTTTTACAGAAATAATGCACACGCTCAGCTCAATCCAAAAAGTTAAATGAAACAGTCGCTTCTGTCCTCTGATTGTTTGTGCACTTTCTCTCGGTTCAGTTTCTCTTAAATGAAACAGTCGCTTCTGTCCTCTGATTGTTTGTGCACACTTTCTCGTTTCAGTTTCTCTTAATTTGAATAGATGAAAATTTTATGGTAATGGTCATTCGCCACCCCATGGATAGACCGAAGATTTGTTTTGAAGCACTGTTGCCCAATTGGCTGTTAACCCCTTCACTACAAGGGGATTATCTTAGGCTGCATAATGTGTCTGGCAGTAGGTGTCCGATATTGTTCAGTTACTATTAGGTATTACACATGGTGATTCACTACAGTATAATGGGAAAACAGAATAACGTCAATATATCTGTGATTAATCAAGAGTTTTAAGTAAGATTCCGCGTCTGCGCCATTGTGTCAGTAATTAACTGTTTGAGACTCTTCCCCATATTTGTACAAAGGGACATTCCTGAGAAATTAATTATCGCTTTCCCGCCATTCCGACACTAAGTAACTATCAGTTGACCTAATGGGCTTGTGAAGCGATCACTCCCT
Organism: Coenobita brevimanus; assembly: GCF_032717465.1. Classification (NCBI taxonomy): domain Eukaryota; kingdom Metazoa; phylum Arthropoda; class Malacostraca; order Decapoda; family Coenobitidae; genus Coenobita; species Coenobita brevimanus. The sequence goes on from NC_137050.1 coordinate 20,992,706, forward strand.
GCGGGATAACAGAATGTATATTCTTATTTTACCTTTATCAGATGTTTTCCTATGGGACCGCATTTAAGAAAAAAGTATTTAAAAATAAACCTGGTACATTCTTTGAGCCAAAACATATTATTTTTACGGAGACTGTTGACACCCTGAGGATATGTTTCACTAAACCTCTGTTATTATGGGACCCTGTCTTCAGTTATATCTGAACGCTATAGCAGATCACTTTCAACATTTAGTGTATGGACAAGTACTTATTAATGAAGTGAGGAAAGCAGCTACCGACTTCCACGTAATCCGCTTGCTAATAAAGACAGAGATAATATTACTCTGAGCCTCGGCGTAATAAATCACCATGTAGTAGTAGAAGACGTAAGTGTGATGTGTGTATGGCTGTTTTAAAATGCTGAGATCTTCATGTATGAATGATGAACTTGTGGTACGTGTGTGTGCTGCCCTTCGTTGCTGAGAGTGGTGTATTTATTCTCATGAAAGAAGTTACGTATCCATGTCACATAGGCCGTCTATATAACCAGTGTTAACTCTGTAGTGTATATTTAATGTTTAGTTACTCTCCTGTTATCTGACTAAGTTTCTTCAGTAAAGAGAGTTCTCTGTGTTTCCATAAGCCTTCTAACGAAGAGCACATGGTTAACCTGTACATCTTATGAATATATCGAAGATTTTTTTTCCATTATAGATTATATAGATAGATGGGTAGATATAATACATAGTGTATACTGTATATTGGCCAGCTCATGCTGCCTTTATTGTTAGTCGCGTTGTCTTGCTTGGTTTCTTCCTTTTGGTCTTTCTTGTCTTATGGCAGGCTCTTCTGCCCTTCATAATTAACCGATTTCGATCAAACTTGGACATAATGACCAGCGTATGACCTAGTTGTGTCCGCAAGGTTTTGGTTGCTAGGCAGCTACTCGTTACCTAGCAACGGCCGAAATACCGCTTTTTTCGTACTTTTCACGTTTTGAGCAGTAGAAACATTACTGATGGGCGTGGAAGGTTTGGCCTCTTTAGGAGTAATCTTGAGGTCATTCCCTGTCAGAAGTGTGCCATCCATTTTTCTTTCCTCTAGTTTTCGAGTGGCAGCCCTGCAAAGATTGGCCTCGGCGTCCCTAGCAACCAGTACCTGTTTTCAAAGATGACCTAGTTCTCTAGCAGCTGGATGGAATTGAATGAAACTTTGCATGCTTTTAGACATTGACTAGCACTACAGCTTTCTGTTGTATACCTATGTGCCACATTGGCCAGGTCAGAGGTCAAAAGTCATTAAATGTGAAAACAGTGAAAATAACTAAAATCACGATTAAGCTGTCCGGAAATGCAAAGGTTCCAAAGATTATTAAGCCAGGGGCATGATTCTTGGATGGAATGTTGCACTGGAGTACTTATATACAGAAATGGCATTTAGTGTCGAAAATCACTTCCAGTCGCTGTCAGCGCCACCTAGATGTTGTGCCTGTGGTGGGTCATTCTGCGAATTTCAAATTCCTTAGCTCCACGGTAGGTGGATGGAATTAAATAAAATTTTGCATGCTAATAGAAGTTAATGACTACTACAAGTTTGCTTGTGCATGCATGACCTATATCCGTCGGGTCAGATGTCAAAGGTCATTAAATGCAGAAAATATGAAAAGTGCTAAAAGTATGACCTTGCTCGCATGAAATGCTGAGGCTCCGAAGATTATGAAGCGAGGGCCATGATACTTGGGTGGAATGTTGCACTAGAGTACTTCCATACAGAAATGACATTTAGTGTTGAAACCTACTTTCGGTCACTGGCATCGCCACCTAATTTGTACCTCGGGTGGGCCATTCCGCGAATTTCAAGCCCTCTAGCTCCACAGTGAGTCGATGGAATCAAATGAAACTTTGCATAGCTTATAGAAGTTAGTGAGTACTACAAGTGTGTTTCGTACATCCATGACCTACATCCTCCAAGGTGGGGTACAAAGGTCATCACCAAAATTCATTTCCGGTTGCAGACAAACCTTGGTCCACTTAGAGCTGGCGATCTAAGGGAATAAATGTTTAATATGTACGGGCGTTGGTGGGGTAATGGTGATAATGACGATAATAATTATAATGCATCTTATACCAATTCACTTTGTATTGCAGGGGATAGCTCTAATGGTGGACATGTGTGGGCGTGGGTGGGACAGCGGGATGACCCACACTCACACACACTGCCTGGCCAGGGCCAAGTGGGGCAGCTCATGGGGAGTGGAGGGGCTGCTGGGGGCGGGACCAATGCAGGTCGGGGGGTTGGCTCACTCCCCACCTGCTCCCGAGGACCATGGATGGGGAGGGGAGGGGCCAACAGATCGCCCCCTACACGGCTGCATCTCACATCTCACTCTCAATGGCCAGGTTTGTAATATTACTCTTATTTTCGCAGGGTTTTTAGGGTCCTGTTGACCTTATACTTGACTTGTACTTGCATTTTCGGGATAGTCTTTGTCTCGCTAAAGCAGTAATATCATTGTGTACTAATCCCTTGCTTAAAAGTCTGACGAGTCCCCTCTCAAAAACTAATAATGATAACAATACTCAGTTAAGCACATGGAAGAAATGACGAGAGGTTTTATTCTTGTTAAAATTTACCGACTGTCATGTCTTGCTAGGCTTGCGCGAATAGGCCGGAAATCATGGTCAAGTTAAATTCATGATTTTTCATTTTTTTTGTTTTTTTTTAAACACCTTGGCATATCTGCGTAGGACACGGATGTAATTATACCTAAACATCCGCCCACCTGCTGCTCTGTGAACTATTGTCTCATTCATAATCATCGGACGTTAGGTAGTATAAAACGCCAGTCTTTGTTCAGTAGTATATCATGGTTTATTTGTTGTTGTTATTCATGAAACATTTTGATCGGTTATAGAGTGGCTAATGTATTTTACCTTGTATATAAATATTCCATAACGCGTTGCAGCCAGGTTTGGTGTTGGTAATCATTCTGTTGAATGTTATAGTAAAGTCAGTTGCATCTTCTTATTATTGTAATTCAGGGAATATATCTTCAGGTTACTGGTGGTTACGCTGCAGTATTCACAGAAATCTCTCTCTCTCTCTCTCTCTCTCTCTCTCTCTCTCTCTCTCTCTCTCTCTCTCTCTCTCAAAAAAAAAAAAAAAAAAGTTATGTTGAAGATCGAATTTGTAAACTACTGTACTTTATTCATAGTACTAGAACATAATGTAATTATTCGTAATGTGATTTATTCCATCTGCTTCATCTCAAAAGATCATACCTAAGCCAAATAAAAGTGTTTGACGGCACACAGACTGTACAGTATAATCGGACTGTGTTGGTTAATTAACAAGATCCTGGGCCTTCAGTTCATCAGTTTCTCCTTTTTTAAACCTCCTGCCACAAAATCAATTTAATTAACACATGATTGCGTTTCTCTGTCATTTTTTAGTTTCCAGTAAGCCAGAAAATCATTTACAGCGCTGGGTGGTGTCCATATAACCAATCCATACGTGTTTCCAACGTGTCAACAAGTAGGTTAGCGAAGGGCTAATGCCTCTCCCCATAAAATAACTAACTGAGAAGACAATCGGCCACCCCTCATAGGATTAGAGCGTCTGGTTATAGATAGATAGATTGGTACAAAAGCCCTTGTTCATATTGTATTATAGAGCTGAGGGAAGGTCCTTGCAGTCAGGTGATGAAGATTAATTGTACACACACACACACACACACACACACACACACACTTGTTTTATCAAAGAGAGAGAGAGAGAGAATAATTAAAACGTGTAAACTTCAGTTAATTTTTTCTCTCTTACCCATGTATTTTGATGTACCTGTTTTCCCTTGCTCTTCCTCAGTTGACAGACCTGGGCGAGCCGGCACACAGCCACGGCAGCTCCCCAGGATGCCAGCCCCAGGAGGCGGCGTGTCGGGGCATGGGCGGGGATGGAGGTGGATGTGGGTACAGGGGAACGTGTGTGGGCGGCCTGCGACAGCCTGAGTGTCAGTGTGAGGCGGGGTGGGGCGGGGTGCACTGTGGCAGCCCTACCACCCCCGCCACACTGGGGGAGGGGTCCTACATGAAGGTGGCACTGTCTTTCACCCCGCCCCCCAGCAGGCTCACCGTGCAGGCCAGAGTGAGAGTGAGGGCAGAGGGCGCTGCAGGGGCGGAGGCTTCTGGTCTGTTGCTTCACTTGTCAGCACAGCACGATAAGGCTTCTTTTAGCTTACATGTGAGTATTTATTATCGGCCTACTTACTGTTATGTCTTCTGCTTCACCTCTCAGCACACCAATATAAGGCGTCTTTTTATGTGCATGTAAATAACTGACCGTTACCATACTCGTGCTATAAACTATAAATAATCTGTTCTGTATTATAAAGTGTTTATTTTTACTCTGATGCCACAAAACAGTTTTATTCGGCTCAGGAGAGACTTATCAAGCTGCAGCGGCTAGGTATGGCCTCCATTTACACCTGTAATAGGATAATTTTTCTTGACATGAATCATTGTGTGGAGGTAGTAAGAATATTAATAGAAAACGTATTATTATTATAATTAGTTATTATTATTATTATTATTTTTATTATTATTATTATTATTATTTTATTATTGTTGTTGTTGCCGTTATTGTTGTCATTACGATCGTGGTCCTCACTGTCATAATTATTTCCAGTATTAAATTTTTCAGGTAGAGAAAACTGAATGCCAATTTATATAATAAATTCCGTAAAATTTTAAAGAAAATATTTCCCCTACCGTAATGATGAATGGACATGACAGTGTAATTGTGTGATCAATACTAGCTCCAGTGTCTCTTTATTACCAGGCAATTGCATATTTTATGTGCATCATTTGTAGCCTCATATCTTCCCTTACGGTCACATTACTTTGATAATTATCTTGTCCAATCCAGTTCTTTATTTCTTTTTCTATGATTTAACAATTGAGCTCATGTATTTTATGCTAATGTTTACCATCAATGTTTGTTTTTAGATATGTGAAGGCCGGGCCACACATTAGCCCGGTTTGCCATCAGTATTTCTTACTTAGACTGTGTACTACTTAGTTATTTAACTACTAATTAATTAGTTTTCTCCATCCCCATCTTCCCTGTGTATGATTTCTTTATAATTATTTTTTTACTCTTTCAGTGCCATGACACATTCTATATTACATTTTTGCCATTTCATCATGAAACTTTGTCCAGCAGTAGTAGTGGTAGTTGTTGTTGTTGTTGTAGTTGTAGGTTCATCTGAAACGTGAAACCAGTTCACTACAGTCTGAAGTTGTCCTGCAGTCCACCATCCTTTTTTGGGGGGATAGGGAAAGAACTGTGGGACGTTTGTATAACCGGGCAGTGGAGACGCCCAGCTATATCGGTGAAGGCGCACCTCTCCAGCATTATTGACAGTGGTGATAGTTATATCATTCGTATATTATAATTGGTGAACTTAACCCCCTTTTGGCTGCATTTCATAGTTTTTGCAGTTCGTAAATAAATCGATGAAGACGGGGTAAAATGCGAATGTAAAGGTAAAGATACTGCTGAACATTCGAAAATGGGTGAACGTCAGCACATAAGCGTCAAACTTTTTCATTTCAGTTTTGTCACCCTCAGCATATTGGAAGGTATAAGTTTCTTTGCCCCCCCCCCTTTTTTGTGTGCTTTATTGCTTTTCAGGTCAGTGAACAAAATTTTTTTTCAAGTTATTTTTTGCAATAGTATAGATTTACGAAGGTAAACGCACTGAACAAAAAAGTGGAAATATTTAAGAAAGCTTCAAGCGAGAAGCATAGGATTAAAAAACGAAAAACAAAGCTCCCTTGGTGCAGCAAGTCATTTAATCATTATGACACAAGTTATAAACAGAACCATAAAGGAAAGATGAGAAATGAAATGCTCTTTTTCTTAATACTTAGCTTCATCATGTAAAATTGTGGTGGAGGGAGTTGCTGTCAGAATATTTGGAAGCTGGGGGGGAGGGCATCATGAATAAGTGTGAAAAAAAAATAAAAGAAGTAGAAGGAGATTATTTTGCCTAATTGAAGTCCGTATAAAGACGCCACCGTAGTGAAGCTGACATAATTTAACCTGTAACAGCTGAAATCGTAGTATAAAAAACAAGTGACATAGAGCCCGAAGTGAGAGGGAACAAGTTACATAATGGTTTGGTCGTGGTGAAAAAGTTTATATGTTTTGCCTTATTGAAGTCACTATAAAAGACGCCATCATAGTGAGGAAGTTTATATATTTTCCCTTGCTGAAGTCGCTGTAAAGACGTCATCACAGCGAAGTTTATATATTTCTCCTTCTGGAAGTTACTGGCTTGTGAGTCCAAAGTGAGAGGGAACAAGTATGTTACTGGTTTTGTCGTCCCTCCTTCCTCTGCTTGCAGTCACTGAGTAGCCGCCCACCGCTCCATCATTTCTAGACCCTCGCACATGAGACTTGTTGGAGCCTTTGTCCAATATGCCCCCCCCCCCCGTCCCCCTCTGCTCGAAGCAAAAAGAAATAAAAAGAACACAAAGAATGACAGCCAGGCCACCAAGAAACGTATATAATTTTTTTTCTTTATGATATCATCTTTTCATAATATCATTATTACACCCGTGCGCGAAGGCAAGAGGGGGTTATGTGTTAGGTCCGGTTTGTCTGTCCTTGTCTGCCATCCCGTTAATAAAATAATGGAAAACAATTGGATGGAATTGCACCAAATTTGGCACAATGGTTAAGGACCATCATAAAAGTTTGTAGTTGATTTTTGGCAGAAAGTCACAGGTCATAGATCAAGGACAAATCAGTTTTGATCCTATTTTACCACACCTGGTGGATGAGGTGATCGACAGGTAACGGTGAAATGTTTCATTTTTGAGAACAATCGGTCAGAGGCAAAGGTGAAATGGCAAGGACATGTTTTGGCCCTTAAACTCAGTTGATGTTTGATTTGGAGCAGTCTTGGATGGAAGGATTTAAAGTTAGCCGCGGATGAACTTATTATCAAAAGAATTTCTAATGATGGATCATAGGTTATGGTCAGCCAAAACTCTTGGTCAGATTTCCACTCAACTTAGTGGATGGGTAAAGGGTCAGGTAATCAATATATAATTCGGTTTTAAGAACAGTCTGTCAAAGGTCAAGGGCATAGGGCACTATCATAGATTCAGCCATAAAGCCCCACTACACTATATGTGGGCACTCGTCGTGTCTGAGCACGTTGTTCAACAGTTTCGAATCCAGGTGACCGATCACATTATAAATCGTATGTCAGAATGGGGAAAGGTGCTTCAGTAATACTTTTGCACGATTATTTTCCAACATTTTGCATTGCCATATTCCAGAACCACATGTGCCTATTGGTTGTGTAGACGGACTTGTAGACCGATTGCAAGGCGTAGATGTTGCAGTCTGTAAGTGCGTGTTATTTCTTTTTTTTATTTTTATTTTTTTTATCTGACTCATGTTTCATGTTCCTTCGTTTGTTCTAGCTTCTTCAGTATTCCTCCCTCCTGTTAAATTCTATTCTTTCCTTGTTTGTCATTTAATTCTCTCTCTCTCTCTCTCTCTCTCTCTCTCTCTCTCTCTCTCTCTCTCTCTCTCTCTCTCTCTCTCTCTCTCTCTCTCTCTGAAGATGTATAATGCAACAACATCAGGAATCACCTCATTGAGCCTTCTTTCCTTTTTCTTTCCCCCTTTTATCTGTGATTTCTTTATCTTTTTCCATCCTTTGCTTTTTACCTCACCGAGATTATTCTCCTTCTGTCCCTCCTTCTTGCATTCTTCCTATTTTTTACTCCTCTCTTTTTTTGTGGTTTCTTTCTCTTTACTTTCACTACTTAGTTAACGTGTTAAGGGTACCTTTATTAAAACTATTTTTATATTGCGGGAGCATCTCTAGGACCAGCCTGGGCAGTCAGTATCGCAAAAGAAATTTTAATTCAATGCGGTTCACTCTAGCAAAGGTCCGTATGTGCTTAAGTTTAGCACCCTAAGGATTTTCACGTACGAGGTGCTTCAGTTTAGCGATCTCCATATGATGCTTCACTGTAGCTCCGAAAAAATGTTTACACGCAAGATGCTTCGCTCTAGCGCAGTCTCATATGGTTCCACATCTATTTGCTATTTATTCACTTGTTCTTTTATCAGTTATTTTTTCTTACCTCATAATCATATCGAGACCTCCCTCCCTCCCTTCATTCATTCATTTATTCATTCACCCATTCATCTTCCTTCCTCTTCCCCCCTCGTTCATCCGCTGTACTCTTCTCCTCTTTACCAGAATGTGCCGTGTCTTCTTTCTAACTTCATATATTTCTCATATTTGTTTCTCTTTACTTTTTTTTCTCTTCGGCAGAGTGACCCTCCCTTCCTTCGTCTTTTTTATTTCTCTGTTCTTACTTCTCCCTCTACCACAAAGAACATTGTTTCCTGCATCTCTTTTTTTTTTTTCCCCATGTATTTTTTCCATTCTATTGAACCGCTTTCTTTGTCCTTTTTTCCGTAATTTTCTCTTTATTCTTTCTTCCCGCATTGTCACACTGTCTTCTTTCCCTTCTCATTTTTTTCCCCTGCTCATTTTCATTCTTGTTCTTTCAGTTATTCGCGTGTCTCTTTCTTGGGTAGCTGTTATTACATGTCCTCCTCGTCCTGTTCTTGCCTTACTTTTTTCTTTCTCCTCCTCCTCCTTCTCCTCCTCCTCCTCCTTTTCGTGTGTTTTGCATGGTTAAGTCGCTGTTTTTATTTCTTCCCGCTTTCTTCTGACTTTCATCTCCTTTTTCCAATCTCTTTCCTAGTATGCAGAAAATTTAATGTTATTTTTCCTTTCTCCTTATAAGTCTATTTTCCTTAGTTCCTCCTCTGTGATATTGCTGTTTTTTTTCCTTTTTCATCTTGTCCATTTCCTCCTACTGTCCTCTTCTTTTTCATATATAAGCTTTCTATTTCTTTTTCGTTCTTTTCCTTTCGTTTATACAATTCTTTCTCTTCCCCCCCCCTCTCTCTTAGACTGTATTTTCTTTCTTCTTCGTCTTCCCTCTCAGTTTTCACGTTTTTTCCCTTCTTGCCCCTGTGTCTTCTTCCTCTTCCCTTCTTGTTTCCAAGTCTTTAGCAGCTTTCCCTCACACCACGTCTCTCTCTCTCTCTCTCTCTCTCTCGTTCTTGACCCTCACCATTTCCTCTTACCTTTCTTTCCATTTTTTTTTTCTTTCCTCTTCCCCTCCCCTTCTTCCCTTCCATTCCCCCACAACCTTCTCTCTCGCTCCTCTTTCTCTGTCACCCCTTCCTACCTTCATTTCTTTCCCGTCATTAACTCTCCCTGGCTTTTTCTCTCTATCACCGCTTCATTTCCTTCCTTTTTTTCTCTCCTTCATCCACTCGTCTCTCTCACTCACTCCCACCCTTCCCCCTTGTCCCATCCTCACTTTTTCCCTCCCCCGTTCCTCTCCCACCCTCCCATATCCCTCTCCTTCCCTTCCCCATCCCTCTCCTTCCCTCCCTTCACTCCCTTTCCATCCCTCCCTCCACTCCCCCTAATACCGCTTCCTCAGCCAATTCCAACCCCCCAGTACCCCCCCGCCCTCAGCCCTCTCCCCTCCTTCCGCTTCCCTCTCCCCTCCATTTCTCCCCGTCCTTCTGCCATTACCTATTCTCTCCGCCGCCCACACTTAAGGTCTGGCAGTTCATAGGTGCCATTCTTCTTTCTCTCCTATCCCCTCTGCCACTCTATACCCACAAGTACATTTAGAGTTGTTATTTGGAGAGAGAGAGAGAGAGAGAGAGAGAGAGAGAGAGAGAGAGAGAGAGAGAGACAGACAGACAGACAGACAGACAGACAGACAGACACAGACAAACAGACAGACATTTCAGCTTTCACGTGCAGTGCTGTCACTTAAGATAATCATATCCCATTCGTACTTCACCAGCATGAGAAAAAGTTGATTCTGATTACCACGCTTCCTCCGAGGACAAAGCCCAGTCCAGCGAAGGCCCCACAACTCACAGATACAGTCATTATTTCTTCAGTCTGACGACGTTCCTATTGAGTTCTCTTGTACTCGTTAGAGGACATATATTAATTTTGTCAGTTTTCCTTTCCAGTATCCTAGCCATTAATCCAGTTTTCCTCTGTTATACCCTATCATCCCTGCCTCACCACCACTTCTTCACTCAGCATTCAACTTTGCCACCCACTTTGCCAGCCAGCCACCCACTCTAATCCTTCTGTCCGCCACAGCTGCGGTCCGGCGTACCCTGTGCCACCTTCTCCGGCCCCAAGCTGGTCACCCGCGTATCGTGCGTGGAGGGCCGCAGTGTCAGCGACGGGGAGTGGCATCAGGTACCCTACTAACGCACTTAAGGCAGATTCAGTTGTGCTTAAGAGATTCATTTTATATTCACATATGTAGCCATAGTTATGTGTAAGACTGGTGGTTTGTACTTTCATTTGTTCTTATTTTCCGCACTTTAGCCAGGTTCATTTGTATGAGATTACTTTGACTTTTTATACAGCTCTAAGTTACTTGTAAACTTGCTGATTTCTCTTGTTGTCTTAACTTTGTTTGAGTTAAACATGTTTAAGGAAGTACTTATGTTTACTTCGTTTTCCAATACTCGTATCATGTTTTTTTTTTTAGTTTTGGATGCAAGTAAGTTTATTGGCTTATACTTTCATCCCCATTCATAACTACATTAAATAGTTAATTAATTCGAATGAAATATAGGAATGTAACCATATCCATAAACTGTACTGATCTTAAGTATAATAATGTTGATGTGCATTTTTATCTTCGCTAATACAACTACCAACCGGAAATGCAGACATTCACAAACTTTATTGAGTTTGAGGTGTGTGTTAAGATTACTTTTTTTTTTTTTGTCTGTACTTTCATTCTCTTTCATACAACTACCCTCCAAAAGTTGTTCCATATTCATAAACTGTATTGAGCTTCAGTAGTAGATTTTATTTTTTATTAGCTTCATTTATACTGTTACCATGTTTTTCAACGCCAGACTGGAATGAATATCAAAGCAGAATCGGAAATGCGCCCAGGCAGAATTATTTCGAAAAACAATTCATTGGCATGACTTGTTTATCTTACATATTGGTTAACCAAGTCTCTTTATATAGCGCATTCCGTTATTATACTCAGACCACCAAAACACGATTTTGTTTGCCAGAGGCAGATTCTAGTAGTCAGAAGGTTGAGAACTGTGTGGAGGTACCCTTGGACTGCCTGAAGTTTCATCAGCAACGAAAAGTTAACCTCTTGAATCCGGTGACATTTTGAATTGTATTCTTGATACTTTCAGACGATTGTACCTGGACTACAGAGAAAAATTAAGCTGTATAGTAGTTAATGGAAACTTATTCTAACCGCCCCCCAACAAATGGTTTCTTCAGAGTTAAGAAAATTGGCTGGTACTTACTGAAGAAAAGTTACTGCTTTGAAAGGATGAACCCCTTCAGTCTGAGACATTTTCTTCATTATGTTATTCCTACACTCGTAGATTTATTAAGCTCTGAATAGAGCTTTCGAGCGTTGTATCGCCTTTATTTTGCTATCATTAAAAGAACAATCTCCTAAATTGAATAAAATCATCTGGAAAAAGTAAGAATGAAATAAAAAGTAAGTCACCGGATTAAAGGGGATTACTCTCTCGGGCTTCCCTGACAGTCTTGTGAATAAATCGTCAGGTGCTGGCTGGAATAGAATACCACTGTAAAATTGTTCCCGATCATGAGGGCGTTCAGGATGACTCTATGAACTCAGGAACATGTGAATCACTCTCAGCAGAAAAGAATTGCCTGACGTTAGCTGGAATAGAATACTAGAGTTTTCCCGACCGTGAAGAGAAATAAGATATTTTATAAACACTTCCGCCAGGTATATGCAGAGCGACACGGCGACAACCTCCTCATCTACGTGGACGACGGCGACGGATGGCGACGGAACGAGAGCTTGGCGACGTTTGCGGGGGACGACGGGGAGGGGTCGTCGCCCCCGCCCCCACCCCCTCTACACGTGGACAAACACGAGGGGTTGACGGTGGGGGGGCGACCAGAATTTGCAGGAACTACGTTACTTGGAGTGCAGGACGATTTGATAGACGGTGAGTGGAGACGTTTATTTATACATATTTAATTTATATTTTATGTTTTTGTGTGACTTCTATGTCAGATTACTTGTTGGGGGACGTTTGTTAGAATGTTATGGTGATACTTGACGGAGTTGTTTATACAGTGTGTGACCGGAGTTTGTTGGAGTCACGCTTATTGGAGTCGGGAATTTGTAGGAGTCACGCTTATTGGAATCTAGGGCAATTTGATAGCTTGTGATGATTTGCTTGTTGAAGAGTTGTTTGTGAAAATTTTTTTATGCTTTCACTTCAGGGAATACTCTAGACATTCTGTTCCCAGAGAACCAGTAGGTTTCCTATGTTCCACACGCCTTCACATAACACTGCCTGGATTCTCATCCCCACCGTCCTTGCTGAACACATGTTAGGATTGTTTAATTTTGGATTGGGATGATGATATTAGCGTACATCATGTTTATGACATATCTCGAAAATTGTGGAAGATCAGTAAAAATTATTTTGGCGAAATTTGTCCCAAAATCGTTCCCAGTCACAGTAAAGGGATTACTCTTGCGTAGTTCCGGCCAGAGGGAGGTTATTTGTGGGAATTTTTTGTGCAGGGTTGTTTGGAGAGGGGATACTAGAGAAAATTTTAAAGGATTTGTTATGGAGGGATTTGGGAGTAGGTTTCTTAAAGGTTTTTGAAGGGTTGCGTTTGAAAGGGTTTTTAGAGAGGTTAATGGAGTGTTGTCGTGGGTTTAAAGGTGAGTTGCAGGTGGAGGGGTTGTTTGTGAGGGATTTGTGGAGGAGTTATTTTTGTGGGAGTGTTTGAGGAGAGGCTGTATATAGAGGATGACTGTGTGAAGTTCAGTCTGGACGTGTGGATGGTTTGTAGCCTACCCATGTGGTTATAATGGCTATGAAGGGGAGTTTGCGATGGAGCATATGGAGTGTGTGTGTGTGTGTGTGTGTGTGTGTGTGTGTGTGTGTGTGCGCGCGTGTGCGTGTGCGTGCGTGCGCGCGCGCGCGCGTGCTTGATGGATGGTACGCTTTAAGCAGGGGTTTCCTTTGATGGATGCATATGCATATGGATTGTGTGTGTGTGTGTGTGTGTGTGTGTGTGTGTGTGTGTGCGTGCTGGATGGATGGTAAGTTTTAAGGGGTTTCCTTTGTGTGGGTGCGTATGGATGATATGTGTACATTTTTCACTGTTTGTACCCATAGATTAATTTGGGGGTTTGTGGAAATTTTGTGCGCGTGCCGGTTTATGTGTATATTTGGGTCTGCCCTACTCGCTCTCTTTGGTTCGACTAAGTACAAGAGATCTTACGATGAACAAAATCCACTAGGGTATCAGGATCTCAATTAGAAAAGGGTCTTCGTACGTACGGGGGTTTTGGAATCGGAAGTGCGCTATTGATGTGAAGGCATGAGGTGAAGAATCAGGTCATAGAAGTATTCAGACACGCTTGATGTATAGGGTATTGGCGGGTGAGAGAGAGGGAGCCGTATCTTGTTTGGCAGCTCCGTAACCTCCAGCTTGGTTACGAGGGAGAAGACCTGGGGAGAGAAGGTTGGAGGGAGGAATGCAGGTGAATTTGTTGGTGATTGGCGAAGAGGAGTTAATACGTTTTAGGAAATTCTCCATATTTGAGATTGTATGACAGTTGAAAAGTATTACGTAGACTCTCTCTCTCTCTCTCTCTCTCTCTCTCTCTCTCTCTCTCTCTCTCTCTCTCTCTCTCTCTCTCTCTCTCTCTCTCTCTCTCTCTCTCTCTCTCTCTCTCTCTCTCTCTCTCTCATTTAATCCATTCGCTGTCTAATTTCGGCAGTTTCAATTCCGCGGCGCAGTAATTTCAACTTCCACCTGTCGCCTTATAATCCTAAAGAAGAAATAATGTGGAAATAGATATAGTAAGGATAATTAACTCCTTGGCTCCAATGACGTAATTTTTAGTACATTGTTGTTACTTCCAGACGATTTCATCCAGGTTAGGAATTAGTTTGTATTGAACGGATTAATGAAGCAATATTTACATGCCTCGGTTCAAAAAATCTCTCCAAAACTGCATGAAATCGTGTGCAGAGGCAAAAATAAAGGAAGAACACGCCCTCAAATTTAAGGGGTTGAGTGTAAATTTTAAGATACGAGAGAACAGAACACAGATAATTTATACTAATTTTAAGATTTGTACTAAAGAACATGGGAGACCGTAGCAGACATGATGAATCCGTTCAGTCCTATGTCTTATTTTGTATTCTGTTCGTGCTTTCTCCTGACGGCTTTGTTGATATGGATATGTTTTCGAGCTGAAGTTGTTAAAGATAGGCATTACTAATCTGTTCCAAACTAGAAGTCTTTCCAAAATTGAATTATATCACCTGGGGACAGTAAAAAGTATTATCAGAAAAACGTCCCGAGGTGGAAAAGGTTTAAAACGGTCTTACCAAGTCATTTCATTAAGTATTCTCATATGTTAAATTTATATACCGGTAAATTAGAAAACTGCCATGTATGAGAGAGAGAGAGAGAGAGAGAGAGAGAGAGAGAGAGAGAGAGAGAGAGAGAGAGAGAGCAGTTATCAGGTGAAGATGTGAGTGTGAGAAGAAACTGGACTGTAAAAGTTACATAAAAGATCTAGAGGTCCTTACTAGGTGTTTCGGCCTTGATTTTAGATTATTATCTGACTTCAGGGGTCTCCTCGCCCTCCGCGAAAATCTAGTTCCGTGGCCCGTCCATCAAAATTATGGTTTGTTTTTGGAACGAAGTTATTAATGCATAATTTTTACTGTCAGACCGTCCCAAGATCTCAAATGAAATCGCAGCATTTGTATTCAGTTGTGATATGGCTGTACAGTAGTTTCACAGTACGTTAGTTTTGTAGTACAGTATTAAGTTTAACTACCTCATCCATTTCTTTATAATGATATCTAGTGTTTGTATGTGCATTGTTTTTGAACGTACTACTGTATATATGGTTCATCAGTTCATGTATTTATTTTCCTTGTGGTATGTTCTTGCCATCAATAAGTATTTCATTCAGATATTTACATTTTTATAGATATTGTTTTGTATGAGTTCAGTTGGTAGCTGATGTAAAATTTTCAGGGCACTACCCAAGTTTAGAGCGCTACCACAACTTTGCATTAAGTTTCACTAGAGTGTGTGTGTGTGTGTGTGTGTGTGTGTGTGTGTGTGTGTGTGTGTGTGTGTGTGTGTGTGTGTGATCTGATGATACCCCCTTGAAAAACTTTTGCCCTTCTCTCACTTCCTGATTGAAGAATGCCGCAGGGACAGCTCGGAGGGGGAAAGGGGGAGGAAAGAAGAGACAAAGAAGAAGAAGAATGAAACTGGAGAAAAGGCAAGAGGCATATAGAAAGAGAGCAGTGGGGAATCTAAGAAGGAAGTGAGGGAGAAATGAGAGAAACTTAGAGATCGTAAAGATCGGAGATAAAAAACGAGAAGTCATGAAGAAACCATGATGATATTAGAGAAAAAACGAGAGAGATAGAAAGAGAGGGAGGGAGGGAGGGAGGGAGGGAGGAAAGAAGCTGGACAAATGAGGGGAAAGACGAGAGATAATCAGAGAGAAAGATGGCGACTGTGAGAGGGAGCAACTGGAAGAATAAGGAGGAGGGGGCAGGGGAAGAAATTAGCCGGGAGGAAAGGGTCAGAATAAGTGAGGCAATACAGGAAAGGAAGAAGAGAGAGAGTAGACATGAGGAAGGACGCAGCTGGAATAAAAGGCAAAAATGTAGAAGAAAAAACGGAAAGAAAAGGAGGAAGGAAAGAGGGTGGATGTCAGAAGAACTAGATGTAGAAAATGTGAATGAGAGGGAAAATAAGAGTGAGGAAGAGCGGTAATAAAAGGGTGAGAAATCAAAGGAAACAAACGAAGGGGAAATAAGAGGGAGGAAAGTGAAACAGAATAAGAGAGAAGAATGGGAAAGGAAGTTAGAGGAAGAAAGATGGAAAAAATGAAAAACAGAAAGAGGGAAAAGAGGAAGAGAGTGGGGAAAGGAAGGTCAATTAGAGGGAAAAAAGAGTAAAGAAAAGGATGAGAGCGAGGAAAACGTGCGGCCACGCGTGCACGTGTGAGGAGGGGGAGGAGGCTTCGTTGGAGAGGAAGGCCGTAACGAGGTTGGAGCCCCTCTCGAGACAGGATCGTCAAAGGCTTCATGTCGTACTGGATGAAATTTGTTAAACCGATGTCTGGTGTGGAATGTGATGTTAGGGTGTGGAATGTGATGTCAGGGTGATGCCAGAGGGTGTGATGTAACGTCGATGATGTCCGGCAGTGGGGTATGATGTCAGTGACGTGAGAGTATGGGGTGTGATATCATTGTGTGGAGCGTGAGTTCAAGGTTATGGCAGGGTGTGGAATGTGGTAACAGGATGTGGAATGTGATGTTAGGTTGGTGTCAGGGGATGGTGTTTGATGTCAGGGTGGTGCCAGAGATGAAATGTGATGTCAGGATGATGTCAGAGTGAATAATGTAACGTCAGGGTTTGGAATTTGATGTCAGGGTAATGGCAGAGGTGGAGCGCGATGTCAGGGTGATGACAGCGTTTGTAATGATGCCAGGACGATGTAAGGGTGTCGAATGTGATGTCAGGATGATGATAAGGGGATGGAGTGCTGTGTCAAGGTGATGTCTGGGTGATGTCAGGGTTTGGGATGTAATGTCTTAGAGAGTGATATAAAGTAGATGAGAGAACAAGAATGGTGGGGGGACGATAAATTCTAAGTAACACTGAGATTGTAAGGAAGAAAAGTAAAGAAAACAGGAAACCGTGAGAGAAAGCTAGAGAACTGAGAGTGAAGACGGAGAAAAGAGGGATGAGTGAGAAGGAAGAAAATGGAATAATAATAATAGCAGGAAACAGGAAGAAAAACTGGTGGGAGGCATGGAAAACGAAAGCGTAGTGTGTGAAGAAATAAAGGGAGGAACCCGGTAAAACAGAGCAAAGAGTAAGATTTTGTGTGTGTGTGTAATTCACCGGGTCGGTCATGATCACTTGATGGTCGTGATCGTCAGCTTTTACCCTCCCGGAAGGGAGCTGAGAGCTCATATAGTCCGATCTAAGGGCAAGGCTGTGACCTTCACACACGCACACACCCGTCCCCTTGCTCAAGGGGGACAGTAACCACCCACTTCGTCAGTGAAAGTTTTCGCAACCTGAGCGAGGCGCGAACTCCCGTCCACCAGTTGGCAAGCGGGAACGTTACCACTGCACCAGCGAGCGGTGTGTGTGTGTGTGTGTGTGTGTGTGTGTGTGTGTGTGTGTGTGTGTGTGTGTGTGTGTGTGTGTGTGTGTGTGTGTGTGTGTGTGTGTGTGTGTGTGTGTGTGTGTGTGTGTGTGTGTGCGTATTTGTTGGAGAGGAGGGCCTTAACAAGGTCTCAGCTGCTTCCAGACAGGATCATCTGAGGCTTCGCGTCTTAGGAAGTAAAAACTAGGGCGCGGAATTTTGTGCCAGGATGTTGTCGGTGAACAGTATGATGTCAGGACAGTGTCAGTGTGCAGTATCTCAGGGTGATGTCAGTGTAGAATGATCTCAAGGCAATGTCTGAGTAATTTTCTGTCAGAGTGATATCAGAGTGTAGAGTGCAATGCCAGGTTGATGTCAGTGGATACAGTGTTATACCAGAATGCTGTCAAAGGGTAGAATATGTTATCAAGTTCATATTAGTGTAGAATGTGGGCAGGTGATGTGAACAGATAGCAAGTGTGTGAGGTAGATATCAGAGCAGAGTGTGATGTCATGGTGATGCCAGAGGGTAGAATGTTGTTTTAGGGTGACATCATAGAATAGAATGTGACGCCAGGGTAATGTCAAAGGGTAGAATATGATGTCAGTGTGATGTCAAAGGGTAGAATATGATGTCAGTGTGATGTCAGAGGTAGAATATGATGTTAGATGAGAGAAGGCGATGTTAGGGTGATGTCAAGGGTATCCTGTGATGTCAGAAGGTAAAATGTGATGTAGAAGACTCTCAGATGTTACAATTTTGTCCAGTGGTAAAGTGTGATGTCAGTAACCTGAAATGTGATGTCAGGGTGATGTGAGAGGGTAGAATGTGATGTCAGGGTGATGTGAGAGGGCAGAATGTGATATCAGGGTGATGTGAGAGGGCAGAAAATGTTGTCAGGGTGATGTCAGAGTAGAGAATGGGATGTCAAGGATGATGTGAGAGGGTAGAATGTGATGTCAGGGTGAGAAATGAGATGCCTGAGTGTTTGAGATTGGTTTGTTGTGTCGAAGTTTGCCTGAGTTGTGGAATGTGATACTGCATTTGTGGAATGTCCTTGGGTTCTGGAGTGTGATGTGTGTGAGATGTTATCGGGTTTGGAAAGTGATGTGCAGTGTTTTGGATGTGCAACGATTTGGGTGTGTAACTCGTATTTAATTAGAATGTCTTATGGTATGGATTGTGATACATGTGGAGTGTCTTGGGGTATATAATGTCTTTAGGTATGTGGTGTTTTGCTTTGTGGGATGTCTTGGTGTGTGGAATGTGATATAAGTAGAATGTTTTGGGGTGTGGAATACGATATGTGGAATGTTTTTGAGTGTGGAATGAATTGGGTTATGAAATATAATAGAATGTCTCTGGTGTTGAATACGATAACCTAGTTTGTGGAATATTTTGAGATATGGAATGTGTAATGTGAAACATATTAGGTTGTGGAACGTGGTAAGGGCTATCTTGAGGTGTGGAATGTGATAAGGGCTGTCATGAGGTGTGGAATGTGACAAGGGCTGTCTTGAAATGTGGATTGTGATAAGGGCTGTCGTGACGTGTGGTATGTAATAAGGGCTGTCTTGACGTGTGGAATGTGATTTTGACGGAGGAAAAAGATTTATTAGGTTGTTTTAGGTTGTGGAATGTTACCGCAGAGTGTGGAGTTTAGCCTGTGACGTGAAGGGAGAAGCGGGTGAAAAATGACATGGATAAGAGAGAAGAAATGGAGAGAACAAGATTGCCAGCATTTCCAAGGAAATGTGTGTCTCCACACAGCTGCAGTATACTGCATGCTTCTATGCACATTTCCACTATAGTTGATGAACATACAAAACACTGAGGTCCTCAAAATGTGTGTATATGGCTTGACGTTTGACGTAAAAAAGAGGTGCCTGGGACAATTGGCCCATGGAACAGTTGTGGCAGGTTTGAAACAAATTGTTGATGAATGAAAGGAAAGGTGCCAAGTTGAAAGAGCGTTTGGAAGAAAGAAAGAAAGAAACGGAAAAATTACAGTAGCTCCCACTCTGGTGCGTAGACCTAATTAGAGGGAGGGGAAAAAAACAAAGGAGAAATGAAAGAAAGTATGGGGAACACTGAGAAAGAAAACTAAAGAAAACCTGATAATGTAAAAGAGTGAATGGTATAGGAATTATATGGAAGAATGGGGAATAAAATGAAAGAAACTGGCAGAAGAAAGTGGGAAACAAAAGGTGTGAGATGGATTTAAACACTAAATGAGAAAAAAGGTCATAAAGACGACGGATGTGAGAGCAGGAATCCAAGGAAAATATGGGAGAAGAATCAACGAAGGATAAGGGATGAGAAACGTGAAAAAATGAGTAGTATGAAACGGAGAGAGATAAAAGTGCCAAAGAAAATTAACAGGGAGGAAAGAGCAAGCTTCATATAGAAAGAATCAGAGGTATGAAATGGAAATGATTAAAGGGAAGTCCGAGAAAATCAGCGTTGAGGAAACAGCATGATTTGGAGAAAAGTGAGAAGTATGAAACTGAAAGGAATAAAAGAAAATTTAAAAAAAATAAGAGGGAGGAAGCGCAGGCATCAAGGGGAGGAAAATCAGCGGAAGAAAAGAAAGAAGACTCAGAGGAAGGGATGAGGGAGGAAACAGGAGGAATAAGAGTGAGAAAGGAGGGAGATTGAAGGCTGTTCGTGTGCCTTTGTTGGAGAGGAGGGCTGTAACGAGGTCTGAGCCCCTCCAGACAGGATCATCTCGGCTTTCGTGTCGTATGGACTGGAATGTGGTGTCAGGGTGATGTCGAGTATGTAGAATGTGATGTTAGGATGTGGAATGTGATGTCATGGTGAAGTAATTGAATGGATTGTAATGTCAGGGTGATGTCCGATGGTGAAATATGTTATCACGTGATGTCTGATGATGTGGAATGTGATGCTATGGTTTGGAATCTGTTATCAAGTGATGTCCAGTGGTACAGATTGTGAGGGTAAGGTGTGGAATGTGCTCTTAGGGTGTAGAATGAGAGTTCGGGCTGTTGATTATGAGAGGGTCGAATGAGATGTTTTGATGTGTGATGGTGTAGATGTAGAATGTGATGTCAGGATGTGGAGTGTGATATAAGGGTAATGTCATAGGGTGTGGTATGCGCAGTAAGGATGTGGAGTACCAAGTGGGTGGAATGTCACGTCGGGATGTATAATTGTGATACCTGAGTCTGTGAATTTGATGTCTGGGATTGTTAGAGGACGTATAATGCAGTGTTTGGGGTGTCTTATGATAAGGAATGTCGTGATGTAACCCCTTCAGTACAGTAAAGCGCCATATTTATTTCATTTTCACCACTGCCACACGCTGGTACTTTATTCTGGTAAGGGGAAAAACACCTCGTCGCAGATGGATTAATGGAGCTGATTTTGTCCCCTTCTTTGCGAGACATCTCCGCTAAACCGGGTAAAATTGTCTCGTGGAAAGGGGGAGAATAGGCATTTTCATTATACTGAAGGGGAATAGGGTGAAATGTGATTTGCGTTTGCCTTTTTGAGTATGTGATACTTTTGTATTTCGCAAAGTTTCTTGAACTTGAATTAAATCACCTGACGTTAGCTGAAATCACATACAAATTTACATGCAGATTACTGAAATAAGACAAAATTACATTACTTTTTTGTATAATTTTCTGCCACAGAGCTTCCATATCGTAAAACTGGTTAAACACTTCAACCCAGCTGCGTTATTCTTATTCAATATTGCTGTTACCGGACGGTTTTTTTTTATTTAGGCAAGATCCTTAATATCAAAGGAACATATGAGGAGCAATATAACTCATCAGTTTGAAAAATAAGCTGAATGAAAAACTAGAGATGGCAAGATTAGAATTTTTGAAAATCTTTGAGCTGGACGGATTAAGTTAAAGTTGTGTATAAGATTTTCATGATTTCTGATAATTGTATATTGCTATGGATACTTGTTCATCGTAAAGCTTAATGTGAGAATTGGTAAAGGTCCTTTATGAATACTTTCCTTGGGAATATGCCTTTGGTATACTTTGGTCTTCGAATGTGTGCCGGAGCTACTGCTGGGATAGGTAGTGATATTGTCCTTGCATGACTTCTCTCGTTATCGCAGCCCGTTCCCTCGTGCTCAGAAGTCAGTTCCGAGCTTCTGATCCAGTGTACTCCTGATCCTTCCTCTCAAGCTCAACACTAGTTTGTGGAGGTGGCTCCCATACGAGTACCAGTTTCAGGAGAGTAACTCTTGCCCGCATGCTACTAATAGATGCTGTGAAATATTCGGCACCATCATTTTTTTACTAGCTCCATTTTCTTTCCAGTGCAACGGGAACCTTAGGGCTTGAGGCAAATGTTACTAAAATTACAGAGTGTAAAAAAGATAGTATCTCATTTGTCTTATTCTTTGGTGCAGATAGAAACTAACGCTGCTGTTGTCGTTTGTCTTTGTCTGTTCATACGTCTTAGCACTGAGGAGGAGAGGGAGAATGTGGAGAGGAGTTCCGAATACCTCTCGTGGCATTGCTAAGGAGCTGCTTCCCTCCTCCTCAGACTAACTGGATCATCAGATTAATAGGAGGGAGTGAGGGGGGAGTGGCAGCATCTATCAGGGTGTATACACATTGGATACCGCCATGATAGTTTAATGAAACTACTGCAGGTTTACCAAGCTGTTGTAGGTGTGGATGGCAGGTGCCCCAGGAACAAAGGCAAGCAGATGGGGGTAACTGCACAGGTATACACATGGGGAAGGGGATAAGGAGTAGGTTAACTTTTGGGCTGCCACAGACTTAGCACAGAATAAAACTGACGTCAGTCATAATAAAACACACAAGTCTGAATGTCAGTGAAAGGGATAATGAGGTGGGTTATAACTCTTGTCTGCTAGGTATTTTCCATAGTATAATGTAATCGTCTGCCGAGTGTCAAGCAAACTTATGCACTTAAGTTGGACATTAGGCACAGCAAGAGACAAGGAAGTGTAGAGTAGGTGGCGAGTAGGTTTAAGGGGAAAGTGGGAAGTAGATTTAGTAGGAGGGGTAGTATAAGTAGCAGGATGGGGAAGCAGGTGGAGAATAGAGTTAGCAGGAGAGGTGGTGTTAGCAGTAGGCTGGGGAGGAATAAGGAGAGGTGGTGTTAGCAGTAGGCTGGGGAGGAATATGGTTAGTAAGATTAGCAGAATGGGCAGCGTGGGGACTAGGTCGAGGAGTGAGTTGAGAAGTGGAATTGGCAAAAAGAGCAGTGTTGGTGATGCTGGCTTAAGACAAGATATCACGGGCCCCATTACACATTCATTAGATCGACATATTGTGTAGGAGCAAGAAAACGAGGTGCGTGCAACGTCTTGTTTCTGAAAGGTGAGGATGCAGTTGCATTTTCATTTGTTACTCTTTATCATAATTGAGTATTCTTGCCTTTCCTCTATTTTGTGCAGTTATTTTACATATCTCCTTTATTCTTGAGCATTTGTTTCTTTCTTCATGTTTTTTTTTTTTTGTCTGTTTTTACTTCTGTTGTACAACCATTTGTTTTGCAAATTACTGTCCCATATAATGAATGTCTTCTCTTTTTACTTTGTTAGGAATCATTATTCTCCTCGTATCTTTCCCACTTATTATGGATGTACTTTGCATCTCTCTGGTTTTAGCACTGCATAAAATTTCTTTATGCTTTGCTTTGCCTCATGTTTTTTATTTGCACCTTCCCTCTGTTATGCATTTATTTAATATCTTTCTGGCGTTAATGTTGAATTAGTTTATTTTTCTTTACTTTTGCTCATTTATTCTTTTCGTCGTCGTCTCTTGCTTCTACCCCTGCATTGCCTTCACCAACGCTCCTTTGATGGTGTTCTCTTCACCTCCTAACGCTTCATCGCTTACTGTCGTCTCCCCCCCCCCTCTCTCTCTCTCTCTCTCTCTCTCTCTCTCTCCGTATGTATATAATATACTCGTGTGTATGTGTGTGTGTGTGTGTGTGTGTGTGTGTGCGCGTTATATATATATATATATATATATATATATATATATATATATATATATATATATATATATATTTATATACCCACTCTTTCCAGCGTCTTTATTCTCTGAATCTTACCTCTTTCGTTCATTTTCTTCTCCTATTTCTTTTCGCTTATCTTTGTAATTATTTTCCTCCTACGTTATTTCCATCCATTCGCGCCCCCACCCCTACCCTTTTCCTCCTTTCTGTTTTCTGTTTGCCTTCCTTTAATCTATTCCGTCCTTCCTTTAATCCCTCCACCTTTCATATATCTCTTTCTCCTTTCCATCTCTTTCTCGCACATTTCTCTTTCAGTTTCCCAGCTTCCTCATTCCTTTATTCTGTCGTTCCTGGTATTTCTGTTCATCCAGTCTTTCTTTTGGTGCTATTATCTTATCTGTAAACCCTTATTCTTCCTCCATCATTTTATCTTCATCATGACCCACATTGTAAGCTGCTGCTTTTCCGTTACCCTCTTTTTTTTTTTCTTTCTCTTCACCTCCCCCCCCCTTTTTTTTTCTTGCTCTTTTTTTCCCTGTCGTTCCCCGTTGATTTCACCTGTTATATATATTTCTTAATTTTCATCCTCTTTCCTCTTTTCCTTGATTTCGTGGCTCTTCTTCTTCTCTTTCCCCACGTCCTCAACCCTCTCTGTACGCTGCTACGCTGACATATTTATCATTTTATTCTTGTACTCTCCAGACAAGTTTATTAAGCTTTGCAGAGACTTTTTCGGGCTGGAGGAGCTAGGTGTAGCATACATTTACCCTTTCACTTGAAGAGGTCTTCCAAAAGCTGAATAAAGCTGAGATGGCAAGTGTGAGTGAAAATATACGTACTCAGACTGAAGGTGAATGTGGGGAGAGGTAAAGTTGTCGTCTTCGAGAGAAATAAAGTCACTGAAAGGACAGTGAGACTGGATAATGACGAAATGGAAAATGTGAGTGCATTTAAGTACTTGGGTAGTGTGGTGAGTAAGGATGGAAGTTTGAAGGATGAAGTGATTGAAAGAGTACAACAGTGAAGAAATGTTGCTAGTTCATTGAAAGCAGTGATAAGAACTAGGGAAGTATGCATGGAGGTAAAAAAGTTGCTGCACAACAGTATTGTGATCCCCACTTTAACGAATGGAAGCGAGGCTTGGACCTTGTTAGAGGACACAGGTCAAGAGTGAGAGAAGTGGAAATGAGTTATTTGAGAGTAGCATATGGTGTTACACGGATAGACAGACTGGCAGATGAGGAAGTGAAGAAGTGTTGTGGTGTGGATGTGGATGTGGGTGTGATAGAAAGCATTAGGAGAAAAACACTGAAGTGATTTGGCCATGTGGTGAGAGTGGAGAGTGATAGACTAACGAGGAGAGAGTATGTGAGTGAGGTTGAGGAGAGGAGAGGGAGGACAGACCGAAGATGGGATGGAGTGGAGAGGTATATCAGGGGGGAGGGTGTAAGTTGGGGGGAGGGCAGCGAAGTGGCAGAGGACAGGGCGACATGGAGGCGATTTGTTTGTGGCCACCCCTCACCGGACTAAGGCATCAGGCTGGTGATAGATAGACAGATACGTAGGTAAACAGATTAAAATGGTTGAAATCCTTAGCTACGATAGTTCTCTAAAAGCGTTATAAAGTCGTCTGACGTTTGCTGGAATAAAATGCAGAGTTGTTAACTTTACTTCCTAGTTTGTTCCTGCTGCCCACAGACAGTTCTTGCTACCAACAAACCGTTTTATTTAGCTTAGGAATGTGTCACAGGAGAGAAGAGTTCAATGAAAGCCAAATCTAACCCATCCAGTTCCGAAAGTCTCTCAGCCAGAATAAAATAATCTAACGGCAGAAAAAATAAATGTGAAAGACGACATCGGAGTGAAGGGTTTAAATTCTCTACCATTTTTTTTTTTTTTTTGCGGGAGACCTCTGAGCTAAAAAAAAAAAAAAAGTCTGATCATATTCGAGAAATAGGCCAAAATTCACATAACATGGTCAAAAATTTAATCCTTCTCCCTATCTCCCTCACTTATCACCTTCTCTTTCTTACCTTCCTTCGCCACCGAAATTTTTGACCCTGTTCCCTGTCCTCGCCTTTTTCTTCCCCACTCTCATTTCCCGTAACTGCATCTCCAGTCCTAAGTCAACCTTCGCCTCCCCCCCCCCTCTCTCTCTCTCTCTCTCTCTCTCTCTCTCTCTCTCTCTCTCTCTCTCTCACCTCTGTCTTAAGTCTTTTGCACACCATTATCAGCCCAGTCATTCATCCCTTTCCCACTTTCTCTATCACCTCTATCCCACACCCTCAGTCACTCACACATCTAAATTATCAACCTCCTATTTTATCCCCTTCTCTCTGTCTTTCATTCTGACCATTTTGCCTCATCTTCAGTCTTCCACCCCTCTTCCCAATGTCAGTTTTCTCTTTCATGTCTTTCACTTTTGCTCATACCTGTATCTGCATCCTTGTTAACCATATAATTAAAATCGTACTGAAACTAACTGTAAGATACGTAGCAGCTCCGTATCAGCGCTTACACCCATCTCCAGAAGAAGTCTAAGTCAAAAACATAATATACCCAAGACAAATTTTTACTTCGTCTAGGTGATGTTAAACCCAAAACACACACCACACCCAGACCTTAGAAACGGATAAGATAAACCCTCACTGAAAATTGTTGTTGTCGTAATACTTGCTACTTGAAGCTTAGTTTTGTCAATCTACACAAATTGCTATCACAGTGCTGCTATGCCGGAAATCTAGTTGCTGTTTCCCAGTAACCACTTCGTCACAAAATGGGAGAGATCTTAAGTAAATAGCTGGGCACTGGGGGTGAAAGGTGATGTGAGCGAGTTAACTTTTCATCACTTGGGCGTATGAGAAAATGTATATATTTCCCCTTCGTCTAGAAAGTTCATGATAAGTGTCACCGACCCTTCCCCCCCCCCCTCCCCTCCAGAAGACGGAGGTTGAAGATACTTGTGGTAGAGATATTTTAAACATAATTCAAGCAAGTTTCACTATACACATCTTCACTTAGACTTTAAGTCCCTCACACGCCTTTTTCAGCCCTCTCTTTCATCTCTTTTTTTTTTCACTTTCTCTCCATTCACCTCTCTCCTTCATCCTCAGTCTCACACACCTGCATTAACCCACTCTTTCATCCCCGTCTTTCACTCTCACACACTTTCTGACAGGCTCCGTCTCACCCTGGCTGCGAGCACCCCTAATGACATTCTTGGGATAGGTTCTGGGTGACCTGGTTGCTGGCGGGCATGGAGGCAGAAGAGGATCTGAGCTGATAGGAAGTGAGGCAGGCAGATGGCAGGCAGGCAGTCATCCAGGCAGGCAGTCATCCAGGCAGGCAGGCATCCTCGCATGGAGGCCCGTAGTAGGGAGAGTGGTAGGAAGATTGGACAGGGAAATAGGAAAGTAGGAATGATGAGAAACGGGGAGATGAGCAGAGGGGTAGGAAAATGGAGTTGAGAAATAGGAGTTGGGCAAGGAGGATGGTAGACAGACAGGCAGGTAGGCTAGCTGGAGGCAGGGAGTTGGGGAGGGAAATGGGGAGGTAATTTGGAAGGGATATAGGGAATGAGATGGGAGACTGTGAGGGAGGGAGATGGGGTGGGAAGCATAGGGACTGAGATGGTGAGAGAGAGAAATCAGGAGGACGACTGGGAAGCAGGCAGTTATCCAAACAAGCAAGCAGGCAGGCAGGCAGGCAGGCAGCCCCGCTTAGAGGCAGTGAAATGGGAAGGGAAGTGGGCAGATTCGGAGATACATAAAGGGAAGATGAGAGAGGTAGGGAGAAAGGTAGACAAAGAGGGAGATGGGGAGACAGAAGTTCGGAAATGGAGAGATAGGGGGCTACGTAGGCGAAAAGGTAGGAAATTAACAGAGTAGATGGGGGGGGGACAGGAAGGTAGGAAGTTGAGGAAAAGGAAGGTAGGAGGGGGGGAGGTTGAAGGGAAGTGAGATAGGATGGCAACGAGGTAGAGAGATGAGGAAGAAGAGAAAGAAGTTGGTAGGGAGTGATATAGGGAGGCAGGCAGGGAAGGAGATGGGCGATAAGGAGGCAGGTAGTGAGACAGAAGGGTATGGAGACGAAAAGAATGGGAGGGAGGGAGGCAGGGAGATTGGAATGAAGTCAGATTGACAGAGAAATGTGGAGGTAGGCAGGGAGGGAATTAGGGAGACAGAGAGGTAGTGAGATGGGGAGGGAGGAGGGAAGAAACTAAACAAATTGGAAGGATGAAGGATCAAGAGTGAGAATGGGAGGGAGGTGGGGAGGTAAGAAAATTGGAAGGGAGACAGGGAGGCAAGCAGAGAAGGAAGGAGGGAGAGAGAGAGGAAAACAGACAATCAGGCGCCCAGATTGGTGGGGACTTAATGTCGTCAGTTCCGGGATTTTTTTTTTTTTTTTTTTTTTTTTTTTTTTTTTTGACAGACCCTCCTTGGAGCGATGAGGTCAGCCATCTCTTAAGTGGATAAGGATTTAAGTGGATTTGTGGATGGTAGGCAGATATGTAAGTGAACAGTAAAAGTAAGTGAATAGGGACTTAGGTAGGTGGTAGGGTAGAGAGACAAAGAGTAAGTAGGTGGACAA
The DNA here is from genome assembly GCF_032717465.1 of Coenobita brevimanus. Classification (NCBI taxonomy): domain Eukaryota; kingdom Metazoa; phylum Arthropoda; class Malacostraca; order Decapoda; family Coenobitidae; genus Coenobita; species Coenobita brevimanus. The sequence continues at coordinate 21,020,595 of NC_137050.1, forward strand.
CTGTACGTGGACAGACAGAAAGGCAGTGCAACCCACTTCATTATTAGTGAGGTGATGATGATGATGATGATGATGACAGTAGAAATGGGAAGATTTTGGACATGAAAGTGGAAATTTGTTTAATGGTTATAGGGCTAACGTGTTAATAGACAGAGAAGTATTTAAGTATGCAAGTAAATTGAGAGGAATTTAAATGGATAGGTGAACAGGCTGAGATGTGAGCAAATATATAATGAGATAAGTATAAACACGAGTGTAGGTAGGTAAGTAGGTAGGTAGATAGGTAGGTAGGTTAGCTTTAATGCAAGTTGTTAGGTAGGTGAATGGGTATTGGCAGAAACTGAATTAGATAAGATAGACAAAGGTGTCAGTTAAGAAGGAAAGAATAAGTAGACACACACAGTGGAGAGGCAGGGATTATGAGTAGTTATATGGGTAGTGAAACAGGTATGGATGAAGGTAAATAATCAAGCAGAAAATGAACTGGATAGATGAGTAGGCAGAAGGGCAATCAGGTGTATGGAAAATGCGAGTTGTGTAGCAAGGTAGATAGAAAGGAGTGTTAGTTGTTAGGTCAGTAGGTATGCAGAGAGGGAGGGAGGTAAGTAGGTAGGTACTAAGTAAACAGGTAGGAATCTTATACAAACCTAATTAACTTGGTAAGAATTGAGATTTTCCGAGAGCAAGTATTTAAGAACTGAGTAAGTAGGCTATCCTTTAATTAAGAGCAGAGGGAAGAATAGGAAGGTAGGAATTGAGTGAATAAGTAGGTAGGGGCTGAGTGAATAGAAAGTAGGTATAAGAGCTGAGTGAAAAGTAAGTAGGTGGGAGCTGAGTGAGTAGTAAGTAGGTAGGAACTGAGTAAATAGTAAGTAGGTTGGAGATGAGTGAATATTAAGTAGAAACTGAGTGAAAAAGAGGTAAATAGGAACTGAATGAGCAGAGAAGCAAGCAGAAATTACGGTAAACAAGTAAGCAGAGAAATGGATGAAGAGGTCAAGAATAAATCCAGCAAACAAGCTCATACAAACAGACAAGCAAGTAATCAAGCACCTAAAGCAAACACACGAAGGAACCATGGGCAGGAAAATGAATCTCCCTCCAAATTTCCGGCCGAGAAAACACACGCAGGCAACATCATGCACGCAATCCCCCACCCACCAGCGCACGCAAATGAGCGAGCGTGCACTCTAGAGAGCAAGCAGATCCACACCCATCCAAACAGTCAAGCAAGCAAGCAATCACGAGGAGAAGTTAAGGAAATCGCAAGCAGGTGATAAAGCAACAACATGGAGATAGTAGCGGTATAAACAAGAGAATCAGGACCATACATAGCAAGAAGGTATATTGAAACAAAATCCCGAGTATACAAAATATTAAAAAAGAAACTTAATCGCAAGCCAGTTATCAAGAATGTAGTCAAGATAACCAAGTCGTTAGTAAGTTAGCAGGACTGTAGGTAAGATTTCGGATCGCAAACAATAAGTATGCGAGAAAATTATTGAGCGGAAACAGTTTAAAGAAAAATTCAAGCAAATATGAGGATAGATAAAACAACAAAATCGCAAGCAAACAAGGAAGAACGTAGACGAGGCAACGATATCGCAAACAAGCAAACAAGGAAGAAAGTAGAAACTGTAATTAAGTCACAAGCAAATAAGTAAGAAAGAAAGAAAAAGGTGGGCAGGATGGCGAATCATACTCGACAGAACAAGGTAGAATGTAAACGAACTAACGAAGTCATAAGAAAGACTAAAACAAGCAGATAGACGCCTACGTAACAAACAGGCATCAAAATAAAGAGGTAGGCTTGCAAACAACCAACCAAGGATTTCAGATAGAGGTAAACTCAAGCAAGCAAGATGCAAGCAAACAAAGAAGCGGAAATCTTCAAACAAGGAAGGATGAAGCCTACAAACTCAGCAAGTAAACAAGAGTTCATCAACCAAACAAAAATGTCAAGTAGTAAAGAAGAATGCCTCAAGCAAGCAACCCATCCATTTGTAAAGCAAGAAGAAATCTGTCCAAGAAAACGTAAATCCAAGCAAGCAAGCAAGCAGATATCCCTCAAGCAAGCAACCAATAACACTCAAGCAAGCGTAAATCCATGAAGCAGACATCCATTCATCAAGTAAGAAGGCAAAAATCTGGCAGCAAGCAAGAAGTCGTCCCCCAAGCAAGTTTAAGGAAGCAGATAATCCCTCAGGTAAGACAGGCGCTGAAATCCCTCAAGCAAATCAAGCAAGCAAGCAGGATTCCTCAGACAAGACACACACTCCAAGCAAAATCCTGCAAGCAAGACAAGTAAGCAAGCAAAACTTCAGGCAATGCAGGAACAAGCAGATATCCCCAAGTAACACAATCAAGTAGGAAGGTAAGATTACATCCCAAAACTAAGAACACAAGCAAACCAGATCTTCTCAAGCAAGACAAGAAAAAAATACAACCCCCTATGAAACAATACAATCTATTCAGAGAAGCAAGCAGGTAAGGAAATCCATGAAGCAAGAATGGTACAATGCACTTATCACTCAGGCAGAAGCAGACAAAAATCAAGAAAGGCACATAAGTAAGCAACAGTCCTCTAGAAAGCAATGATCTATTACCCCGTCAAGTAAGCAAGAATCCTTCATATTAATAAAGCAAGCAAGGAGCTAAGAATCCTTCGAAAAAACGGATAAGTAAGGAAGCATGCAATGATTCCAACAGCACGTAAATCAAGCAAGAATCCCCAAGCAGGTAAAGCAAGCAAAAATCCCAATAGCAGGTAAATCAATCGAGAATCCTTCTCTCAGCAAGTGGGAGAGGAAGCAAATATTCCTTTAACAGTCAAGGGAGAAACAAGCAACCTCCGGCAAGCAGACAAATAAGCAGACAGAAGCCCCTTAAGTAAGCAAGCAGAAGTCCCTCATGCAAGCAAGAATCCATCGGGCAAGCAAGCTCAACTCCTTCAAGCAAGCAGCCGGAATTTCCCCAGGAAAACGAGAGGATCACTCAAGGAAGCAAGCAAAAAGCAAGAAAATGGACGAAAATTCCACAACCAAGCAACAGAAAAATCCTCAAACAGGCAAGCAAGAAGCCTAAAGCAAGCCAGAAAGAATACCTGAAGCAAGCCAAAAAAATCCCTGAAGCAAGCAAGCAAGCAAGCAAGCAGGCAACCAAAGCAAGAGCGACCTCTTTGATGAGCCCAGGCCAGAGGAAAGTTGATAGAGGAGCAGAGTTTTGTCAGGGAGGGAAGCAGGGAGGGGAGGAGAGGGAGAGAGGGAAGTAAAGAAGGAAGGAAGGAAGGGAGAGAGAGAGAGAGAGAGAGAGAGAGAGAGAGAGCCGGGGGGGGGAGGGAGGTGGAAGGAGGGAAAAGGAGGATAATGTGGATAAATAATTAAGATGATGAGAGGTGAAAGAGGGCTCAGGGAGGATAATAAGTTTGACGTGAAAGAAGAGATTAATAATAGGGTAAAAAGGCTGGGAGCGAGAGAGAGAGAGAGAGAGAGAGAGAGAGAGTCAGTCAAAGAATATATAATTGCCCTTCCATATAAAAACATGCGTCATAGAAACAATTCCAAATAACACGTTGTAAAAAAAAAAAATAAAAAAAAATAAAAGTTAAAAAAATAAATGAAAGCTTAAAAAAACAGTGAAGCACTTCCATGGCCCCAGTAAAACACGAACCCAGGCCCTCTGATGCTGGGGGGTCGACTTACTCATTTAATTAATTGTGGAGTGGGGATGGAGTGGGACGCGGGAGGGGAGGCTGGAGTGGGCCAGGGGGAGAGATTGTGTTGGGAGAGACAGGGGAAGGGAATGTGGAGAGGGTAGTGGATGGATGGAGGGAAGGAGGGTGGAATTATAAGCGCTGACGAGGAGGGTGGGATTCAGGGGGGTGTAGAGGAATGCGAGGCAGGTTTGGAGTAGGAGAGGAGAGGGTCTGGAGTGGCAGACAAGCGGGAAGGAAGGAGAGGAGAATATGGATGTAGGGGAAGAGAGGGAGAAAGGAAGGATTGGTTGGAGAGATGATAGTGGTTGGAATGGGGAGAAAGCTGAAGGAGGGAGGAATGGTGAGAAGGGAGAGGGAGTGATCGAGTGGATGGGGAGGGAGATTGTGGTGGCGGAAGGAGGAGGAGGATGTAGATAGAGGATGGAGAGAGTGAATGGTGGGAAGGGAAAGGACGACGAGGGATGTTGTGTTGGGAGAGTAGTTGTTAGTGAAAGTGTTGAGGAGGGAGGGAGAGAGAGTGAAAGGAAAGGAAAGAGGTGTGGTAAGAGGTGAGTGGAGAGAGGAACCGGGAGAGAAGATGTAGAAGAAAGAAAGGGAGGAAGAGTGAGAAGGACGGAGAGAGGTTGATGGAAACTGGCATGGGAAAGAGAAAGGAAGTGGAGGGATGAGTAAGAGAAACTAAAGGAAGGGATAAAGGGAGATTATGTAGGAAGTGGAGTTGCAAGGTAGGGGGAGGAAAAAATGGGGAAGGAAAAGGGGAGAGTCTGGAGGGAGGGTAGAGGAGGCAGTGTGTGAAGGTGGGAAGAAAAGATGGGAAGGGAAGTGAAAGATGAGCCAGTGAACACGAGTGAGGAGGTAAGGGAAAATGAGAGAGAGAGAGAGAGAGAATCACTGTGGGCAGTATGAGACGGAAGGAGAAAGAATAGTTTAGATTATGAGAAGAAAAGAAAGGGAAATGAAAGAAAAGGTAAAATGAAAGAGAATTCAAGGGGGAATTAATTATACAGATCACAGAAACCTTACAATCCAAACGAGGTAGTCCAGCCTTAACATATTTTAGTTGAGCTTCGTTGCTTCCAGACTGCTTTATTCAACTCAAGAAATTTCTCTCGTGCGTGGACGGTGTATCTAATTCTTTCAGTTCGACGATTCTCCAAAACTGAACGTAAGCTTTTGATGGCAGTAAGAATAAAACAAGAAAACGTCATTACAGTTCAGTGGTTAATGAATGTGAAGATGAAATAAAAGGGAAAGAGATACAGAAGGGAAGATGGAGGAAAAGTTACAGAGGAAGAGTGTTACATCGATGCATGGATTACACAGACCTTACGATCCCAGTGAGGTAATCTGGCCCTCACGTTAAGGGCATTTTTTCTCTGCATGTAGAAGCAAAAGAATAGGATAGTACTGTGTAAGGTTCTTCTCCCGTGATTCCCCACTCATTAAGGCCTCCGGAAAGAAGCCGTAAAGATTGGCAAAATAAACCTGTGGGATTAAAATACCCGAAAGAAATTTCATAGCGGTGTAAAAAAATGAAAATGAGAGTGCTGTCATACGGGGGGGGGGGGAGGCTGCGGTCGCTTGCTTGCTGAGAGAGAGAGAGAGAGAGAGAGGAGAGTTATGGAAGTGCTGGGGGAAGAGGGAGATGAAGAGCTGGTAGGCACAGAGTCTAATCAATCTCTCAAGGTAGGCAATGTAATTTAATCCGTGTTGTGTAAATAGTGGTGGTGGTGGTAGTGGAGGGAGTTAAGGCCGGGGTGTTTTGGTAAGACCACCACTGGGGCTGCAGGTGTTTCTTTGACCTAAATTTGGCTCTGAAACCTGAGGAAGTCATTTATATGTTCTTGCTGCTGCCAGGAGATTATGAGCAGCTTTGTAAAGCAACCGGTTTGTAAAGAATTCGTCAGCATCAGTCTGAAAGAGTACACTATTATAGTACACTGCAGGACAAAGGTCACCTCCAGCTTTTTCCACGGAGACCTATTGGCCGTTAGCCTGTTTCACCGAATCCCAGTGAATCTCCGAATCTCATCTCATCTCGTCCTCATCTACCTCTTCCTCAGTGAAAGTTACATCTATCTCATCCAGTTTGGAAGGTGTCTCTGGAGCAGTATTTAATCGTCTGGTAGTGGCAAAAATAATATACAAGTGTGATCGTAGTGAAGGAAGTTATATGCGGAATGTAGATTATTGCAATCCTCTCGGTATGATTACACTTATTTTTTTATATTCTTGCTGCCATCGCATGATTATATTCATTCACCCTTTGAAAGTTCTTTCTTTGTGAAGGCATTACGAGTGCTGGAGCAACATTAATGTTGAAGGCATGATTAATTCAGGGTAATTACAGAACATATTAGGCTCTTTCACCACGATGAAGTTCTTATGTTACCGCAGACAATTATATTCATTTGCAAGGGATCTCTCGTGGTGAAGGGAGTAAATGTTTAAGGATACATAAATCTAGGATATCGACTATGTGTTTCAGGTGTTTATAGTATTATGACTATTTCCTTATATCTTGCTGTCACTCGTCGGTATTTCTAAATGTGGAGAGAAACCCTTCGCGTATTGCTTAGGGATGTATAACCGGCGAGATTCGACAAAGTATTTAAAGTCCTTCCAGTACGATGGCGGTCATTTGTTTTTTTTACGTGCTATCCTGCTCAGTTATATTTAAATAAGAAACATCTCGATGTCAGGATGAGAGCACTAGAACTACAGTGTCACAAAGGGTTGAATTAATCCGGGGAAGCTGCGAAGTGTTATATATATATATATATATATATATATATATATATATATATATATATATATATATATATACACACACACACACACACACACACAAAAAAAACTCTCTCTCTCTCTCTCTCTCTCTCTCTCTCTCTCTCTCTCTCTCTCTCTCTTGTGTAGATTTTTTCTGCACTAACCACCCTCGCCAGGTACATTTTTCATTGCAACTGGGTCAGTGAGGAGAGGTGACAGTCAAGTGCTCAAGTGTTGAAATACCCTCACAGTTACAATATATATTCTATTTTTCCAACAAGAGGAATTTTGATGGTAGGTTGTTGCAATACATCATTTTCTCGTGTCCTGTCGCTTTCCCCCCTTCCCCCCCAGTTCTTCCCCTAACCCCCCCTCCTCCTCTTGTCTCCCCTTTGCCCTCCTCGTTTCTCCCTCCTTCTCCCCTTTCCCCTAACCTTTTCTACCCTTCTTTCCTTTCGCTATCTCTTTTTCCCTATCCTTTTGTGTCTTTCTCCCTTTGTTTACTCTTTCCCCCCTCCCTCACCCCTCTCTTTTTCTCTCCCTCCCTCATTTCCTGTCACCCTTCCCCCCCCTCTCTCTCTCCTTTCTAGTTCCCCTCATCCATTCTTTCCCTCTAACATTTCTTCTTACACTTTATCCCTTTCTTTGCCCTTTCACCCCTTCTTTCCCCATGTCCTTTACCCTTTTTCTCCCTGTCTTCCCTTCTCCCCATATCATCCTCCTCTCTCTCTCTGCATCTCTTACGCCTCGTCTCCTGTCGCTTTCTCCCCATAATGTCTCCTTTCTCCTCTTTGCACCTCCCCCTCCCTTGTCCTTTCCATTTGTCACTCTCTTCGCCTTTCCTTTTCACCCTGTGTGTTACTCACCGTGGTGAGTCCTTGTCCTTCTCCTCTTCCTCCGTTTTTTTTTTTTTTCTACCTTCCCCTGTTTCTCCAGTCTCTCTTCTTTCTTTTCTTTTGCCCCCCCCCCTCACTTTTCCTGTCATTCTTTCGCGTCTTCCCTTCTCCGTCATCTCATTTTAATCTCATCTTCTCCTTCTGCCTTCGTACTTTGCCATCTTTGTTTACTTCGTGCATGGTCATTGTCTTCTTTGGTAAGTTGCCTTATGGGGACCAATGGGTCTGTTGTTGTTTGCTTTTCTTTGTACTCCTTTGTACTTCACTCTGTGTCTCCTTCCATTTTCACCTTTTTTCATCTTGTCTCCTTCCCAGTCTTTGCTCATTTCCTCTCTCTCTTCACTGTACTCCTGTTACCGTTTGCGTCCTTCCGTTTCTCCTCTTTCTAACTCTCAGCCTCGTGTTCCTCCAGTCTTCTACCTTTCCCCCTTCTACCTTGCACCTCCCTCTTTCCTCCATTTCTCCCTCTCTCGATTTTACCCCGTCGTTTCTCTCTTCTTTTCACTTTTCATTAGGCTATGTCTTTCACCACTCACCCTCCATCTACCAACTCATCTTTCCAATTTTCTCCCTCCTCCCCCCTTCCACATTCCCCTTCCTCCTTTTTACCCCTCACCTTCAACCTCTACCGTTCTCTTCATTTTTTCCTCTTATTCCACCTCTTTCTCTATTCTTTTCCTTGCAGCGCTCACTCCCCTTCCCCTTTACTTTTTATATTTTCACCCGTAACCCCTATCCCCCTGTCACCTCTCTCCCTCTCTAAACTCTATTTTCCACCTCCCTTCACCTCTCTCTTTTCCGCGTACCTTCCACCCTTCCCGCCCTCCCTTCCCTCCTTTCCTCTCTCTCCTTTCACTCTCTTTTGAACTCTCCCTCTTCCTCTCTCCACCTCCCCCAATTTTTTCCCCGCATTTCCACCTCACCCCTTTCTGTCCTCTATTTTCCTTTCCCCTCCCGTCTTCGCCTTACCCTGTACTCCTCTTATTTCCTCTCCCTCTCATCTTTCTGTCATCTATCTCTTCCCCTCCTCTCCTCTCCCTTCTGCCCCTCCCCCCCCGAACCCGCCTCCCCTCTGAAGATCACTTGTTGAGGTCGGGTGTCGTGGCCACTTTGTGTGTCGACCCTGCAACTTTTGAGCTGACGGGGAGGCTTTTGGAGGACGGAAAGAATACAAAACAAATAACGAAAGTCAGTGTTTACTTCCAGGGCTACTAGTTAGGAGCCTGGTATGTGAGCGTTGGAGGGGCGTGTGTTTCTCTTAAGTGTGCGAAACCATTTTTTTTTTTTTTTAATTGTGAGTCGAGTAGAATTAGTAAGTGAAAACTTTTCTTTACATTTGGCTCTTACGTAGCATGTATGTGTTTTTTTAATAGTTTAATGTTTACACATACAACATTAATTATTATAATTTTGTGATTCATATATATATATATATATATATATATATATATATATATATATATATATATATATATATATAATGTATTTATATATTTATATATATATTTATATATAGAGATAGATAGATAGATAGATATAGATATGTATATACAGTATTATATATCATTATATATAATACTGTATATACATATGTATATAATTTATAATTTTATAATATATATATATACATACATATATAATAGATAGATAGATAGATAGATAAATAGACAGATAGATAGATATGCATTGCCTTTATGTACAGGGTGGTGCAAAAGTAGGTTGACATTATTATGTTTTATTATGTATGTAAAAGTCTTATGTTATGTAAAACTCTTATGTGTCGAAGTGTGGCTGACAGACTCCAGGAATTTGTCAGTGGTGAGGGCGGACACTTTGAACATTTACGAGACTAAAAGTGTGTCTTTTGTGTTGGAATAAATGGTAAATGTCAACCTATCTTTGCACCACCGTGTGTATATATATATATATATATATATATATATATATATATGTATATATATATATATATATATATATATATATATATATATATATATATATATATGTATATATATATATATATATATAATATACCGGTGCAGCAGGTGGGACACACCTTGACACATCACTACTTGGAGGCTAATAGGCATCGTCCAAACTGAATACTCGGGAACCTGTGTGATGGTAGCCTATTAGCGGGGATGTTTTTATGAGAAGTCGAAGGATATTACGGAATATCTATTGAGACTTTCTTAAAGAAACTCAAATCCCGAGACATTACCCTACACCAGACACTTAACCATCACCTCTCCGTTTATCTCAGTGTGTCCCGTGTATGACAACTTTTGTTTCCATGACGCCGTAGCCCATTCATCCTCAGTGTCACAACCATCTATAAACACCTTCACCACAATGATATCATTTTAGTGATTCTTACTACTGACAGACGAATTTTCTGAAAAGAGGGAGGACATAATATGAAACACGTCATCGGACTGAAGTAGTTTAGTACCATTAGATATATTTTTGCTGATTTCAGTTACTCCCTCCTAACATTTATTTTGCTGACAACCTCATTGCTTCGGTGTCAGAGAGAGAGAGAGAGAGAGAGCATAGTTGCAGGTGGTGTGCAGGTGGTTGGAGCAGTGATCTCGTGTTAGAAAAGACTTGCGTTTGATCCCAGGTTGGGACAAGAACAAGGTAACAATGTGAATTTTGTTAAAACAGGCTTAGCTGATCTTTCCTTAAGACTCAGCTACCTGCCATAAAATCACCCCAGCTAATGTTGTCAGACCGGTCTTGAATGCGACAACCCTAGCATGTATTCAGAGCAGACGGTGGGTGTTATAAATTTAGAATAAACGTTGGGGGTTAATGCCCAATTGATGACATAAGTATGTGTGGCACGTAAAATGATTGCTGGGACCCAGGGGACGGACTATTACCCCCTCTTATACTGCTAACAGTTCTGGATGGGATAACCCTAACATGTAAGGACGGTGAATACCAGCGACCAGGTGGGCCTCAGGTCAAGGCCTAGAGTCGATGCACTGACCGTGGTGCATGTGTAAGTGAGAATGGATGCAGTGCACAACCTTTTTTCTTTTATTTTTAATTCATTCTTGATAATACAACACCACGTTTTCTCTTTGTCCTACCAGGCTGTTTATAAGCGTAGGAAGACCTCCTCGTATTTTTGGATTGTTGAAGACAGTACCTATATCTAACTTCTTCAGTTCGAAAAGTCTCATTCTTGGTGCATATTGTATAATCATTTGCTGGCAAGAAATAAAATGAAAAAGACCTCCTTGAGCTGAAGGGGTTAAGGACATACAGTCGAACTGTGAGCACAACTTTAGTGTTATTTAAAGATACCCAACTCCTCTGTCTCTCACTCTGTGGTCTATAGGCATGAACAGTACAGTAGGCTACAGAGATCGTATATTCTACCAGCCTTTTGTAGAACCCATGAATACAGTAAAGCATTTTTGGCTGCTCCTCGTTACTGCTGAAAACTCTGTTACGTGACCAGCGAGTGACTCCATCTACCATTCTGTAAATGACCATCCGTAACTGGGGATTTGGATATAAACTCTCCCATGTAGTGCTAACCCCTTCAACTCGAAGGCTCTTCTTGGCTTAAAAACAAACGACAGTCGTTAGCCTGGAATATATATATATATATATATATATATATATATAAATAAACGTCCTCAGGGTTGAGGGGTTACTGGAGGTAGTTTCCAACCATTAAGCCCAAGTGGTCACCTTTCAATTAATTATCGTTATTTGACGCAACCAAGAATTTAAAGAGATTAAAAATACGACTGGTACCTTTATTTCCCCAAACATAAGTATTTTCTCTCATTGTGCCTTGACTAGACCTGTCCTGTTCTAACCTCAGCTTGCGTGGATGACCTCCGTGTGTCCGGGCGTCCCTTACCACTGCCTCCTGCCGCTAACGGGACCAGCTGGGGACAGGTAACCTCAGTCCGGCACCTGGAGGGGGAGTGTCTAGCCTCGACCCCCTGCATCAACACCACCTGCACCGCCCCCCTCGCCTGCACCACTTCATGGGGACAGGTCACGTGCAGGTCAGTCAGTGGTCAAATTTACATGTCATTTACTGCTTCAACCTGAGGACGGATTTCTTGTTTTATTCTTGCTACCTCCAAACGCTATAACTCATGAGACATTGTATCAGAAGGGTTAATGAAAGCTGTATATAATTCCAAGAGGGAAATTTTAAGTTGGAAAGAAAAAAGATCGTCGGGGTATAACACGAATAAAATAGAAAATACATCCCTTAGCAGAAAAGGTTAAATGTTAAGCCACAGTGGGTCACAGATCCTATGTTACCAGAACGTTTGTGTCTCTGATCGAGATCTGTAATCATGCTAGCGTAGGAGGCTTTATAACGCCTTTTCTTTAATACTTTACCATTCCGTCATATGTTAATTTTTCTAACATCGACTTGTACTGCGTAAATGACACACAACAGAATATAAATTTTGCCGTATGCAGAAATAAACCGGCATGGAAATATGCTATAAAGCCTCCTAACCACACCAGAATATGATTCTACGCCACAGCAAATATACAACCGACCAAAAAATTTTCTTTACTTAAGTAACTGATGGCTCGTAATGAGCGGTGTGGCTTGTCCCCCCCCCCCCCGTTGTCGAATGTTTCAGAATGAACACTTTTACTTCATATTTTGCATAAAGTTTTTTCATCATGTCGTACGGCTTGAATTACTGTCTGTTTACTGTACAGCTGTGAGTAGGTAGTGGGCCTAGTGGCGAATATTTTCATACGTTTCGTACACGGTTTCAAAATGTAAGACAGACCATTATAAAAATAATTTTGATCGAGTTTACAGGTGAGCCACAGTCCACATGCGGGATAACGAAGTACAGTATATTTATATAAGGGAGGAACAGCTGAGGCTTAATTACGCTCATCTTCCCAGGATACACAGTTTATTAATGAGATCTTTACCTTCCTGCACAATTCACCTCCGACCCCATAATTAACTTCCATGAAGCCACACGTTCTCTAAAAACGTTTCACTAATAGCTGTTCGCTGGCATTACCTCTGGTTTAATGCCGCCAGGGGCTTTAATTTTCATCAGCCAATTACTCCGTTAAACGTCTCCCCTAAAAGTGCTCATATATATATATATATATATATATATATATATATATATATATATATATATATATATATATATATATATATATATATATATATATATATATATAATCTTATTTCATCAGCCGTTTGAGTGTCCACTGCAGGACCGGCCTATCCCAACCGAAGCGGGAACGATTCAGCCAATGTATCTCTACCCAGTGGCTTAGGCTGTCTGGTAGAGATTGTATATAGGGTGAGAAGTGCTTGTAAGTATATTGTAGTGTTGGAGTGGCTTTGGATGTGTGTGTAGTCTGTGAACCAAGGGTAATCGGCCCGCGCAAGCTGACTGGGTGCATGCATACTTTATAGCATGCGACACTGGTTCAACCATAGCACCCCTGATGTCCGCCAATACAGTACGTGGCCAGAAGAACGCTCCCAAAATTTATTACCCTGGCTGGGCGCGAACCTTCGTTCTTCAGTGTACGAAAACGCACACTACCGCTGTACCATAGAGGCTCCACACACACACACACACACACACACACACACATATATATATATATATATATATATATATATATATATATATATATATATATATATATATACTGGTAGGTGGTGGCGACCCCTATCCACTCACTTGATTTAGTGCTGCCTACTTCCTTAGCCTTTATCATTCTTTTTCTGTGCCTGCTTTCCTCTCTTCCTATTTCTTCCATCTCTCCTGTCACTTCTTACTGCTTTTCTTTCCTTTACAGGTGGCTTTACATTGAGTGACAAGCCAAATGGTTTCCTGTAAGCAAAGAAATCATTTACAACGCTGTGTGGTAACCATATAACCAAACCATACGTGCTCCCTACGTGTCAGCAAGTGGGTTGGTGGAGGGTTAGTTCCCCTCCCCGTAAAACAAATAACTCAAAGTCAAATGGCCACCCCTTAAGGGATTATGGCGTCTTGCAATATATATATATATATATATATATATATATATATATATATATATATATATATATATATATATTGTACATACATACATACATCCATTCATCCCCTCATATTATCCTCCCTCATTCCTAGAATGACTCCCCACTTAAAGTTCTTCAGCCAGAGCACATCATTTTTTCTTTTTTGAATTTCTGATAATTCTCCACGATTATGGGCTAATTAGCTTTGCATATTCCTTTCGAAATACTGGTGTCAGATATAGTCTTGATAAGCACTTTTTCTCGTTGAGATCTGCCGACTTCAATAAAATCGTACAGTGACAGCAATGATGACAATAAAATATTATCGGACTAATGGTAGTGAAGCTCCTGTGGCCTGTTGTACCGTTCGTCCACTGTTGGCTCTCCTTCCACTTTCTGGGATGTAAATAATCATTTGGGTTCCATGGAATTACACTTAACTAGAGAAAACGTTAGATGAAAATTTACGAGTAAACAAAATTACATCTGAAATCGACTGACTGGTATGGAAATTTTTTTTCTAGTCATAAGAGTTGTTCAGGATCATATTGCGAAAACTTCCCATAAACATTGCAAGCTTATTGTAAACTCTCAGCATTTCAGTTGCAATGACTGTCTTAGTTAAGCGTTAAGCTTCTTATTTTTGGGGTAGAATTCTGATGCAGGTAGCTGGCATCATTCTACTCCGGCTACTCCGGTATCCATCCACCCTTTCTGGGTTAGTAAGTAAAATGAGTATTTAGGGTAACTCCTGGCGGAGGTAACTGAAGTATCGTTGAGGACATGGTGGCCAAAGGTGTTAGAATTTATTTCTTTCCACACTAAGTATAACAGTGGGATAACTTTAGGTTCGTTCGTTCGTTTGTAAAGGCTTCAACATGTTTGCATGCATCGGCCTAGGTCACCTAATGGCCACTCTCCACACAGCTCGATCTGTAGTAGCCTCTTTATTCAGTTCCTTATCCTTGTGGTCACACACTATGACCTCTCAGGTCTTTTTCGGTCTGCCTCTCGCAACTCAGCATTCACACATCTCACCCCATCTTAACCAGTTGTCATCATCTCTCCTCTTCACTCCATTTATAATAATGACGGGCAGGCGTGAGCAGACGATAATTTTGATATTTATGACATGAACAATGGTGTCTGACTGCCATGACCATTATTTTCTCTCTCTGCTTACCAAATAGTGCGGAACAGGATTACTATGGCGATGGTATACTCATTTTACTCTAACTTGGCCTAAAATTGCCATCTCTTCATCTTCAGTGCCAAGTTGTAACAACAGATCAACACTGGAATATAATGCTAGCGACAGAAAGTGCCATGGAAAGACACCCCATTAATTACTTCATGGAATACTGTATGCTTAAGATAATGTTTTTGATGATAATAACAGTACTGTAACATTTACGACTAACAATAATAAGAATGATGATGATAACTTACAGTGATGATGATGATGAATTAATTGAAATGGTGACAACGGTGATGATTTTTTCGCCTGCCCTTGTGTGGTAAACCTGCGGACCCGAGCTAGAAGCATCCGGGAATAGACTTTGATAGATGATAACTCTGATTCAGAGTCTGATGATGATGATGATGATGATGATGATGATGATGATAATGATATTTCCCGTCCCATGTACGATGTTGGGAAATAGGCTCAGCAAGATGATGATGATGATGATGATGATGATGATGATGATGATGATGATGATGATGATGATAATGATATTTCCCGTCCCATGTACGATGTTGGGAAATAGGCTCAGCAAGATGATGATGATGATGATGATGATGATGATGATGAGGAGGAGGAGGAGGAGGAGAAGGAGGAGAAAGTCTATAGCAATAATAATGATTTTTTTCCCTTGCCGTTGTCTGATGAAGCTGTGGGCCGGGACTGGAAGCCTCAGGTCGGCGTTGCGAGGACGTGGACGAGTGCGTGTGGTCGCCCTGCCTACACGGGGGTACCTGCCACAACCTGCGTCCCGGGTACCTGTGCCTGTGTGGACCGGGTCATACGGGACAGAACTGCCAGTGGTCCACCTTCACGCCACAGCCACCATCATCACTCACCGCACCAGCCGCCATCGCTGCCATCACCGCCTCGCTGCTTCTCCTTGGTTAGTCATATACAAATGCAACTTAATGAACGGGAAAGGATATAGACACGCAGAATTTACATACACTGCGAACACTAGCATCACACACCTTCCAAAACATACACATGCTTTCCAAGACACACAGCCTTAAAAATCTCTCACTGCTTCGAAATTGCATACAGCAGTCAAGAACACCCACACAGCTGACAAGCCACTCAGTCTTAAAAAAAAAAAACGACCTTTAAAACCAAATAGTCTGCAGGGAGGAAGAATGAAGTATAAAAAGTATGTCATTGTAGGGAAGGGATCATTTCCACAGCATGCACGCTACCAGTTATCACCACTTGTACACAAATATTTTACTAACATGGGTAAGTTAAAACTGCAGCAAAGGTTTTCTGTGTCAGCCAGTCCTGCGAATCACAAAAATAGTTTTTAAAATCTCTCTGAAATTTAAGCAAAACTCCTATATTTCAACACAGCTTGATTAATCGGCTTCTTTTCCATATGGTGCTGAAGTTAGATTGTTCGTGTGTGTGCATGTACGCGCCACAAGTACTCAGGAACATCATATCAGATCCTGCACATTGTTTCGGTTGAAATTGTAGTTATGCAGAGCTTTTGTATATTCATGTGTTTATGTGCTTGTACACACACACACACACACACACACACACACACACACACATTATCAGTCTATCTATCTATCTATCTATATATATATATATATATATATATATATATATATATATATATATATATATATATATATATACTGTATATATAAAATCAGTCGTGGCGCAGTGGGTTAGAGCGCTCCGCTCTGGCCGAAGAGTCGGAGATTCGGGTCCACCCAGGGGTCGTTGGTAGACATCAGGAAAGGCATCCGGTCATGAAGTGCTGAACGCACCGAACCTAAGTCCTCTACTCGGGGGCAACGCCTCAGTCCTCATCGAAAAAAGGGCACACCGCGAATGTGGTAGGTAGAGGCGCTCACCATCCACTCACATGATGCAGTGCTGCTTTCGTGTGGCTGCCCTTTCATCTCTTCCTTCCTTCCACTTCTGTGATTCTTTCCTCTTTCTTTTGTCTACGGATGACTTTACGGTGAGACGATGGCTGAATCGGTAGAGAGGTGGCCTGCAGTCCTAATGGACCCAGATTCGAATCCCTGCTGGGGCAGGGAACAGTTTAAGGAATTGAATTTCAAAAGCAGACTTTACTGATCTACCATAAGACCCGCCTGCATGAAAAATGTACCCCCGCTAAATACCAACACACCAGTCCTGTATGAAACAGCCCAAAGCATGTATTCAGTATGGACGGTGGGTGTTAGCGCCGAAGTGGTGACATGTAGAGGTGTATGATATGTAGGAGGATTATTGGGCCTTGGGAGCAGGCTGAGAAGCCTGTGTCCAGAGTCGGACACATAAAAAAATGGTTTTCTGTACACCAGGAAACCATTTACTACGCTCGGTGGTAACCATATAGCCAGATTATGGCACCTTGTGGTTTAGTGGGTAAATAAGGCGCTCCAATCGGATTGAGTCGGTGCAGGTTTATATGCAAGGGGTAGTTGGAGTTTGTTGCTCACATAATGCCACTCAGGGATGAGTGAGGCTGGTCACTTTCATCTTAAATGTCTGGACCAACTGGCATAGCCCCAGGCTCCTACGCTCCTCTGGGGCAACACTGGATTAGATGATGAGTGAATGATGTATATAGTATGCACACATACATTATTATTTGAATATGTTGTTTTGTGCGCCACTGTATTATCATTTTTCGTTGACCTTATACCTTCCATTTCCTGTTTATACTGGTTCATCCCCCATTTTCTTCCCTCTTGCTGTCTCCCAGTACCATTTCCCCTCCCTTCCTTCCTCATACCTCGCTCAGTTGTCCCTACCTCCATTCTCTCCCTCCCTTCCTACCACCACTGACCCTCCCCCCTCCCCACGCAGTGTTGGCTCTAGTGGAGAGTCCACACCATCACTTCACCGCACCAAGTTTACTCCAAACTTTCCTAATCTCTGAATATCTTTTTCCTTTCTCCATCCATCCCACTTCCCTCTTCTTGTTTTCTTCCATTCTTCATACCTCCCTACCTCTTGATACTCCCTTCCCCTCTTTATACTTCCCTCATCTCTCTCTCCATCTCTGATACCCCGTCCCTCCTCAGCAGTGGTGGCCCTGGTGGTAAGTCTACGCCTTCACCGTCACCGCACCAACCTCGCACTCAGGGATCAACGGGAGGGCAAGAAGACCGTCCTCGAGATGAAGGCAGGAGTTGGAGCGGAAGGAGGAGGAGGAGGAGGAGGAGGAGGGGATGAAGGAGGAGGGGAGAAGATAAAAGAGGACATCACTCAGGAGACCTTCTTGGAGTGTCTTAGATTCAGGCTACCCAAATCTGGATCCAAAGAGAAAGGTGTGTGTGTGTGTGTGTGTGTGTGTGTGTGTGTGTGTGTGAGACGCGTACCCTTAATTTCTTCACAAACCAGATATTCTATATTCATTTTTTTTTTTTTTTTTCTACAGCCAGTATCTAACCCATTACCTGTCGTGTGTGTTGACATATTTAATACTTTATAACTACTACCGCCAAATGATGTTAAATTGAGGAGCAATGTTTCTCGTATCAAACTGATTAGAAACCACCGCCACAAAACTTAGGATATTGTTACTTTTTTTTTTTTAAGATTTTCACGGCAAGAATATGAACTTTTTAACTGAGTAAAGATGGCAAAATATTAATTATACCATGTTTCGTTGCTTAGTCCCATGTACACGACGACGCCTCCTACTTTATTCCTCCACCACCAGACGCTCTTGTTCACACAGAGGGGAGAGGGGAGAAGTGTGAATGCAGTTGGGCTATTGGGATTACTACTGAACCCTTCAGACAGAGAAGTTTCCCAAAACTCAGAACAAAATCATCATGGTACTGAAGGACTCGAGCACTGTCATACTGAATTGACCACAGTTGCTGCTTCCGGATGATTTACCTTTCATTGCGTTAGCTCTCCTTGGGTTCAGTAAAGTCTCATGTAGGTAGCAAGCATATACTGAAGAGGCTTAGTGACTAGTACCATGTGACTGACCCATTCCAATATGATTTTGTTGGGTCCTGTTTGATACTGCTTTTACGAACCATTATAGACAGGGTAGTTAAGAGGGTATACGAGTATGCAAATGGGTGTCAAGGTGAGATAAAGCGTAATAGGCCATGATAACAAACAGGTATTTTAGGTGAGTGTATCAGGAAGCGAGGTATGGTAGTTACTGAAACTAAAGAATTAGCAAGGCATCGAAGTGTATAAATGAAGTGTGAACAACGAAACACATGACAAGTATTTGGCTCCCCATTTTTTACCATGACAATTGATGAAATGACTGTGCCCCAGAGGTGTAGGCTATATGAAGCGCATCTCAAAAAAGGGGGGGGGGGGAAGGCTAAGGTGGAACTATACTTATTATTTTTTTTTTTTTTTTGTCGAGACGAAGATGCACTTGACTGGTTGGTGATGATTGGCTGAATGCAACATTCATAATCTCTTGGCTGTTAGCATTATTAATTGACAACCTACTTCTGAAGGGGAAATTTGAGTTAGTAAATGTTATTCGGACATGTTGCATTCAGATAATCATCACCAACCTGTCACGTGCATCTTCGCCTCGTTAATAAAAAAAATGAGTATAGTGCGAGGGCTTGAGTGGTGTGTGAATGATTGTGTGGTCCTCTCCACTGGATATGTTTGTCGATAGTTCCCCACCTTGTAAGCTTTTTTGTTCTTTGTTTTTGAATTCAACCTAACCCCATTTTTTTTCTTTGAGGGGGGGTGGGTGATAGGTTTTGAGATGATGATGATGGTGATGATCCAAAATAAACTGCAAAAAACGGTACTGGAATCAGTCCCGTAAACCTACGAGAAACTACCAACAATTTACAATTTGCGGTCAGTAATATTGCTCCGTTGTTTTAGTCAAGCACTTTTGAATTCAAAAACTCTTACACAGTACAGTATTCTGAAAAGTTTTTAGAATTCCGCAGACTGCATCACCATGTTTCGAAAGTTATTGCGCATTGCTTTGTCATGTACCATTATGAAGTGTAGTTGTGGAGATCCACCATAGGTGACCAAAGCCGACTTATGCAGGCGTGATGGAACTTTAATAAACGGTACGAAACTGTACGATTGCATTTACTGTATGTGCTCAGTGGTATATTTAGTTTAACAACTTGCCCTCCTCTACAGGGAAGCGCAACTCCAGCAGCAGCAGTAGTGGGGGGTCTGGAGCTGGGACGGTGGCAGTGGCCGGTGTGGATGGGA
The DNA here is from genome assembly GCF_032717465.1 of Coenobita brevimanus. NCBI lineage: Eukaryota > Metazoa > Arthropoda > Malacostraca > Decapoda > Coenobitidae > Coenobita > Coenobita brevimanus. Next base: position 21,040,460 of record NC_137050.1, read on the forward strand.
AGGGGGACGGCGAGAACATTACCCCTGACCCTGACCTTCCCCGGGATGACTTGAGGGCCTACGCGTACGAGGGAGACGGGTCATCTTCAGGATCACTCACATCGACTATATCAGGTTGGTGGAGGTGGGTGGAGGGCAGAGGGGTATGAGGGTTGTTTATGGAGAGGGATGACTAAAAAGCGCGTGTTTCTGAGTGTGTTTGTTGTTGAAATTTGTGAGATTAGGAAGTTTGCATAAGGTGATTGTAATAGGGTGATTGATGGGCAAGGATAAGAGAAGCGATTTGCATCGAAGAGTGGATTAGGGAATGGAAGAGAAAGTGAAAGGGAAGAGGGAGAATATACCTTGTGGAAGGATAAAGGTAGAGGGAGTAGAAAGAAAGAGAAAAGAGAAGGATAGGGAGTATAAAGGAGCAGGGGAGGCGGAGGTGATGTCTCTTGTCAAAACCGATGTTGAAGTAAGTACAGGATGTCGTGCGAGTGGTGGTATGGATACTCTCGGTTAGTAGTTCCTCACTACTCGTGTCTTTCCAGTGCAGGAGTTTAGAACAAGTGCTAATGGCACTGTTGTTTTGGTTTTGAGGATATCAGTGACTTGAATGATCAGTGACGAATTATGTAAAAATGATTGTATAGACCATTTTACTGGACTTCTACTTTTGTGTTTGTCTGTTTCTTTGTTTCTAGATCCTGCTTCAGTCCATTTCTTAGGTAGGAATTAGAGTTGGGATGCAGCTGCTGATGGTAATGGCGAAGATGGTGGTGATAGAAAACAGGGAACAACCGAAGTAGCTAAGAATCTCCATGCCTGTAGTTGGGCATGAGTAGAAACGAAGAGTATGCGTACAGACGCAGGAAAGTGGTAGTGAGTGTGTAAGTTTAGAATGGTGTTACTAATATGAAAATGCTTTGTGGAATCTGACGATATGTGAATGTAATAACAGTTATGAGTGTTTTAATATGAAGTTAAAAAATAATTGCATACATGTAATTGCAGACACAAGCTTTCTCGTTCATGTGATGATGTCGTTAGTGAAAAATGTTGCAGAATGTGTGTGTATGGTATGATACGTTTGATGAGCATTTATGTTGGTAATGGTGAGTGAAATGTGAGTGCTGTATCTCAGTGTATAAATGTTGATTGTGAGAACATAATTATATAAGAAAAGAGGATAACTCCAGAAGCCCGGTTTGTCCATACCGGGCAGCTCCTGCTTAACTTAGAGAGAGAGAGAGAGAGAGAGAGAGAGAGAGAGAGTCGTTGTATGTATTATTTGTTATTCTATTAATTTTTCATGCATTAGCGGTATACATATCCACTTTGTTATTCTGATCCATTTTCGCACCTTTGCAACGGTAATGCCTTGGGAGCAACAAATGAGATGGATGCAATTAGTGTGGCATGGAGAGTAATGATAGCATAAATCTGATTCTAATGAGGTTATTGTAGTATCAGTATTTGTACAGTCCACAGAAGAAGAAAGAATGGCGTAAGAACAGTAGTGGAGGGGATATTTTGCTCTAATCCGTTGACTGCAATACGCGAACTCCTTTATTGTGGCTTAAGCCCGACGTCTGTATAATGCTATGAGAACCCACATGGCAAAAGTAGTTAATAACCATTTATCAGCTTGTTTTGCTGAAAACTTAGAGCCCTGTATTTTAGTTTGACTAATACTGAATGGTGTAATTTAGCTAAGGAAAAAAGTAACAAGGAGTTGAGGAGTATACTGTAGACCATAAGATACCTATAAAAAAATAACATTTCTCTTTCATATACTGTAGATCTTCATATACATACAAAAAACTAACATTCCTTTTTCTCCTTTTTTCTTTTCGTTTTATTTTTTCCTTCATTGTGTTTTTTATGTAGAGCTAAAAGTAGAAATTAGTGCAAAGGAAGAAGAGGAAGAGAAAAGGAGGACGTCTGGGAGCAGCAAAAGTTCAATCCCTCTGGTCCCGGAGTTTCTGGAAGTCATGGATTTGCTCAAGAATCTTCCAGAGGCCACCAACAGACCCATCACTCCCGCCACAGCCACAACCACCACCACCACCACCACAGTAGCCAGCATCACAACCACAGGGGGGGCTATGGCGGCCTCCAGTATCGTCACACTAAAGCCGGGGGATTCATCCAAGTCTCTGAACATCAAGACTCGGTTAGCCCACGTCTCCCCGAACAAGGCGGTGAAGGAGAAAAGCAGGAAGGAGGGACTGGGACTGGGAGGGAGCAGTAGAGCCGGGAGCAGTAGTAGTGTGGTGACGATAGCAGGGGAGGGCGAACTATCCACGGTCTGCTGACACCTCGAGTAAAAGTTACATAAGAAACAGCATAACTCATCCAATCATCTCATCAACTCACATTCTAGCATCACTCAGTCTCCCCCTCACCTGCCGTTCTCATCGTCTAGTGTAAGACCACGAGAAAATGTTGACTGTCTGAATTGTTTATCCTAAGGGGGAACCCACCTCACTCTTCTCACACTCCCTTGGTCACTGAAAATGTTACCTGTGTCTGAACTTCATCTGTGCTGTCTGCTCAGTCTTGATCTCAGCCAGCATGTTAGTTCACTATTGAGAATTTTTACTCGGTTTAGTTTTTTTTTTTTTTTTTTTTTTTTTTTTAATCTCCTTTTCTGTCTGGCATTGACTATGGAGACTTTCGCCTCATTGGGCCGTGTTTTGAAAGTTATTGAGGCTGGGTTTATATATTTATGCACTTGCTTGTTTGGGCGAGTTTACTTTCTGGATGATGTTTCATCTGAACTTCTTTCTGTGAACTTCGATATTATGTTTCTCGTGTATGGCTGCATATTTTCGCATGATGTTCAGTACTGGTGCTTATTTTGTTTGGCATTTAATGTTGTTGTTTATTTTCGTTTGGCATTCAACGTTGTTGTTTAGTTTTGTTTGATGTTCCTGTAATGTCCTTTAATTTTATTTGGGGTTCGCTATTTTTGTATGATTTTGTGGTGATCATTGTTATTAGTGTTTTTTGTGCGATCAGTATTGTATATCTTTCTTTGTTATTCATTGCTGTTGTTTAGGATTCTGTGGTTCTTTGTTGTTCAGTAATTTCCATGTTCATCGAGGGTGTTTATTTTTGTTTGATATTAAGCATGCACACATGGCCTTGGCTTTTTTTATAGTCTTTGGCTTCAGATATCGATTGCTCGAATAATTTTCTTCTTGTTTAATAAACGAGATTGTGTATTGTCAGCTATGTTCTTTCGTTTTGGAGTCTTCTAACCAGTGGTGAAATGAATTGCCTTAAACTGAACAGATCTAAGCACAAGTATGTTTTAGTCATGCAGTCTCTTCTGACTTTGGTGTAAAATGGGTTTGATTGATCTGGCTTGGATTTAGATCCACCTTACTTTTAATCTAATCTTCTGAATAAGGTAAAGTATAATTTGTTTACTGGTAAGGAAAAAATATAGTGGGGTAAAGGAAAGAACAGCAAAGAATGTTGAAGGAAGACGAATTCGATGTAAGAGAGAATATGGAGTCAAGAGCCAAATAATGAAAAATATTCAGGAAGGAATGCTACAGGATGTAAGTTTGTCATTTATTTTCTTCCCTTCTGTATTTACTCTCGCCATTCTTCCGTTCCTTTCTCCTCATCTCCACCTCCCGACATTATCACTCTCGTGGCCGCTGGATAAAGGAGTCAGAAGTGCGCAGTTAATCTTTTGATATTTTATATACGTTTATAGCATATCGATAATAAATGTTGCCATGCTTATATAATCTGTGTTTTATTGAGACCCTCCTCTCTCTCTCTCTCTCTCTCTCTCTCTCTCTCTCTCTCTCTCTCTCTCTCTCTCTCTCTCTCTCTCTCACATTGTGCACTGTTCCTCTTCCTTTCCCAATTTCATTTCTCTCCCTCTCCAATCATTCTCCTAATTCCATTCCACACCACTTACTCCATACTTCCCACCTCCTCTCCCATCCAAACCATTTCCCTTTCCCTCTTAGCTTAGCCACCTTGCCACACAGCAGTCTGTACCCCAACTGTTATATATTCCTTTATTATTTTTCATCCTTTCACTCCCAGTGCTTCACCTCTCCCGTACAAACCGTTTCCCTGTGCGTCTCCCTTCAGTGACAGTGATCTCAATTCCGTTCTTCTTCATGTTGCATTCTTGTATGCTCTCCTTTCTACTCCATCTTCCATTACATTCACTCTTCCTCCCCACGTCTTCTTCCTCAGTACATTCAGCCTTTTCTCCCATCCAAACCATTTCCCTCCTCCACACTCTTTATTCAAATGGCGTTCTATTTTTTACACACCGAATTTCATTACGCTCACTCCTTGCCATTCCTCCAACGTTTCTTCATCTTTTCCGTTCTCCTCCCTGATTTCCCCCCCACCCCTTTTCCACTTCTTCTGTTCTTTCTGTTCACTCATCCTTTGCACATTTATCAATTGCTCTGCTTCATTCTTTACTCTCCCATTTTCTGTATTCTCTACTCCAGTCGTCGATGGGAGACTATCCTTGCTCGTCTTCTCTTGGGCCATACCCGCCTCACTCATGGTCATTTAAGGAGCCATGACCTTCAACCCGTCTGTTCACAATGTAACTGCCCTATGACTATCTGTTTCCATTTTCTTGATTGCTCGTCTTTCAGCTTTCCCCTTCCTTTCCTCACTTCGTCGTCGTCCACAACTTACTGATTACCCAGGTGACACTCACACCGTTTCTATTTCCAGTTTTATCACTTTTCTTACTGCTCTTCACATTATACGTTTGACTTATTATTTACCCCGCTCCCTTCTGCCTTAGCGCCATATAGCCATATTATGGCTTAGTGATAGTTCTCCATTATTCATTCAGTCCTCCCTTCGGTATGCTCTTTCTTTTCAAGCCCCAACCATCTCTTTCATACACACCTTTCCCTCCTCCTTTCCTCCCCTCAGCCGTCCGGCTACACTGCTCTCCATTCCCCTTCATTCTCTGTTCTGTAGTTCTCCCTCTTCCACTGTTCTCCCTCTCCATGCCATACCCTCTTCCCTTTTGATCCCTCTTCTAGTATTCTCTCTCTTTCTCATCCTTTCCGCTCTCTCTTTTTCTGGTCTACATCCTCTCCTATCCTTTCCACTCCTTCGGACCTTCCATCTCTCCTGTCAAAACCATTTCCTACCATTTCACTTCCTTCCCCAACCATCCTGCTCCTTTGCCCTTTAGCTAGCTGTTCTGTTTGTAGTCCCTCATCCTGCATTATATTCTTTCTTCCTTTTCACTCCATATTCGTCCACCATGTCTCCCGTCCACATCTTTCCCTCCACTCATCCTCCCCGCAGTCCCCCTGCTATCCTACTTGCCGGCCCCTTCCACCTGATCCACCCCGTCCACTTCAAGATCTCCTTAACGCCACATCACACACTTGATCCGGACCTTCACACGAAAATTACCGGTTGTTCCCTGGACATGCATGCACACACAAACTTACCATCAATTCCTGTCATAGCCAAGAACTTCTGGGGGAGTAAGGAAGGATATCGCTGCATATTCCTCCGACAAATTGGATCTTATTTACGAGAAGAAAATTATCGTAAATTTGTTCATGTTTTTTGGTGGAAAGACAAGACAAGGATATTACAGATCCCGATCTCTCTGCAACATCTCTGCTGAAAGAAATCTTGACCACGAGAGGAATATATTGTAAGTTAATTGTTTTTGATGGTAGGACAAGAAAAAATAAGTGTAGGATCTTATTATGCCTCTTACTGTAACTGCTGAAATAAATGGTAAGTGGCAAGAGGAGGATTGTCATAGTTACTTGAGTTCCAGATAGGACAAGAAAAGGATGGTGGAAAGCTTCTTGTGTCTTTTGTTCTTCCTGCAGAAACAGTGAGGCAAATAAGCAGAAAAATTGCACATTTTGTGATTAAAGCATGAAACTTTCAGGACTGCCAGCAGATACCATAAGGTTTATTTTCAGATGTGGAAGCAACTTTGATGTGACCTCTGATAGCCTTGAAAGGTCAATGACCCCTGTGTCAATTTTAAGTATATTTTTCATGATATTGCTCATTATTTTCTTGCCTGTTTTTTACTATAATGCATCCACATTCCAGTTAATGCTTTTACGAACCTGATAAAAGTGTTTCTCATGGCTATTAGGACTAATTTGACCTTTTTGTGACCTTTAGTTGTTATTTCTCATTCACTTAAGGTGTTTCACAAGTATGAAAAGTGCTTGCTAATAGAGTGCTCGAGTACACTGACATTCATTTATCATATTGCATGTGTTGCAGGTTAGATCACTGCATGTGAAGGAGTGGTGATGGTGAACTGTGTAGCTGTAGTATTGCATGAAGTGGTGGTGCTGCTGCATGAAACTGTAGACCTCTGTATATGTACAAAACTTAGCTTAGCCAGCGTTCTTACATACAGAACTCCCGTCCATGGTGAAGCGTCACATTCTGGTTGATAGAACTCTGTCTCACAAACCCAAGTAGTCGAAATTACCCTCCACAGCCATCTGGGATCTGAGTGCTCTCTGCCAAACAGAAACCAATGAAACACTGCAGTGCCTGGCTTGATTAATCAAGAAACCTATTGGTGCTGGGCATGTCTCATTGGTAAATGACCTCCTCCAGTTTCAAGAATTTTGAAATATGCCCATACAGTGTGATATTAACAGACAAGATGATGGAACAGATACTGAAGCCACTCTGATTGCCAACAGTGCCAAATGGCACAAGTCTTGTCGAGTGAAATTCAACCAAAACATGCTAAAACGACAACAAGAGAAAATCAGCTGAAGAGCAACCGGCAGCTTCCACCTTCCACACACATTCTGCTGACAGCAAAATTAAACGAGAAAGCACTCCGAGAGAGCTTACCTCCTCCAATGCCATTGCAGGAGCCGGATCCGGATCCGCCCCAAAATTCAATTAATTCTTTCTTTGCCTATGGCCCACCCTTCCACAAAATTTCATTGAAATTCATCGAGAACTTTTGGAGACATCTTGTGGGCAAACAAATAAACAGACAAACATAAGTAAATAATGTACATAACCTCCTCCAACTTCGTTGGTAGAGGTGACAAACAGAACCTTTGTGCTTCATCCGTAATGGACCAGCTGGTTCAGAAGTTCTAGTTGAAGCTGCACCAAAACAAATAGATGAAAATGTTAGGAAATGTGCTCTAGAACTGGAGGACATGGAGCTGCTGGCCATGCTTGCCCCCGGCGGTATGAGGAAAGTATCACCGCAACTCCTTGCGTAAGCTCTACAACACGGCAAGGCATGCCATTCCCAAGGGTGAAAAAGAAGCTGAAGGTCACTTGCATGGAATTGCATTTGTTGAGTTAGTGGCATTCATGGAAGAAATGCGTGCTAAAAATTGTGCTCCAGTATTCAGGTTGGCAGATCTTGGAGAAATGTACATGATCCGTCTGCAGTAGCTGGGTGTCTCTGCGCAGAAATGTGTACACACTACAAGACTAAAAAACAGGCTACTTTCAGTGCTTCATGACCTTCGATCACATTCCCAGGGAAGACAAACACTTCTTTCATTTGAAAAAGACATCAGAGATGCTCTCAGGAAGGCCTGTGACCACGACAATGATGCCAGTCATTTAGTTAGAGCAGCACAAATAGCGTGAAACGAGGTGTTCAGCATGGATTTATTTTTTGATGGTTCATTTTATCCTGACTGCCAAAAAGATGCTATTCCAATATCATTACTGGCTCTGGTAAACATGATCTTGGGTGGAGCCAACATAGAAGGCCAAACTCTGGTAGGAAACACGTCTACCACAATTGCTGCCCTAACAATGTCACAGCTTCTGGTCTTCAATAATGTTAAACATGCACGAGCTGAGAAGTCACCAGGAACGGTTCGTCATTGTAGGGACCGTGAAACTCCACTTCCACTGTATGTGTCACTTAAAATTCATGCTGTTACACGCAACAGGGGGCTCATTGCCATACATTTTAGTCTTGGGATGTGCATGTCATATGACAGGCTCCTGCAAGTGTCATCTGATATTGCTAGTGGAATTTGTGAAAATTTCAGTATGGAGAATGTTGTATGCCCAACAAAGTTGCGCCATGTTCGATTCACAGCAGCAGCACTTGACAACATTGATCACAGTTCTAGTTCTGCCACAGCCAAAGATTCATTCCATGATACTGCATTCTCCCTCGTTCAACACCTTTCACATGAATGAGCAGGCACTGAGCGTAGTATTTCCATTATTAACCAATCCATAGTATCAAGCAGGTCAACTGCCCCTCTTCTGCACACTCACCAGCTACTCTGAAGACAAAACAGTGTACAGTTCCGGCAGTCCAAGGACCTTCTTCCCTCTGACCTTCAGACTCTGGAAGCCACCAGAAAAGAAGATGAATGAGTTGATGGCGTAATGGTCGCTCTGAAAAAGCCATTTAGACGAAGATGATTGGGTATCATGGTCAGCATACCATGTTGACGAACAGCAGGCAGCGTTGCCTCCTCCAGCAGTCAGTGCTTTTTTGCCCTGTTTCTTGAAAGTGCACACTATGTGGCCATGATACGCCATTCCATGGATGTGATCAGAGTAGCAGTTCAGCTTCTAAACCCAGGCCAAGTTCCAGTTCTTGCTGTTGATCAACCACTCTTTGCTATTGCCAAAGAAATTCGTGGACATGGCCAGTAAGTCATGGAGAGGATCACTTTGACATAATGTTTGGAGGACTCCACATTGAAATGGCTGTTTTCAAGGTACTGGGAGAATGGCTTGAAGACAGTGGATAGACCAGAGCTCTAGTGCTAGCTGGTACTGCAAGTGCAGGGCCTGCAGATTACTTTTTTAACGCCAGCCATGTGACCAAGACTCGTCATGCTCATCAAGTCACAGCAGCTAGCCTGTACAGTCTACTTCATCAAGCCTGTGGTGAATACTGCAAATCAGATGATCCACATGCACCCTTTGAAAATTGGTGCCAGGAGCAAGCAACAGAATGTGTCCATTTCGGCTACTGGCTGGAGCATATATGTATATTTGCTGATACTGTATATTCATATTGCTTGTTCATTACATTTACCTGAAAAAAGTAATATGTGTTTCATAAAGTAACATGACATATGAACCATTTTTGCAACAACAAAAAAATATATATGTATATATATATATATATATATATATATATATATATATATATATATATATATATATATATATATATATATATATATATATATATATATATATATATATATATATATATATATATATATATATATATATATATATATATATATATATATATATATATAATATTATTCACAGAGGCACTTAGGAAGAAAGTCAAGTCAATAATGTCAAAGGTCAGCGATCTCTAGATGACCTCAATTATAATTAAAAGTGTTGCCATATCTGATAATAAATTGAGAGGCTTAGTCAAAGTTCTGCAGTATAAAACAGGTTTGACGAGAAGTAAGTATCTTGTAATATTTAAAACGTTCGTCTCAGAGGCACTAAAAGAGAAATTTCATAATGTGAAAGGTCAGTGACCCCTAGATTACCTTAAAAATCAAATTATGACTACTCTGAGAGACTTGGTCAAGCTTATGAACATAAAATAGGTGTAACTACAAGTCATTGTCGTAAAATATTTAAAATATTATTCACAAAGGTGTTAAAAATTTCATGACATCAAAAATGAATGACCTCTAGATGACCTCAAAGGTCAATCTGAAACTGCTTCCACATCTGAAAATAATCATCATAATATATAGAAACAATCGTGAAAGTTTCATGGTTTAGTCACAAATTGCACAATTCTTTCATATATTTAGGTTATCTTCCCCACTAAAATGAATGTTAATCGCGGGACTAAAATTATCATTCCTGGTTTCCTTTGCAAGGGGAATCACACAAACTGCTTTTCATTTTTCGTTGTCAGTTTTGAGTAGTGATAGAATGTGACTTTATTTTATTGTATTTATTTATTTATATTTATTTTTAGAACTCTGCTCCTTGCATGTTAGGAAAATCGATGATTCAACCAGCAGAAAGAAATATAGTAGGAGTAAGTGAATTTGAATGCTGTGTATGTGTGTGTGTGTGTGTGTGGGTGTGTGTGTCAGCTTGTTTGTTCATATGATTTTACAAAACGAGGTTTCATGTGTGTGTGTGTGTGTGTGTGTGTGTGTGTGTGTGTGTGTGTGTGTGTTAGAGATGTACGTGTCAGCTTGTTTGTTCATAAGAATTTACAAAACTTGAGGTTTCATCTGTGTGTGTGTGTGTGTGTGTGTGTGTGTGTGTGTGTGTGTGTGTGTGTGTGTGTGTGTGTGTGTGTGTGTTTTAAGGATGTTCAGGTAAGCTTGTTCCCATGATTTTACAAAACATGGTGTTTCGTATGTGTGTCTGTGTGTATACATGAGAGAGAGAGAGAGAGAGAGAGGTGGGGGGGAAACCATTGTTCACATGATGGAAGCCAATTCGCGGTACGATGCGAGAGCCATGTACTGGAGACTGATGGTGTTTTCATAGCAGATGCCAACACAGGGTTCTATAAACACCAGTTACCGCGTCATCTCTCATTGTCAAGTACTGTGTTCATACTCAGTTTACCCCTTCAATCCGATGACATGTTTTCTATTTTATCCTTGCCTTTTCCAGACGCTTTTATTCAGCCTGGGAGACGCCAAGGTGGAGGGGTTGATATAGCCTTCAGTCACTCCTTTACTGCAAGACGCCTCCCCAAAGATCATGCAATCGTCTGGTAGCAAGAATATTGTGAAAAATACATCACCATACTAAAGAGGTTAAATATGACTGGCATTACTGTTGATGCCTATACTACTGCGCGGTTACGTATCAGGTTCGTAATAATGAGTTTAATTTGATAAAGGACAGTGACTCACAACCGAAATGTTTCTTCATGCATTCATTTGTTTATTGCCATTAATTTTTATCCTGAGAAGAGAAAACTAGACGGCAGGTGCTGAAATGGCGTAGACATCGATAATATGCACATTTAGTCCTAGGAAATGTGTCTTGGAAGAACTGTCGATCTTTTTGTTTCCATCTGAGGCTGTAAGAGATGGCAGTGTTGTCAGGCTTAAGGCCGTTCGTCATCAGAAGCCGACATTTGTCACTAAGTTCTCGAAAAATGAGTCTCTCTCTCTCTCTCTCTCTCTCTCTCTCTCTCTCTCTCTCTCTCTCTCTCACACACACACACACACACACACACACACACACACACACACACACACACACACACGCCCGCATGTGCGCACTCTCTCTCTCTCTCTCTCTCTCTCTCTCTCTCTCTCTCTCTCTCTCTCTCACACACACACACACACACACACACACACACACACATTTTTCAGATCACATTCTTTTCAAGCCTTGTTTTTTTTTTTTTTTTTCAGTCTCATTATTCATATTTTCCTCGCGCTGTTTTCATCGTCTCATTGTCTCTTTCACTCTCTTTTTCTTTTTCCATCCTACTTCCCCGCTGCTCCCTTCTCAACTACGTTCTTCCTTCTTCATTTTCCCTTCCTCCTCCAATGTTCATCCAACGTACATTTTCTTTCCTTATTCTTCTCTTCTTTTTCCATCTTCCTCCCTCATCTCGTATTATTTTCATCTCTCTCATTATTGTATGTTTCTTGGATTTCAGTTACTCGTCATATTGTAAAGATATTAGTTAACGCATATTCGGTACGCTGTTTGATATTTCTATCATTTAATTCCCCTGTTTATGTGCTTTTGGACAGAAAACACTCGTAGTCCCGTATATTGTGTTTGTGATCCGAGTACATTTATAATTTCACCTTCATAATTATATATAATGCCCGTAATTTTTTTTTTTTTGTCAGATCATGTGTATTTTTCTTTACAACACATACATTTCCTCACTTAGTTGTTGTACTTGCACTGCATACATTTCCTCACTTAGTTGTTGTACTTGCACTGCTTTACCCTGCATTGTATTTTTAGTTATGGCACAGCAATTTCTTTTTATTATAATGTTTTCAGTTACGATACAGTTATTACCCCATAAATAACTGTTTCAAGCTACATCACATTTATAATCCTTCAGGGAAGAATAACTGGACAACCAAAAATGGATGGACTGAGTAACCTAGCCCCGGGTCCTACGATTCTGAGTCCCTACGATTCTGATAGGCTCAAGTAAGGGAATGGATGCTGTATCGATGGATTTAACCCTCTAACCGCTCTAGGTTTCCATGGGCTTAATTACATCGTCATCTGGTGGTAAGTCAGAAGAGTTAATTATTTCATAATTTTAGCTTTTATAGGCACATTATCCTTTACTTTTTCTCTTTAATCACATTTATTACACCACATTTTTGTATTTATAACACTTAACTGATTTTTTTTTTTGTTACATTTATTACTGGTTATTTTTTTTGTTTTCAGTCACAGCTGTTGTCCATCAATAATGGTGTTTGTCTCTGTCATGTTAATTTCACTTGCATCCGTGTTTTGTTGCATATATATCTTCCGTTCTATCTTGAGTCACATTATCATCCTGAATTCTTGGTGTTTTAGTCGCATATGATCTATCACATGCGTGTTTTTGCAACAAGTTTGCATTGCCTTTTTGTGCTTGCTCACAATTTTATCAGTGAAGTTTTTGTATTTAGTCAACTAGTCAGTATTATTTGCGTTTATTGTCTCACATATTATTCATAACATTTTTTGTCTATTTTTCCTTGCATTTTTCAGTTTATCATTGCTTTTTTCTGTTTGTTACATTTCATATTCCCTGCATTTTATTATTATTAATATATATATATATATATATATATATATATATATATATATATATATATATATATATATTTTTTTTTTTTTTTTTGGGGGGGGGGGTCACATGTATTACCGTGCCCATTACTTGGTAATGACGTTGAAGGTGCAGCTATTGCGATAGAGCCAAATACGTGTATGTACTGAATTAAACCGTATAATTGCTTACATATACTGTATTTACGCTCTCATGCTTATCTTAGGTGTTCTGCTGCTTACACGTCGCTTTACGTGGTACGAACAAACGTACGCAAGTACGTATGTATATATGTACGAGTATGTATGTATGTATATATGTATGTATGTATGCAGGTATGTATATTACAAAGTATTTCACCCGATATAGCTCAAAACAAGCATATGCAGGTTGTGTAGGTCTAGAAAAAGTGATTCAGTTTGCTGCACATCAGTAAAATATCAGCGTCACTGGTCAGGGTCCGAGTTCATGGCGCGGCATTGTCTCGTGAATACCCGATCTGATTTGTTTCAAAACTGGCAGTTATATTGTGTGTGTGTGTGTGTGTGTGTGTGTGTGTGTGTGTGTGTGTGTGTGTGTGTGTGTGTGTGTGTGAGAGAGAGAGAAAATGGTTCGTTTTTTATTCCGATTTATCAAAGATCATGGTCAAAGTTTGGGCACGGCGTCGCTGGTCTGTCAGAGCTCTTTTAAATCTGAAACTGAGTTTTTGCTAATTTTATCAGCCGTGAAATTTTTGTGGTAGTTGAGGGTTTCCATCAACCACTCACTTGATGTATTGCTATCTGTAGGCGACTCATTTACTGGGAGGGAAACAAAATAATTCCTTGTTACCTAGGAAATTATTTACCAGATTGGTTTAGAGCCATATAATCGTTAAATAGCTGGTTATCTAGTGGGTTAAGGAATTCCAACCGGACGTGGCCCACTGGGTTTACATCTAAGTGATGGGTAGGGTTTACTTCTTGCACAGTAACGTTCAGGGGTTGGTGCTTAATTGCAATTGCCTTTAATATCAAGACTGAGTAGCCTAGGTCTGAGCCCTTGGTGGGGCAGTAAAGGATTGGATATTTTTTTTTTGTGTGTGTGTGTGTGTGTGTGATATTGATAACCATTAATTTTTATGTTTGGTCTTTTATAATTCATTTCATGAGTGTGTCCCACTTCAGAAATCACTTGCATTTTTGTGTGTGTTTTAGTCACACTGATTATCCGGGACGGATTTGTTATGTCTCATTTATTACCTACTAAATTAAAACTTTAGCAACGTTTATCAACTACAATTAGTTTTCTTTAATGTTTAAGTTAAAACATGTTTTAGTCATATTTGTCATCAAGACCATCTTATCAGTCACAGTTTTATATTAGTCACATTTAACTAAAGTTTAAGTTTTGTTTTTAGCCACATGTATCATCAGACTTTTTCTTACTGAACACTTTCATCACATTTTTGGCTTTTATCATATATCTAAGTATCCCTTATATTTTCAGTCACTCCACATTAACCATCCTTAATACAAACTCACCTAATTAGCTGCTCATTAACCCCCTCATTAGGCCTTTAATTACCCAAGCCTCGTGCCTCACTGTCGCCTGGGCCAGTTAAGCCTTCACGGGGATGTATTGTAGGTGTCCTCTCCTCCACCTCATTTGCCACACTTGCTTGCCGTAATTAATGAGCGCAGGAAAAGGAAGCAAATGGGGTGCTGGGAAAATGGAAAATTGTAATCTCTTGTGGTGTTTAATAATAGTGTGAACAATGCAGTACATGATTTGCTCTCTCTCTCTCTCACTCTGTTTATACACATATACAGTACGCTGCTTGCCAGGTCCATGCATTGATTCGTATTCACAATGGATCCTAGCTATTGGTACGATGAACAAGTGCCCATTACAGTATTGTTTGCAATAATTGTTTTGCCATACTTTTGCCTCTTTTATTCACCTGGTTTGTTTCACAGCTTTTTATAGTTGTATGGGTTAAAATGAGAGCATAAACAAATGCAGATTAGCCTCAAGAAAAGCTGTGAAATACGCTTCTTGGTTTTTATTCTTGCTTTTATGAGAGAGATGTTGCACCTCTTCCTTACCGATTCATAGTACACACATCTTAATGTTCCCTTGTATGATGTACATGTGCCCTGATATCGACATGGATTGCATTAGTAACACATGAGGATTATTTTGATGCACAGTAGGTAAATCACCGAGGAAGAGACGTTATCAGATCCTCAGTCGGTAAGAATGTTGCCCTCTACTCACTGAATATTCGCATGGAGTGTGAGTGTGGAGTGTAGGATCATGAATGGAGTGTGAGTATGGAGTTACGTATGTAGTGTGGCCGTAATGTCATGCACAGTGTAGATGTGAGGTAATGTATATTTGGGTGGGGGATGTGGAATAATGCATGGAGTGTTAATGAACATGTGGAGTCATTCATGGAGTGTTAGTGAAAGTGTGGAGTCATGCATGGAGTGTTAGTGAAAGTGTGGAGTCATGCATGGAGTGTGAGAGAAAGAGTGGAGTCGTGCATGGAGCGTTAGTGAAAGTGTGGAACCATTCATGGAGTGAAAAACTGAAATCATGCATTGAGCGTGGAAGTGGGATGTTGTTATACGTGAGTGTAGATATGACGTCATGCATGGAGTGCGCGTGTTGGGTGATAGGCCATGCATGAAGTGTAGATGTGGGGTCATGCATTTGGTTATTTGTTCTCGTGGATATTGTATTCCTGCAGAGATCACGTATTTTCAGAGTTACTAATACGTAATAAGTTGATTTTTATCTGTGCAAGCCCTTGACCTTTGATTGATCCTGCTACTGTGAGCAAGGCAGTAGACAGGATTGCAGGTGGGGAAGGCGGCAGGTGTGTCTGGGTTGACTGCTGAAATGCTGAAGACCTCAGGAGATATAGGAGTGGGGTTAGTTACTTACTTGATGAATACGATTATTTATGACTGTGTTGTCCCACATCATTAGCTGAAAGGTGTGATTGTAAATGTGTACAGGGGGAAGGGTGATGCCCTGGAAAAAGGAAATTATAGAGGCATAAAACTTTTCGTTGAGAAAATGAAGGTAATAGAGATTTTTTTTTTTTTTTTTTTTTAAGCCGTGTCCCTTTTTTTTTCAATAAGGGCTAAGGCGTTGCCCCTGGGACTTGGTTTGGAGCCTGTAGCACTTTATGACCAGATGCCCTTCCTGATGTCTACCAATGGCCCTTGGGTGGACTCGAACCCCCAACCCTTCGGTCGGAGCACTCTAACCCACTGAGCCACGGCTGCTACAACCAGCTAGGTGACAGGAGAGCGCTACCTCTCCCGGCAGGGCAGCTTACCTGGGCGCGGCACGTACTCACCACTCTTCGTTCTCGAGTCAGGCGCTCTACCACTGAGTCACCATGCCCCTCCAGAAGGTATAATTAGAGAAGAATGAATAACGATGAGATGTAGTTTGATTTATGCCAGGCATTGTTCGACAGCGTCAGGAAAAATATATAGGAAAGAATGGGATCTGTTCTTCGTTTTGGTTGATTTAAGAAGGCCTTTGACAGAGTCCTTGGGAAGGTGGTGATGTGGGCAACGAGAAAGCTTGGGATCGAGGAGTGGCTGGTTAGAGTGGTTACGGCTATGAATGTGGGTGCTTGCTCCCAGGTAAGAGTGAATGGAGGTGGAGATTTGACTGATGAGTTTCCCGTGAATGTTGTCCCTTGTTATTTGTCATGGTTCTTGAAGCCCTCTCACGTGACTTCATAAATGGGCTCCCGTGGGAGATGTTGTATGCTGATCATTTGGTGCTGATTTCAGAGAATGAAAGGAAGACGGAGAAGTGGAGAGTAGATTCAGGAAGGGGAGAGATGGTATGGGGCACAAGGGCTTGAGAGTAAATGTAGATGGAACAAAGGTGATGGTCTCTAGGGTTGGTGACGGTACTGTCAAAGAAGAGGGTGAGTGGCCATGAGCGGTTTGCATAAGACATGTAGTGGTATTAGAAGTAGACTGCGAGATAATGGTGATTTCATGCGTGCGGTGTGTCGGAGAGCATGTGGAGATTATCAGGCGTGAAAGGATTGCTCTTGCTAGTGAGTCTGTCGAGTGTGTGAGAGAGTTTTGTTATTTGGGAGACATGTAATGTGCTGGAGGTGGGGCTGAAGCTAGCTCTGTGACTGGAGTGAGGAATGGTTAGAAGTTCAAGGAGCTGTTGCCTCTCCTGACATTGAGAGGCCTCTCCCTCCATGCAAGGGGATCTTTGTATGCGGCATGTGTTAGGAGAGCATTGGTGTATGGTAGTGAGATCTGGGCAGTAAAGGAAGAGGATATTTCCAGGCTGAAACGTACAGAAATGACAGTGATTAGGTGGATGAGCAGTGCATCCTTGAATGTAAGGCCTGGAGGTGCAGGTTTACGATAAGTCAAGAGATTGGATGGGACTGGAGTGTATTGCCGTTATGATTAGTAGAGGTAGATTGAGATGGTCTGGACATGTGGAGAGGATTAGGGATGATAGCTGGGTGCAGAAAGTGAGAAGTGTTAATGTTAGGGGTAGGGTTGCGAGAGGCAGACTGAAAAAGACCTGAGTCGAGGTCATCGAGTGTGACCTCTGGGATAAGGGACTGAGTAGGGAGGCTGCAAGAGATCCAGCAGCGTGGAGAGCCACCATCAGGTGACCAGGGCCGACGCATGCAAGCGTATTGGAGCCGCTATAAAGAAAACGAATGATTCTCATAAAATTACATTAACGGAGAAGTAGCTGCAAGTTTCGAGCGCTAACCCTGGCCAAGCATTCCGTACTAGCCTCACGTACTATTTCCTTACAGTCAGATCTCATTTTATGCCGTTCCACTCTCACGTTACACCTCTCACACACACACACCCTGCCAGACTCGACACCCTCACACCTACACCCCATCCTTCTATCAATCCATTTTCCCTTATACCCTTCACACATACCACTTTTTCTGTTACTCCACCTCACCCTCACACACAAACTTACACCCCACCGTTACACTTCAAATTCATACCACACCCTGACACTTCAAACTCACACCTCACCTTCACATTTCGAACTCACACCACACACTAACACATCAGACTCACACCCCACCTTTCACACAGACAGACGAACACGACACACACACACGTCAAACTCTCTCCCTATCCTCTTGCTTCAAACTCTCACTCTATCCTTATTCTTCAAACTTTTACCCCACTCTCACACTTCAAACTCACACCTCACACTTCACCCCACACCCCATCTTCACACTTCAAACTCACACCACACCCAAAGACATCAAACTCACACCCCACCCCCACACCTCATCCTTACACCCCACCTCACTATCACACTCCACCTCATCCTTACACCCCACCTCACTATCACACTCCACCTCACCCTCACACCCCACCTCACCCTCACATCTCACACTCCACCTTCCCTCACCCACCTACACACCGTACCTCACAACCCACCCTTCCTCACCCTTGCACTCATCCTATCTCACTACAAACCTAGCTTCGCATTTACAGTCACTTTATCCGACACCCACCTTACCGACGCAACCACAAACTCTGACCTACCTCACCCTCACACTTAGCCCTACTTCACATTCACCCTACCTCACAATCCCAACTAACAGCCCCTCGTTATCCAGTAATGGTCCAAACGGCTCTCAACCACCCACCTTCATAGCCCCTAATTGCCCAGTCCACAGCCCCATAACCCGACCACGACCCTGATCGGATAGAGGGGGGATAAGCATCGGTTTTGGGAAGGGGTCAGGCGGTGGAGAGGTGGATGCAGTGCAGAAGACATGGTTTGGGAGTTGATGGACAAGGGAGTGAATAAGGCCGGAAAAGATGATAGCTTAGGGTGGTTTACTTTAGGTTGTATTACGTTAGGCTAACGTTAGGTTAGGTCAGGTCAGGCTTTCTTATCTCCAGATGATTTAGTTCTGTATGGGGAAAATATAGCCTTCATAACCCATTCACTACATCAAGTCGTTGCAAGTTGAAGAAAGTCGTATAGAGATAGGGAAGCAAGACGTCATCATATTGCAAGCGTCACCGTTAGAAGCAGCAACAGGCACAGGTATAGATTACCACAATATATGTCCTTACACGTCTTGGGGGTGCTGGAGAGGGACGCCTTCATGTATGACATAAATAATATTATAACAAAAGCGGCTTCATTCGGTAATGCGAAAGTTCTTCAACTACTTCGTTTTCCCCCAAAAACAGACTGCACGAAAAGGGCAGCCAAAGCCTGCAGTCTGGTGGGGTGGCATTGCAGACGAACCTGAGGCCACATCAGTGATAACAGCAACACCCTTAGATTTCGGAACTAATAATGCTTGATTGCAACCTAAATGATTGTTAGTAATTTGCATAGCAAAATGCCATTAGGTTCTGAGATTTGTTCTGGAGTGTGTAAAGGAATGATTGTTAGCAACTGGGCATACTTTAGTAATAAAATTTCTTTCAGTATGACCCCTTTCGGTCTAGTGGTTTAGTGCGTCAGTCGAGATTATCATAAACCGTGCGCACTTCGATTCTAATCCATGAGATGACTGTAGATATCTTGATATCGTAATGCCAGCCACCAGTAGCGTAGGGCGGTCATCTACTTTTAGGTTAGATTTAATACGCGGGTGATGATGATGATTTCATTGGACACTATAATTATTGTATTATTATCAGAGCTGTATGATACGATGTCTGGTCCTTTTTGAGATGCAAGTTAGGGTTATGTGCCCTTTGAAAAGGCTGTGGGCTTATCACGGAATGCGGTAGCCACTCCATCAGTAGGAAATGGTGCTGGTTCAAAACGGAGTCCTGTACTTAGGATATAGGAGCATTCGCGCGATAAAAGGTCGCAAGGTCCAGTTCTAAGCTTATGAACTAAAAGACCTTTGTTATTCAAATGCAAAGCTACTCGCAAAGCCTTGCTAATCTTCGTAGAATCGCAAAGTCGAACCGCAAAAATGTCGATTTTGTTCGTTTCCCTTTTTTTTTTTCCTTTCTTCTTCTTCAGTCATAACTAAAACAAAAAGGCGTACGCGAGCGTACTATACACCAAAACGCTGCTTTTCAAGTGTACATGTTTCTTTTCATGTTTAGAAAAGCAGTCAGGCTCCGGTTCGCGAGTTACGGCCTGAAAACCGCATCGCGGTCACCCGTAAGTACGCCAATTTGCGCAATATTAAGGCGCGTTTTTGTGAGGCCTGACCGGGTTAATGTATGGCCCGGCCTCTTTTATAGATGGAGGAAATCTTGAACGAACGTGAGGCCTGAGGCCCAAGCCTGGCTTCGCTCTTTGGCGTAAGCCAAAGTGGCCCCGCAAAAACAGTACTCGAGCCGTACTGACGAACCGGGGTGCCAGGTCTACAGAAATTTCTGTATTTCTACAGATTTTTGGAAGGATCTACAGAAATACAGAATTTTGTGCTTAATCTACAGATATTTTGATATATTACAGAAATTCTGAAGAAATTTTACAAGCAATATGGAAAGGAATTCAATTTACAAATACCATAGAGAAATCTAGCATGGGCAAGAAGACAGTCCTGAAAGAAAGCATATTGTATACAGTAGTTAACCCTTG
Organism: Coenobita brevimanus; assembly: GCF_032717465.1. Taxonomy (NCBI): domain Eukaryota; kingdom Metazoa; phylum Arthropoda; class Malacostraca; order Decapoda; family Coenobitidae; genus Coenobita; species Coenobita brevimanus. Next base: position 21,060,810 of record NC_137050.1, read on the forward strand.
AAACGTAAAGTTTTCTATGAAATAATGTATTTTCTTTAATTTCAAATTATGTCGCTTAAGCTATATTAGACTAGTACTTGCAGTATAACAATTAATATACTTATAAACTGCTTAATCTGTGAACTAATACGAAAATTTCAATATTAAATATATACATTTTTCTACTATCGAATGCGCCGGTGTACTGCCATTTTTGTTTACATTCTGAGGGAGTCAGAAGCAGGTATGTTAGAGTTAGTTTCGGAAGTTTGGACATATTTGGAATATATTAGTGGTGTTAGCGACTGTTCCTACGGTTATCAAATATAACAAGGTTATAGTTGTTTGGCCTAGAAAGTTATGAGCAAAACGAAAAGTGAAAAAGAGGCTCGCTCTTTTAGCCCTTGTTTTCAGTATTAAGTTTTCAGTTAGGTTCGTGTCTAACTTGACCCATGGTAACTGTGTGTTAATCCGCATTTTATGAATTTGAAATATGAAAATTCATACCATATTCTTAATTTAATAAAACTATTAATCTTAGGTTATTCATATGGAATTAATCTTTTTTTTTTTCTTTTAAATTAAGGCACATATAACTTCTAAGACTTATATTTGCATACCGGTAAATTTTTAGAAGTAACCAACGTTTTCTTTTCTTATTATTTTTATGTTTTCCAATGCAAAATACTGTGGTTTAATTAGTTTTGACCTTCATTTTTGGGGGAAAATCCCCCTTTGGGAATTTTGAGTAAGATTTCCAAAAGAGGCTTTATCCCCAAAAATCAAGATCAAAATTAATTAAAAACACACTATTTTGCATTAAACTAACCCAAACTAACTTAACCTAACCTAACCTAGGCCTAACCTAGGGCCTGACATATACCGAGTGCACACGCTTGCACCAGCCAATATGGCGCGACATTCATCCGCTACTGAGCGATAGCCTAACCTAAGCCACTATATGACTATCCCTACAAAATTTGCTCCCCCAACTCAAACTAGGCTTAAAAGGTAAGTCTTAGTTAGAATAGTTCAGGGACGTAATATAATGAAATTTGTAACGTTGGTTACTTCTAAAGTTATACCTGCATACCTTTTGTCAATATATGCGTGAAATTGTGATCTACAGAATTTTTTTTCAAATCTCAAGAAATTTTATGGATGATTCTACAGATATTTTAGGGCCAGCACCTGGCAACACTGAGACTGTTGCGAATGTAAACAAACACACCGGTCAGCTGACGACACAAAGCAGCATGGCAGATATTAGAGAATCAGATATTTTCGATCTAAGCAGTAGTTCTTCCCTCCAGGTGGGAACTTTTCCGTTGTTTGCAGAGACACAAGAGTCTGCGACTGTTCTGTCCACTCTTGTAGAGGAATACATGAGCCAGGTCACTGCGTTGTCGTCTTTAATGGCAACAGGCACTAGGTACATAAAGCAGCTGTGTTAATCACTGGAAAGATGAAGGGCATTATATAAGGAAAGCTTTAAATTTACAAACTTGGGGTGCTTGTTGAGAACCCTAGGAACAAGGTACTCTCAGTGACAGTGTATGGGAAAGAAGACAGAACTCATGTTTGTAATGTGGTCAAAAAGTTATGTTGACGGTAGGAAACAACTGGAATCATGGACTGTGAGCATTGCACCTTGAGAGTAAATGTAGAAAAGAGAAAAGTGATGGTTATTGAGAGAGAAGGATACTCCCAGTGCTATGTTGCAGTGAATCGAGAGAGACTGGAATTGGTGAAAGAGTTCAGTTACTTGGGTACAGTGATAGAAAAGAGAGGAAAATGTACAAAAGAAGTTGAAACTAGAGTGACAAGGAAAAGTAGCTGGTGCAATGAAGGCCTTGATAAAAAACAGGATTGAGAGTTGCAGCTGCATGAGGCTTACATGAAGGAGTGTTAGTGCCAACTTTAACATGAGACTGTAATGTGGCATGAAAATGAAAAGTCAAGAGTGAGAGCAACTAAGATGAGACTGCTAAGAAATGTATGTGGAGCACCGAAGGTGGATAGATACGAAATAACGTGATTCGTGAAAGATGTGGAGTGAGGAAGTCGGTGGACACCAGAATCGAAGAGAGTGTACTGAGTGGAGAGAATGGATAACAATAGAGTGGTGAAAAAGGTATAGCTGAGTGAATTTGAAGGAGGGAGGAGGTGAGGTAGGCCAAGGAGAAGGTGGAGAGATATGGTGGATGAGTGTGAGGAAGAGAGGTTTGGAAGTCTGTGAGGCTAGGGAACTGACAAGAGATCGAGCTGGCTGGATGGATGTTGTGAGGAGAAGTGCATGATCAGGGATTTGGCACCGTTTTTTAGCCTGGTATCGTCTGGATTGACTCTATTGGATACGTTTGTGTGAAGCTACAGAACATGGTGAATGTTTTTAGCGTATCCGATAGAGACAGGATTCTGGGGGCTTAAATGATGAACGTATGGAAGTATAACCCATTGGATTGGGCAAATTTGGGCTGTCTGGACGTTGCCACCCCTCACTCTGCCCTAGGGTGGGAAAGGAGGTCCTATTTCTTGATATTCCCAAGTTGACCTGTCAATGAAGTTTCAATATCTAACTGAAAATGCTTGGAAACTGTAAATAAGCGCAAAATTTAATATTTCATACTGAAAGTATTATTGTGATTATTGTTATTTTTGTATTTTATTATTTTTATTTTTTTGACAGACAGGAGTTTAAATGATATTCAGAATTTGCCAGAAGTGCAGATGTTATATCATAACACAGTTATTGTGTTTTTGACACCTTGAAACGTAATAAAAACATCGTTGAAAATACCGAAATCAATTATAATAGTGACAAATACAATAGTGACAGGAAATGTGTTGCAAATCCTGGTTACAGAATGCATATAATAATTGTATTAACTATCAGACAGTAATGAAGAACACACAGTATTTGTATGATATCATATAAACTCCAAAGATGCATGAATGTGAGAATATGTGCTATAATAAAGGATTGTAAAACTGAAAAAAATACTTTACCAGCCACTGCTGCTCTGTCTATCTATCTATTGCCAGACACCTTAATCCCATAAGGGATGGCCACAAACAAATTGCCTCTATGTTGCCCTGTCCAACGCCATGCTCCCAGCTTACACACCCCGTTCTCATGTACCTCTCCACTCCTTCCCACCATCTCATCTTTGGCCTTGCCCTCCCTCCACCTCACTCACACACACACTTCTCGTCAGTGTCACTCTCCATCTTCTCCACATGACCAAACCACCTCAGATTGCTTCTCGTAACGCTTCCTATCCCATCTACACCACAACGCTCCTTCACATCCTCATTTGTCAGTCTGTCTCTCCATGTGACTCCACATGCTCCTCTCAAATAACTCATTTCCATTGCCCTCTCTCTTGACTTGTGTCCTTCCAACAAGGTCCAAGCTTCACTTCCATATGTTAGTTGTTATCACAGTACTGTCATGCAGTAACTTTTTCACCTCCATGCTCACTTCCCTGTTTTTTATCACTGCCCTCAAAGAACCTGCAACCTTTCTTCCTTGTTGTACCCTTTCAAGCACTTCATCCTCCAAACTTCCATCTTTACTCATCACACTACCCAGGTACTTAAATGCACGCACATTTTCCATTTCCTCCTCATCCAGTCTCACTCTGCATTAACTGACTTCACTTCTCTCAAAGATCATAACTTTACTCTTCCCTACATTCACCTTTAGATTCCGTTTCTTACACACTCCCCCAAACTCATCCAACAAGCTTAGCAGCTCCCCTTCATCTTCACTTAACAACACGATATCATCTGCAAACAACAGTACAGGGAGTTTCCACACACTGCCCTCTGTCATTAGGGCTGCTCCAACATCTGCTGTCCTACCTTGTATCTCTTTTATAACGCCATCCATATACAGATTGAACAACCATGGAGACATGACATGTCCCTGTTTCAATCCAACCTTCAAAGAGAACAATTCACTCAGTTCCCTATCCACATACACTGCAGCCTTAGCACCCTTATACATACTCTTCATGGCTTTCAACAACTTCCCATTTATTCCATGTATTCCTAATACTTTCCACATTCCTTGTCTATCCACCCTGTCACATGCTTTCTCCAAATCCGTGAAGCCACATACAATTTCTGTCTGTTCTCTAGAAACTTCTTCACTAAAGACCTAAGAATGAATATCTGATCTGCACAACCTCATCCCTTCCTAAAACCTCCCAGTTCTTCAACTAATTCCTCTGTTATTTCCCTAACTCTGTCAGTAGGTCTCCTACCATACACTTTTTCCCCTTTTCCTTTGTACAGGGGAATGATTATACCTGACTTCCAATCCTCCGGGACTCTGCCTTCCTCCCAGGCCAGTCTGCACATCTTCCAAATCCATTCTACTGCCAGTAATGATACTTCTCCACCCCTTAGTATGAGAACCCCTTATCTCAAGCTCATCTCAGGTCTTTCTATGGTGTGTGTTCCTTATTGTGTCTTCACTTTCTATTAATCTAACCGTGCCTGTGTGTGTTTCTGATACACAGCATATCATAATGTATGTATTTAGTTGGTCTGTGTTATTGTCAGAGTGAAAATTTGGGATTGCACTTGGGATGCCCAGTACTATAGGGTAAATCCCATAGGTAGTGTGCTTTTGTTATTGTGCAAGTTCTTTATCACACACCAAGCCTTGTACCAGTTATGCATGATAACCAAGGGATCACAGTACTGTATATAAACGTGTGTTGCCAGGTGAGCTTGACTGCGACATTTTCTCTCATTTTTCTGTGTCTGTCCTCATCTCTTCCTATTTCTGCCATCTTTTCTGTCACTTTTTGTAAATCTTTTCTTTTTCAGGTGGCTTTACATTGATTGACAAGCCAAAAAGTTTCCTAGATGCCAGGAAACCATTTACAACATTGGGTGGTAACTATATGACCAACCCATACATGTTCCCTATGTGTCAGCAAGTGGGTTGGTGGTGGACTAGTTTCCCTCCATATAAAATAACTAACTTGCAGCCAAACGACCACGTATTATGGGATTATGGTGTCTGGCAATAGATATATAGGTAGATAGACAAGTACAGTATCCTTGAGTTAGTGAGTAATGTGGTGTGGATGGTTTTCAGGAGTAGAAGGATTGCCATTGCTGGTGACTCAACTCTGGCCATTTCTACCTCTTCACCAAGTTAGCCGCCATCCATGACTGGACTAAACCACATATCTGCACTTGGTACTACACATCGTTAAGCCATAGTGGAACGACGGTTAGTATTGGTTTGCAGTTCTGTAGCAATTATCAGTCATTGGTATCATTATCCATGTGTAGTTTTCTTTGGAGCAGAGGGCAGTGAAATGGCAGGGGCAGGGCGACATGTAGGTGATTTGTCAGTGCCCACCCCTTACAGGATTAAGGCATCTGCTTAGATAAATATAGTTTTCTTTGGCAGAGGATGTAAAATATCCAGAACTATAAAAGGAGGCAGGTAAATGGGAAGGTTTAACAGAAGAGTAACGAGTAAAATGGGCTTTACATGCATTTATTTTACTGTCAGTCTTTTAAAAATTCTCAGCTCCATTTAGAAGGCATTACACCATATACAAATGACCTTATATTCTCTTGCAAGTTATTCATTTTAGAGGGACGGCATGGTAAATTATCCAGCCCCTACTAGGTGTACCTTATTGGAAACATCATTAGTTGACTGTATAAACAAAACGATGTGTTGAGTTTTATAAAGCACTACGGTCAGGCAGGGTTGTGGAGTCGGTGATAATATTTCCTGACTACGACTCTGACTCCAGAAATTTTACAAGTACGACTCTACCAACCAACACATGTTCTCTATGTGCCATCAAGTGGGTTGGTGGAGGGTTAGTGTCCCTCTGTGTAAAATAACTAACCCAAAGTCAAATGGCCACCTGTTACTGGATTATGGTGTCTGGCAATAGATAGTTGATAGACTAGTACAGCATCCTTGAGTTAGTGAGTAATGTGGTGTGGATGATTTTCAGGTGTGAAGGGTTGCAACTGCTGATGACTCTCAACTCTGGGTTTGTCCATCTGTTCACCAAGTGAGCCGCCATCCATGACTGGACTGCCATAAACGGTAGTAATTTACCTTAAGTCGTTGAGGAATCAAGGTGGGTATTACTGTCATTTTTCATTAGAGTAAACCCTTGATATAACAAATTAATTGGGGGAGGGGTGGGTCGCTATATCTGAAAGTTCGCTACATACGAGGTTCAGTATTTCCGAGGGATTACCAAACCAGTCCCCTATGTAAGTGGAGTCGTTCTGTCCAACATGCCACCTAAAGTAGTTCAGTGAAGTTTTACATGGAGAATTCAATGGTTTACGAAGTTGTACATATAAATACAATACTGTATGATTTTGTACATATAAAAACAATATCTATAAGAAGAATACAGTATAATGTAGTACTGTTGCAGTACACTTATTGTCCCAGGAAGGGATGCTGTTGTCACTGTGGGCTGATTTGCGAACTTCCCCCTCTTTTAGCGACCTTTGTTCGCAAAATCCAGGGGAAGCTCGGTCGCGATTTGTCTTCGTTATATCTGAAATTCGCAATATCAGGCGTTGGAATGTGAAACAACCGCTTTCACCGGCCTCACACTTCCTACTGAGCAGGCTCCTCCAGCATACTGCAAGACTCTTCTGACGACGTCACCACTTGCAGTGTAACAAGTGTGTATGCGCACACACACTAACAGCAATGTGCACTAACACTCTCTTTCTCTCTTCTTAATTTGACAAACGATTCCAAGGACGAAGCTGATTGGATTATTGGCGTCCAATACACACTATGTATTCAATACATAGACTTTTGTTTAAGTGCCATTAAGACCCAGTCTGCAGCCACATACAAATATTTGGTGTCCCTTGAAGTACTATAATCCTTCTAGTCCCAGCTGACTGCTGCACATAGCTGCCCAGTCAAGGCACCTTTCTTGGTGAGACAGTCAGCCAGTTGTTGTGATGTGTCCATGCAAGACATTTCATCAATCCCCCCTCGCTCCAACATGTCTTGTAATGCAGCAATATCATTGTGCAATCTCCTGTCTTCAACGTTCCTGCAGGAGTAAAGGGCATCCACCAAACTCTTGTTATCGATGAAACACTTGATCTTGAAATCTCCACACCATCACAGAATTTGGCAGTTGCATGTCCTGCTTCATAAATTTGCCACAGGCAATGTGCTCTCTTCCTTAAATGCCCAGAAAGTTTTTTTTTTTCCCCCACATCCCCTGGGGAGGGGGGAAAGAATACTTCCCCAGTATCCCTGCTTGTCGTAAGAGGCGACTAAAAGGGGCCTTTTTGTCTCCAGTCTTTCTCTCCTTATTGTCCTCTTCTGCTTTTCTGTCCTACCTCTCTTCTTGATATTTCTGTGTTTCTTCTGGCCTTTATCTTCCCTGTACTCCTACAGTGCCATATTATGAGTTGATGCTAATTCTTTGCTTTTCCTTACTTCAAATCACTTCTTGCAGTCAGCATTCAACATTTAACTATCTGTGTTGCATATGTACCAAAATTGAGAGTTTTTATAATATAGTTGGAATTGCCAGGCCCATGTGGTAATATGTTTTATGATGTACTGGTACTGTTTCTATGTGTTTCTGCCGTAGTTATTCATTTCAGATTGTACCATGATGGAGGTGTGTGTGCAGTGCCTTTGAAGGGAGTGGACTGATGTGTATATACACCATAACTGCACAGGACAGCCCTTCGGAAATAATTGCGTGCCTGTGGTTGATGGGTCTTTGGCCAGACAGACTGGGGTTGATCTACAGCAACCAAGAGGTATATAAAAACATCAATAATGTCCAGATTGACTCTGTTGGATACATTTATGTGAAGCTACAGAGCGTGGTTAATGTTTTTGGCATATCCGATAGAGCCAAGATTCCGGGAGCTTGAATAATGAGTGAATGGAAGCGTGGCCCATTGGATTGGGCAAATTTGGGCTGTCAGGACATTGCTACTCCTCACCCTGCCGTAGGGTGGGAAAGGAGGTCCAGGTGATGATGATGATGATGAATATGGTACATGTAATTATTTTTCTATAACAGAATATATATATTATATATTTTTTTTTTTTTTTTTTTTTTGCGAGGAAGAAGGAACCAAAGGCCACGAGCCCACAGTTATTGTTCCTTCCAAGAGAAAAACAAAATACAAGAGAGAGCCAAATTCAAGATCTGATCATTTCGAGATCCCTGTACACACTGTGTTTGAAAGACTGGAGATCATAGGAAGCAGGAAATACAAACAGAGGGAGACAGTTCCAGAGTTGACCTGTTGCATAAATGAAAGGCTGGGAGTAACAGTTAATTCTTGCATTAGAGAGTTGGACAGAAAAGGGATGAGAGTTTGCTGCAAGACAGGTGCTATGTGCCCGTCATAAAGGTGGAGGAATGCATGCAGACAGTTCAGAGGAGCAGAGACCATTGAAGTAGCGATAGAAAAGAGATAAAGATGCAACAGTGCAATGAAGAGACAGAGATTTAAGGGAGTCAGTAAGAGGAGGAGAGTTAATGAGACGAAAAGTCTTAGACTCCACCCTATTGAGAAGAGCTGTATGTGGGGAGCCTTCCCACACATGAGAGTTGTACTCCACACAGGGACGGATAAAACTCCTGTATAGAGTCAACAGTTGTGCAGGTGTAAAGAAGGAATGGAGTCGGCTTAGCACACCCAATCTCTTGGAAGCAGATTTTACAAGAGATGTAATATGATCTTTCCAAGATACATCCCAAGTAAGTGAAACCCCAAATATGTTCAAGGATGATGCAGGATTAAGCTGAATATTATTAAACATTAGTGTGTATACCTGTGGAAGATTTTGTAAAAACTGAGTCATTGATGCATTAAAAACAACCAGATTATTTTTATCCCAGTCAGCGATATGAGCCAAGTCAGACATTAGGTGTGCCATAGCCTCATCCCTTGTTTGTTCAAGTAACTGCTGAGATAGAAGTTGCGGGAACCAAAATTAAGGTGAAGGGTGGAGTCATCAGCGTACGAGTGGATAGGGTTAGATGTACACAGCTTAGAAAGTCATTGATGAATAAAAGGAAGAGAGTTGGTAATAGGACGGAGCCCTGAGGAACACCACTGTTGATAGATCTAGGAGGAGAACGATGGCCTTCTACAACAGCGGCGATAGAACGACCAGAAAGGAAGTTAGAGATGAAGGCACAGATAGAAGGATAGAAACCGTAAGAGGGCTGTTTGGAAATTAAAGATTTATGCCAGACTCGATCAAAAGCCTTTGAGATGTCAAGTGTAATGGCAAAGCTTTCACCAAAGTCCCAAAAGGAGGATGACCAGGAGTCTGAAAGGTAGGTTGGTAGTGGGTGTGTGCTTAGTACCAGCGTACTTTATTATAATGCCCAACCCAGGTGAAGACATAGCATAGATACCATGTACTGTATAGCTTTCTCTTTGCATCACCCTTGTTGGCTAAGCATTTTATTTGTAATCATGTGTATGCAGTGTGCTGAGGTGAATATTTTTGGTACTGTTGCAAGAGGCAGACTGAGAAAGACTTGGGACAAGGTCATAGAGGGTGATCTCACAAGTGAGAGACTGATTAGGGAGGCTGCTGGATATTGAGCAGTGTGGGGAGAGCAAGAGTTTAGTTATCATTCTGCATTATCTGCATATTATTTAAAATGTGTGTGTGTGTGGTTATTGTACTTCAGCAGATGTAAACACAGTGGCTCACACCAAAATTGCTCTTCTCACAGTACACCATCCTTCTTTCAGGGGATAGGGAGTTGAGGGATGTTTGTATAGCCAGGGACTGGATCCACTACAGCTTCCTTTTACGGAATAAGGAGGGAATTGGGGGATGTTTGTATAATCAGGGAGTGTAGCCAGCTAATTATGTAAGTGCCACTAATCACAGCCATCAGTTTGTAGTCCCCAGGTGTATTTAACAGACAGAAACCATGAATCGGGGTCACAGACTTTAAGTAAGGCACTGATATGCATCGTGTTTTAATTATGATAGTTCTTTCACCTTGACCTGGCCGAGATTTCAGCCTCTTGTAGCTTTATTTCATTCAGCTCTGACAGAAAAAAGTGTTGTGACTCAAAATCCTTTCCATGGCACTTCTTTGTGATTGGCATTGTACCGTATTATTTCAGCTCAGTTTCAAGGTGATTTTTCAATTTTATGCCAAGTTTGTAGTATAAGTAATAGTAGTTGCAGCCCCCAGTTCATTGAGCAATATGAACCGAGTGGGCTGCAGGTGGAAGTTCCTCTTCTGCAGTCCACCATTACATCAGTGCCACCCCATGAAGGCTGCAGGGTTATTCCAGGCCAACTCACCCCAAACCTCCCAGTTCATGCCGTCAATTTTCTTGTTAATATTCAGGAAAATGCTTGTATTTGTTTGTGGCCACCCCTTATGGGATTAGGGCATCTGGCAATAGATGGATAGATAGAAGCATGCAAAATCTTGCTGTCTTCAGAGAATGTTATGAACTTAACCAGAGACTGAAAAGTTATATAATTTTCACTTTCAGGTTAGAGTTGACTCAGCCGTGGAAACTGCCATGTCATCGTATCATATCGTACATAATGGCTCCAACATGCTTGCTTGCGTCAGCCTTGGTCACCTAATGGCGGCTCTACACGCTGCCCGATCTCTGGCAGTCACCATGACAATTATCTCCACTGTCTAGTAAGTACCTGAATGTGGTTGCATTTTGTTCAAGACTAAATCTGGGGGTTTGCAGGCTGATGTTGCCCTTCTCCTGCAGTCCACCATGCTCCTCTTGGGGTTTAGGAAGTTAGGAATGTTTGTCTATTGGCACCACTGCATGAAGACATTCCTTTGCAGTACCAGAGTGGTTTTATACTCCATATTATTGACTGAGGTGCTCATTATTCACTGCATCATATTTTTCTATTCTCCTGCATTCTAAACCCTACCTTACCCTGTCTTTGGATGGGAAAAGAGGGAGGGATGATGGTTTTCTTGCACGTAATATTACTTTCCAATTGTTTATCATGTATTTTCCCCTGTGTAATATAAGTCACCATATTTGCCTCAGTTTCCTAGCCATACCAGCTTCCGTACCTTGCTTTCATAAATGATCATTTACTATATCCATCCATCCTCTTGCTTTGTGAGAGAGAGGGGTGTAAGTTGGGGGAAAGGCAGCAAAATAGCAAGGGACAGGGTGACATGGAGGCGATTTGTCTGTGGCCACCTTTTACACGATTATGGTGTCTGGCTGTAGATAGATAATTATCATAGGTTCTTGTCCTACCATGCCTCCTTTCACCTCTAAACTCTTTTCACCACCATATCTGCATCCATTTTCTCCATATAATTATTTCTGTCTAATGTCACACTCGTTAGGAGAAACACATTGAGGTGGTTTAGCCATGTGGAGAGGATGGAGAGTGAGAGACTGACAAGGAGAGTGTATATGAGTGAGGTGGAGAGGGAGGGGGAGGCTAAAAATGAAAAGGAGGGATGGAGTGGAGAGGTATGTGAGAGAGGTCGGTTTGTGGGCTGGGAGCAGGCCAGTGAAATGGTGGGGGACAGGGCGACATGGAGGCGATTTGTTTGTGGCCACCCCTTATGGGATTGAGATGTCTGGCAATAGATAGACACACTCTTTAACACTTACATCACCAAGTTTCCTCACTTCATATATAATTTTTACCTCAGTTGTTGGCTGCTCCAAGAAGTGTCTCAGCTCCATGTCTTTTATAAAACTGACATTTCATCACTCTTACAAGAATTTGTAAGCCTCAGCCTTGATAGTGTGTCCTGTAGTGCTGTGTTTAGGAAGAAAATTGGTAGATAACTTAAGAGTATATAGGAACTTGAAGTCAGATGATTTTTTTGTCTCAGAAGGAACAGCAAGTTGGTCAGGGATGGGAAGGATACATTTGGTGAGCAGTTTGTGTCATAGGATTAACTACCAGACTCACACCTCAAGCTTAGGAACCAATTTAGGAAGTAAAGAAGCCATGAAGTCAAGAAGCTCTGTGTAGTGGAGGGAGGTGTGGAAATTTAAAGAGTAGGGTGGGGTAGACTATCTATCTATTGCCAGACGTCTTAATCCCACAAGGGGTGGCCACAAACAAAGCACCTCCATATCGCCCTGTCCCCCACTATTTCACTGCCTTGCTCTCAGCTCAAACCCCTCTCTCTCATATGCCTCTCCACTCCATCCCTCCATCTCATCCTTGGCCTCCACCTCACTCATACTCTCCTTGTTAGTCTCTCACTCCATCCTTTCCATATGGCCAAACCACCTCAGTGTGTTTCTCGTCAACGCTTCCTTTCACATCCATATCACAACACTCCTTCACTTCCTCATTTGTTTGTCTCTTCACGAGACTCCTCATGCTCCTCTTAAATAACTCATTTCCACTGCTCTCACTCTTGATTTCCTCTAAACCTGGAAAGCATTTACAACACTGGGTGGTAACTGTATAACCAACCAATACGTGTTCCGTACGTGGCAACAAGTGGGTTGGCAAAGGTTAGTGCCCCTCCCCGGAAATCAGCTCCTGTAACTAAAAATACGAACATGGGAGGTAGACAAGTAGACAAAATAAACTTAGGGTGAGTTACTGAAGATGGCAATGAGTACAGTATGGAGTAGAGTAGAAGCCAGAGATGTAGTCTGGCTGGACAAGGGAACCCCTAGGTATAAGGTGACTTTGTGATGGAAGTATGAAGTGAAAACAGGACAGCATGTAGTGCTTGATACATAGCAGAAAGGTAGAGTGAGGGAGAAGGAAGGTAAGAGTTAGGGAGAAGAAAGATGGTCAGGGAGTTTACCCTTTTTTTTGAGCTGTACTTCATGCCCCCTTTTTTCGATAAGGGCTAAGGCATTGCCCCTGGGTAGGGGACCCTGTTTTGGAGCATATAGCTTTTTATGACCAGATGCCCTTCCTGATGTCTACCAGTGACCCTTGGGTGGATGCGAACCTCTGACCCTTCAATCAGACCTGAACACTCTTAACCCACTGAGCCACAGCTGCTACCTTCCCCGCACCCCCCACCCCCTGAAGGAACTAACGAACAAGACAGGTGCCGGGGGGGGGGGGGACATACTGTACTGCTGTATTTGTGGATTTGGGGAAGGCATTTAGTACAGTGTCATGGTTGACAGTAAAAATGGGCTGTGGAAAGACAGGTTATTGATGCAGCTGCTGTATGAAGAGGCAACTGTGTGTGAAAGAGGATGGAGGGTGAAGCAAGGAATTCTGTGAGTAGGGTGCATCAGAGTTCTGTGTTGAATCCTATGCTGTTATCCTGGCACTTAATATCATTGTCCGTTAGTTACTACCTTGGGAGCTTTTACGTACTGATGAATTATCTTTGAATGCCGAGAGTATTCAGTGGGCTAGAGAGAAATACGAGAGGTGAGAGGATGGAGTGGAAACAAAGGTACTGAAAATTAATGATTTACTAATAAACAGAGGTCATAATCAGCTGGTGTGAGTAAAGTAGAACAGAGTATTGTGCCTCTGCTGTTATATACAGGGTATTACTGAATGGCACTGGCAAACTTTGGGAATAAATCCCATATTGAAAAACAAAATCACATTATTCTACAATGATACGGGGGGGAAAAAAAAGAAAATGAGGTACTGATGAGATGCAGGACATGAACTGAAAACAGTAAGTGCCTTACTAGGCCAGGCCTATGGATACTTAGTACCAATCCGAACACTGGTGCCTCGTCCCTCCCCCCGTCCCCCTCCCCCTTCCACATGCTATACCCATGTGCTGTCCATAGTTACAGTCGAATGATGATAATACTGTACATAATGTTTACTGTGGTGTATAATACATGAAACATTGAGTCCTTGAACAGTTTAATTATTATTGTAATACACTTATTACATGGCCATTTAAAAACTATCTATCTATTGCCAGATGTTTCACTCCCGTTCGGGGTGGCCACAAACAAATCGCCTTCACGTCGCCCTGTCCCTCGCCATTTCACTGTCCCGCTCCCAGCTCACACCCCTCTCTCCACCCCATCCCTCCATCTCATCCTCGGCCTCCCCCTCCCTCTTCCCCTTTCCACCTCACTCACATACAATATCTTCGTCAGTCTTTTACCCTCCATCCTCTCCACTTGGCCAAACCACCTCAGTGTATTCCTCCTAACGCTTCCTATTACATCCACACCACAATGCTCCTTTATATTCTCATTTGTCAGCCTGTCTCTCCATGTGACTCCACAGGCTCCTCTTAAATAACTCATTTCCACTGCTCTCACTCTTGACTTGTGTCCTTCCAGCAACGTCCAAGCTTCACTTCCGTACGTTAGAGTTGGTATCACAATACTGTCATGTAGTAACTTTTTCACTTCCATGCTCACTTCCCTGCTTCTTATCACTGCTTTCAAGGAGCCAGCAACCTTTCTTCCCTGCTGTACCCTTTCAAGCACTTCACCCTCCAAGCCTCCATCCTTACTCATCACACTACCCAAGTACTTAAACGTACTCACCTTTTCCAATTCCTCACCATCCAACCTCGCTGTACATTCACTGACTTCACCTCTCTCAAAGACCATCACTTTACTCTTCCCAACATTCACCTCTAGATTCTGTTTCTTACACACTCTCCCAAACTCATCCACCAAGCCTGTAATAAATCGTGGTGTAGTACACAGCATACGGTTGTGACCTGCTCACCGATGCAGATATGCTACCATTTCCACATTAACTCCCAACTCTCAGACATCAGCATAACATTCAGTATGGTAGCAAAGTAAATGGGGTATGATTCTGAAAAATAACAATCAGTATTTCTAGCAATCTCAGTGTCTGTCACTGAGAAATGATTTTGTTAACTGTATCATAATGTTTGACATTAGGGGAATTAAACAGTCCCCACCAGACTAATGTAAATACAGTAATCACTCCAATATCCGGATCAATAGAGCCATCGGTAGGTTCGGATATTGGTTTTGTCCGGATATTGAGCCCCAGCTTATGGACTTGTACTTACGGACCCTAACACAGAGAAACACCTATACAACTCCCTCCGGACATGCATAGCACCTATTTAACACCCAAATCACACCAATAAGGCACATAAATGACTGAAATAAATGCAATAGACACATAAAATGTGGGTTTAGAAGTATGTTCATACATTAATAAACATTCTGGTACTTATGGACTCTAACCGAACCTAACCTAACCGAACCTAACCGAACTCTGAAAAACACATTCCTACTGCACATGCATGAGGTAAGTTTAGTATGGAAAGAAGTACAGTATGACACTTTCTGGTAAGTATAGTATGGGAAAAAATACAATATGAAACATTCTGGTAAATATAGTATGGAAAATAGTACAACATGAAACATTTTGGCTACTTACAGCAAGTCCCTGGCCACCTCGATGAATAACCGCCTCCTCTCGGACTCTGACAGTAAGAACGATTTCCTGAAGCACTTGCACTACACTCTTCCTGAAGTCTTGCACTGAACTTAGTCACTAACACACAGAAGTCCGTTCTTTTCACAGTGTTCACTTTAGTCCAAATAATGTTCCATTAAATTTAAGTGTTGCACATTAACTTTTCCCAAGTTTTTTTAAGTTTCCAAAGCCAAAACAAAGAAGGTTAGTTACGTTAAATTTCTTTTCTACTTAGTCTTTTCTCCCAACTTGAAAACCTTAACACAACACACCGTTTTTCACTGCACAACACCCAAAATTCCCGTGTGGTCTAGTGGAGAAGTTCTTGCTGTTTATTCACTGTCAGAGCCCGAGAGTATCACTGGCAGGCGTCCAAGGGGTGCATCGGTGGGTAGTGGTGATGGCGTACCGACTACAGAAGACTCTGAAGACAGCCGCAAACTCACGTCGAGCGGTGACTCCACTGTAGCTGATGTGCTGGGCTGTGGCTCGGAGCATGAGGGCCTGTCTTGGGGAGGCAACGGAGTGGAACCAGGGCTTGGCACAGCGGGGGTCACGGGCCTGAAAAACTGTCAATCGTTGACTGACGCAAGGACCGACGATTCTGGCGATTGATGATGCGCTGCCGGAAAGCACGCACTTCCTCCACGAGTCCCAAGGGCCCCATCTCCCTGTCGCAGTCCGGGTGTTCCAGGTAGTCTAGGACGAACTCTAGATGTTCCCGGAGTGCGCTCAGCTTGGGGATGGCTGGAGTAGTGTCCTGCTGGGCGGAGTCTGCATCATCATCGCCTTCGTCGTCAGAATCTTCAAGTTCGGGACTGACACCAGCAACCGAAGACGCGATCTCGATATCAGACAACGTCTGATACCCAGGATCGCCCTCGTCGTCGTCCAACCACTCACGAACATTGTCCACATCAACATCGTCACCGTGCGTACGTAGCCGTGCATGGAAGTCATCCACGTCAAACCCTAGGAAATCGTACTCCACATCTGTTCCGAGAAGCAGACGAGACCAACCATTTTCAAGAGTTTTCACAGGGACTTCCTTCCATGCACTAGCCCAGTTGTACAGCGCAGACTTGATGTTGTAGCGGCGAAGGTTTTCCAAAGTCCGCTTGCCTCGAGTGTCACGTCCTTCCCTGCGCTCGTCCTCGTCCTCGAGAACCACCATCACCTCGTCCAGGAACTTCCGACGGTACAGGCGCTTTGTTGCCACGATCACTCCTTGGTCCATTGGTTGAATGAGAGCAGTCGTATTAGGTGGCAGAAACATGCACCTAATACGGCCATTCTCAGCAACCAAGTCCTTGTCGCACGGGTGGGCAGGTGCATTGTCGAGGAGAAGGAGAGCCTTTACCTGGTCGCGAGAAATTCCCAGTGTCTTCGTCTGGTAATGTATGACCTCCTTGACGAAGTGATGGTGAAACCAGTCTTTGAAAATCACAGCTGTGAACCATGCTTTCAAAGAATGGTACCATACGACAGGAAGGACATCCATCACCCCACGAAGGCACCGAGGCTGCTTTGCACGGCCAACAATAACAGGCTTAAGCTGGTGCATGCCGTTAGCATTGGCACAACACAAAGCAGATATCCGTTCCTTAGAAAGCTTGCGGCCAGGTACACACTTCTCCGTCTCATCGGCGAGAGTGTTTGTTGGCACCGAGCGATAGAATAGGCCAGTTTCGTCAGCGTTATAGACTTGACCGAGAGTGAGGCCCTCCCTGTCGATCAAGCCTTTCACCTTGTGCCGAAACTCGTCCACTCCATCCTCGTTAGCGTCCAATGCTTCGCCATGTGCTTTACGGTTAGTAAGGCCATGTCGCAACTTGAACGCGAAGAGCCAACCCTCGGATGCCTTGAAGTCTAGGGCGTCGTGAAGCCTTGCAAACTTCTCAGCAGCAGCCTTCAGCTCCGTTCCACGTACCATCACACCAGCTGCACGTTGCTGTCGATACCAAATCAACGTGGAGCGGTCGATCTCTGCATACTTGGGGGTAAACATAACCTTCCTCTCCACGTTGCGTTTGCTTCTCGACGAGAAGTCAGCCGTGTACTGCATGAGCTTGTCTCGGGAACGCTTGATATCAAACAAAGTCGACCGGGCCAGGTTGAACTCGCGGAGAATGCGAGAGGAAGACCAACCCGCATCAACCTTCTCCAATATCTCCCGTTTCTTCTCCAGAGTCAACACCACTCTCTTCCTTTTCTCAGGAGGCGGGGCCATCATCACACACACTAAGAGTAGGGCAGAGAGCAGCAGGAGGCCTTGCAGCAAGTACGGCACCACCACAAAAGCGAGCACGTGGGCAGCCATGGCGAAGAGCGTAGGTCTTGTCGCGGTGAGAGACAGGCGGGAAGTGGGGAGGATGCAGCGGCGCTCTATCGGACGTCGGAGGAATGATGAACCAAAACAATGCTCTCACGCGGCGCGTGCGGCAAGTTCAAATTACGGACGGCAAAAAATCGATTTTTTTTTCCAATTTTTTTGGATTTTCGGACCATTTTGGGAATGTTTGATCCCAGGACGATAAGGTTCGGTTATTGGGCGTCCGGATATTAGAGGGATTACTGTACATGAAAACAGACTCATGTACGTACATTACAACAGGGGTTTCACATGTCTCCCTCCACCTTCATTATATACTTGACATCGCCGAACCATAAACTACGCACATGCGCAAATGCACGTGGTGTAGTACGTACACAATCACGTGAACGGGTACAGTAGTTCATCCTCAGTGTCAACAGACATTTCATAAACTAGTGATTTTAGATGGCCCTACAGGTAGAAATCAAAGGGATTTAGGTCAGGGGATCATGCTGGCCAGGATATGAGACCGCCATTTCCTATCCACCTGTTGGGAAACTGGGCATCAAGATATTCCCGAACAGTCATGCTGAAGTGCACAGGTGCACCGTCGTGCCTGTACCACATGCTTCTGCACCTTGCTAGAGGTACATCATCTAGTAATGGCAGTAAATCATGCTTTAAGAAATCACGATGCATAGGGGCTGTTAGGCGACCAGGAAGTACATGTGGACCTATGATACAATCACCACAGTAATTATGCTGCACCATACATGTATAGAACAGCGATGCTGATATCCTCTCCACCATGTAATATAGGGATTGGCCTCACCCCATGCATGCATTTTGTGACTATTGAACATTCCTGTTCTTGTGAAAGATGCCTCATCTGTGAACAGCATCATGCTAGAAAAATCTGGATTGAGTGCTGTTTGGTCTAGAAACCACTGACAGAAATCTGAGTGTTGGGGTAAGTCCTCTGGAGTAAATACTGAACTCTCTGAAAAAGGCAGGGATGAAGGAGCTGTTCGTGAAGTACACTCTATATGGTAAAATGACTGACCCCCACATCACTTGCCACATTGCGAGTGCTTGCTTGTGGATTCGTTGCAACTGCCTCTAGGATCCTCTCAGTTTGGAGTGTGCGAACAACGCATGGTAGTCCTGTTTCTGACAGATTGCAACTAAAGTTTCCTGTCTCCCTCAGCCTTCTGTCTATGGATGTGAATGTAGTGTGATGTGGATGCTGCCACTGTGGGAATCTTTCTGTATAAAGACGGGCTGCTTCCCTACCATTTCCGTGCACAGAACCATAGGTCAGGTGCATATCCACCAGCTCCATTTACTGTACGAGTACTGCTGTGTCCTGTTAACCTGGGGGAACCGTGATAATCCGATCAGTAAGGTATCATAAAGAAGAATATCGTATCTTTAGCCTTACATTATGGACAGGTTGTTTGACTGTAATAAGACAGTGCTGTGTTATCAGTTCAAGGTCTGCCATTAGTAAACAAAGCCAGAGTAATTATTTGGCTCCAAGGCTTTATCACACGCGATAAAATAGGTCTGCAGTTACATGAATAAGGGTTGCTTTATTGTTGTTACTATATTCTTGATAGTGGCTTACGTTTACA
This sequence comes from Coenobita brevimanus, assembly GCF_032717465.1. Taxonomy (NCBI): domain Eukaryota; kingdom Metazoa; phylum Arthropoda; class Malacostraca; order Decapoda; family Coenobitidae; genus Coenobita; species Coenobita brevimanus. The sequence continues at coordinate 21,080,164 of NC_137050.1, forward strand.
GTAGTGCACATGTGTAACGTGCTGGTTAAAGTAAAATACATAACGTTATGACCTAAATCAGTTGACTGGTAATGTAGTGCATTGTTAAATGTACACATACATAAAACCTTACATGCACACAGCACATGGACATTATGAATGATCAAGAAGGCTCTAGCATTGTGTACTGGCATTCATTACCATACACGTGCAGATAGAATCTTGTTCACACACATACACACACACACACACGATCTCCCTTTGGCCAGCAGAGACAAAGGGGAAAGTACTAAAGCATGTGTTCTTTATTCATGTTTGATTTTTTGGTATGGACACAGTACACATAAATAATCGCAGCAAATAATGATGTTTTTTGTACTGAAATAAGCTGTTTGCCAAGGTCTATCTCAGTAGTTATAGTAGTAGTTGTATATCTAGGCCCGTCTCAAATGTGCATCCAGTCAACTACAGGCTGAAGTGGCCCTCCTGTCAGGGAAATAGGTAGGGAGTTGAGGGATGTTTGTACAGCCAGGCAGTGGAATTGACAGGTTATAGAGTGCCACCCCAAGAATGCATCCCTCTAATCTTTTAAACTCATTGTGTCCAGGCATCTCAAAATGAATGGATCATGAATTTGATCCTCTTATCTTATTTTTGTTGAGCTTCTAGCCGTTAGTTCCTTCTTCCTGACATAAAAGAGAGAGAGAACACCAGTCTATCACAAAACAGTCCTTCATACTTTTTCTGTCCCCATTCTGCCCTATGGGGACAGAAAAAGTATGAAGGACTGTTTTGCCCTGTAATCAATTATTCCTATCACCAGGGCCCTTTTTTATTTACTTAATTCGTTTCCTTATATGCTGCTATCAGAGGCACATGTTGGTGCTTCCTTAAACCCTTCAATACATTTTTCTTGAATGAGTAGCAGAGTGGCTAGCAATACTGGTAGAGAGAGAGAGAGAGAGAATAATACAAAAGGTAAAATGAGTACTTAGGAAAGTTGTGTGGTTACCCAGATGATAGAGTGCCCTTGTATCCCAGGATGGTTTAGGAAATGTCACAGACACAAAGGTCAGTTGCACAGAGGAGCACTGCAGCATAATTATCTCTGTATCTATCAGACTGTCTGTCAGGCTGTCCGTTTATTCTTCTGTCAATCTTCCTGTTTATCTACCCAGCCATTTTTTGATCCATTATTGCCCCCAGCTTTACAGACAGATAGGGAGCTGTACTTGGTGGCCAACTGTACAGTAGGGGTCGGAAGGAAGGGGAAAAGCTAGGACAGAAGGAAATAGCTTACTAGGAAAATGATCGGGGTTGGGTAGGAGGTGGTGTTCCATAATTTTCAAATACCCCCTCTAAAATATGGAGATGGTCTGTCTGAGTGAGGAAATAGCATTGGTTGGCTAAAGAATCAAGTCTAACCCTCTGTACATATCCCTTGAAATGTGGACCCTCAAATTTAGCATTCTACCCTCCCAAAACGCCTCCCGATAGTCGTAAATTTTGAAATCCAACACAGGAGACCAAATATATGGCTTTTTATTTACAGGAGACAGTAGGCATAAACAGCAAAATAGTTCTTAACAGCAAACATACATTTCAGATAGAATAATGCTAGGATTTAAGTCCATAATGTTGAGTTTGAAGGAGTCGAAGTCCACAGTTTGTGTCATGGTACATAGCCTGTTTACAGACAGTTAGTTCTGCTGGCTCAGAATTGTGTCCATGGCTTGACTAAAGTCATTCAGGGTTACCTCTGTATTACAGGTAATGTTATTAAGATACAGCTTAAGATTGGTTGCATACGTTTTCATTGACAGCTTCTTGTGGTCTTTCATCAACTGGAGCAGATCACTGGACTTTGGGAGGGAGAGTGACGTGTCCCGAGCATAGCGAACCTCCAGGTAGAGACGTCCTACCTTGATGCCCTCATCTATGTCAGTGGCTGCAACATATTCATCAACTTCAGCAGCTGATGTCAAAGGGCCTCCCATTCTCTTCGGTATATCAAGGTCTTTGTTTCTCCGACGATCTACCGCTACATTAGCAATCTCCTTGTCTTGTAAGCCCTGCTTCTTCAGTTCCTCTTGCTTTGTGTTACGCCAGCATGATTTATGGCCTCCTTCCTCGTTTCCTGATCATGCTGCCATAGTTCCTGAAAGACCCTGGTTGTCTTGGGCCAATGAGGTCTGAAGATTTGGCATTCACCTGTGCTGCAGATGCACCCCCGAGCTGTTTGGTAGTCCTTCCTGACAGCTCATAGTTAACAAAGCTCACACTGCACCCTGCATTCAGGTTGTGGACTGGTGCCTTCTCCAACGTCTTTGGGTCCATCTGAGTGACAACTTTCTGCAGACACGTCACAGTCTGCAAAGCTGAAGATATTACCCTTCTGCCTCTGAAAGCCAGTAGCCAGCTTGGGGATGATCATCTTCAGGAGCCTGATTACCTCAGGTTGGAATGAGGTTGCTACTTCAAGCATGCCACTGCAGATGTCCTCATCATACTTTGTATGCTTGAACCTTTCCTGAGGAACAAACTAGAATGCTGATTGCTCTGTCTGCAACAAGATGACTGGCACTACATCCCCCAGTTCCTGGTATAGCTGTTGATATGCTGGCATGATCTTGCTATGTGTTGTTTTTCAGCAGATGTCATCAGAGACAGGTGTGGTTCAACCAGATGAAGTCCAAGGAGACCACCTGCACAGTACATCACCTTCAGGAAATCCAAGTCCAGAAAACACCTCACAATGCAGGCCAGCTGATTGGTAACATACTCATACTTCTGCAGATAGGATGCCACAGTAACCAGATGGTACAGACTGATAGTGCAGGTCATTGTCAAGTAATTGAATGCTCATCCTTGAGGCTGACAGACTTGTTTAAAGATGGGGCTATGTGGAGGTCCGAGATCATGCCACTTGTCCCATGATTTGTGATCAAGTCATGATCACAAAGTTGAGTCATGCGGTCCAGGGTTTGTTCAGTGCCACTCATTGCTGCTGCTGTTGCACTTACAAGGAAGTTTGAGTAATCTTGTCTCTACCCAGTGTGTTCTCTGTTTCAGCCCATTGCTTGGTAATGACCCTGTTGAACATCAGAGTTGGTGCTCATTACAGAACAGATGATCACTCTCTGCTGCAGTTCATCCACTTTGATATTGTGTGTTTTTTTTTTTTTTTTTTTTTTTTTTTTTTTTTTTTAATAGGAAGAAGGAACCAAAGAATGTGGGCATGCAATTATTGTTCCTTCCAAGAGAAAAACAAAATACAAGAGAGAACCAAATTCAAGATCCGATCATTTCGAGATGCCTGAACACACTGTGTGTAAGACTGGAGGTCATAGGAAGCAGGAAATACAGACAGAGGGAGACAGTTCCAGAGTTGACCTGTTGCATAAATGAAGGACTGGAAGTAACGGTTAACTCTTGCGTTAGAGAGTTGGACAGAAAAGGGATGAGAGTTTGCTGCCAGATGGGTGCTGCGTGCCCGTCATAGAGGTGGAGGAATGCATGCAGACAGTTCAGAGGAGCAGAGACCATTGAAGTAGCGATAGAAAAGAGATAAAGATGCAACAGTGCGGCGAGAGACAGAGGTTGAAAGGAGTCAGTAAGAGGAGGAGAGTAAATGAGACGAAAAGCCTTTGACTCCACCCTGTTGAGAAGAGCTGTATGTGGGGAGCCTCCCCACACATGAGAGTTGTATTCCACATAGGGACGGATAAAACCCCTGTATAGAGTCAACAATTGTGCAAGGGTAAAGAAGGAATGGAGTCGCCTTAGCACACCTAATCTCTTGGAAGCAGATTTTACAAGAGATGTAATATGATCTTTCCAAGATACGTCCTGAGTAAATGAAACCCCAAGCATGTTCAAGGATGATGCAGGATTAAACTGAATATTATTAAACATTAGTGTGTATACCCGTGGAAGATTTTGTCGGGTTGATAGGTGTAAAAACTTAGTCATTGATGCATTAAAAACAACCAGATTATTTTTACCCCAGTCAGAGATACGAACCAAGTCAGACAATAGGTGTGCCATAGCCTCATCCCTTGTTTGCTGAGATGGAAGTTGCAGGAACCAAATAGAAAGGTGAAGGTGGAATCATCAGCATATGAGTGGATAGGGTTAGATATACAGCTTAGAAAGTCATTGATGAATAAAAGGAAGAGGGTTGGTGATAGGACGGAGCCCTGAGGAATACCACTGTTAATAGATCTAGGAGAACAATGGCTATCTACAACAGCGGCTATAGAACGACCAGAAAGGAAGCTAGAGATGAAGGCACAGATAGAAGGATAGAAACTGTAAGAAGGCAGTTTGGAAGTTAAAGATTTATGCCAGACTCGATCAAAAGCCTTTGAGATGTCAAGTGCAATGGCAAAGCTTTTGCCAAAATCCCGAAAGGAGGATCACAGAGTCAATTTTCTTGAACAGAGTTTTGGCTGCAACACCACTTGCTGCCTCCTGAATTTCCAGGATCACCACTTAGAGAGCAGCTAAGTTCTTTCTGGACTCTGAAGCAATGCTTAGTGTGGGTGAAGGAATGCTTAGTGTGGGCAGTGACCTGTATTATCCGTTAATGGTGATACCCTGAACGGAAAATGACCCAGCACCCTGCTTCTTTGAGCCATCATCAGAATAGGTCACCACGACTTGTTCATCAGAGTTTATGATCTTGACAGTCTCATCTAGTGTGCACACCTCAATGCTCTTGCCTCCTTCCCTGACTCTCTTGGATTCTGGCAGAGTGTCCAGATCAGTGACCTCTGGGTTATCGTGTGCCTTCCAGTTTGTGTCAAACATGCGGTTTCCAACTGTGATGATGGCTGCTACAGCCTGTGCTTCACACATGTGGTAGCAGCTGTCCAGTTTATGAACGCTCATAATACAGTCATTACTCGTTTTACAATGTTTCGGTTTACGATATTTCGCTACAACGATAATAGAAAAGTTCCACCCCAAAATTCGATTTACAATAAATTTTCTGCTATAACGATTTTGCCATCGGTTGTGGCAAACAGTTTTTCCACTTTTTATGCATTTCTGTAAGTCTGGGCACATTTTAACCGACATAGCTGAATTCCTGGACATCAAAAACATATATTTAGACACCAAAACAATATTTTCATGTGAATTAGAAGCAGAAATTGAGGCATATTGTCTTTGATTATACCTTCATTTTTGTTGAAAAAAGTTGCATGTATATGTTTTCAAAGGCCATTTACTGGAAATTGACCACTTATCCAGATGTCTACCCAAGATTTTTCTGAACCATAGATGGTATACTTGATTAATCTGAAGAGTAATTTTCTGCCTCTCCTATGCATGCAAACCACCCCCCAGCTCCAGTAGGGTGGAGTCAAAGGTTTTTCGTCTCTTTAACTCCCCTCCTCTTACTGGCTCCCTTCAACCTGTGTCTCTTCGCCACATTGTTGCATCTTTATCTCTTTTCTGTTGCTACATCAGTGGTCACTGCTCCTCTGAACTGTCTGCTTGCATTCCCCCACCTCTGACGGGTGCGTAGCACTCGTCTAGCAGCAAACTCTTATCCCATTTCTGTCCAGCTCTCTAATGCAAGAGTTAACCGTTACTCCCAGTCCTTCATTTATGCAACAGGTCAACTCTGGAACTGTCTCCCTTTGTCTATATTTCCTACTTACTATGATCTCCAGTCTTTCAAACACAGTGTCCACGCATCTCGAAATGAACGTATCTTGAATTTCGCTCTCTTTTGTATTGTTTTTGTTTTGTTTTTTTCTTGGAAGGAATGGTTTGTGGGCTCCTGGCCTTTGGCTCCTTCTTCATTGCTTTAAAAAAAAATAATAATAAATAAAAAATGAGGCACAGGGAGTATTATGGAGGCTTGGTATCTGGATGGACTCCAGATATGCGTCAGTCCAAGCAGTTGACAGTCACCATAGAAGGCTGCACATCACCCCATCATTTGGTTATATGGTTACCACCCAGCATTGTAAACAGTTTCCTCAGTTACAGGAAACCATTAGGCTTGCAACTCAGTGTAGAGCCACCTGCACTGGAAAAATAATAAAATGTGACAGGATGGCAATGGAGAAGTAGGAAGAGAGGACACACAGAATGAGAAAGGGGAAGGAAGAAGTAGGTGGGACTATATCAAGGGAATGAATGATGGTTGTGGATTTGGAGAAGGCATTTGATAGAGTTCCATGGGTGATAGTAAAAATGGGCTGTGAGAGAGCTGTGAGAGGCCGAGGATGAAATGGGGGAATGGAGTGGAGAGGTATATGAGAGAGGGGTGTGTGAGCTGGGAGCATACACTCTCCTTGTCAGTCTCTCATTCTGGTGAGAAAAAAAGAGTGGATGTGAGGCTACAAAGATTTAACAAACATGTGAGAAAAGAATAGACAGGATTATCTCCCACCCTCCACACCATCCAGGAAGGGAGGGAGGCAGGAAGAAAGGTAGGGAAGTGTTTTTAAAATGATCAAGCATTAGAATTTTTATAGGAAAGGGAGAAGCTGTGCATTAAATAATCACTAATATACACTTATAAATAAATAAAGTAAGTTTCAATATGTAAGTGTCTGACCCATAGGGCATGATTTATTTATTTATTTATTTTTTTATAGCCAAGATTGAGGTCATAGTAACAGACATTTACAGGAAGTCATGCATTACCAGCAGATTCCCTTTGACCTTGTCTGTTTATCTACCTGTATCTATCTGTATAACTTACCCGACACGTTAATCCTTCAAGGGGTGGCCACAGACAAATCGCCTCCATGTCACTCTGTCTTCTGCCATTCACAACTCCTCTGATATCTCTCACCACTCCATCCCACCATCTTAGCCTTAGTTTCCCCTAATACCTCACACATACAGTCTCCTGGTCAGTCTCATTCTCTGTTCTCCACATGACTCAACCATCACAGAGTATTTCTTGTAACATCCACATCACAGTGCTTGTCACCTTCATCATTGTCGTTGTTTTTCCATATAATTCCACATGCACCTCTCATATACCTCTTTTTCACTCCACATGCTCCTCTCAGATAACATTTTTTCACTCTTTGCCACTCTTCCACTGCTCTCACCCCTGACCTGTGTCCTTTCACCAGGGATGAGACCAGCATGTTAACCCAGTGGAGGAGTCTGGTACTACCCAAGCTTGAATAAAAGTTCCGTAGCAAGAGGGGAAGATCCTGCCACGTCAAAGGATATTTCACAAACATGTTAACCTGCACCGTAGAAGCCTTCAAGCCGAAATCAGACGCCTTCCTACGAAAGATGGGAGACACACCACCTCTTGCCGCATACTGCGACAGGCTAGGGTATTTGCAAGAATATATTGATGCCACGGCACTGCGTAACTGAGGCTTAGTGGCTGAGATCTCCATAGGGTGTCATAAGGTAAGGCTAAGCTTCACTTCCATATGATAGAGTAGGGATCATTGTACTGTAATAAAGTTTCTCCCTCTTTCTCTCTATCTCTATCTGTTTATCTGTCTACTTGTCTTTTTCTCTCTCTCTCTTTGTCTTTCTAAGCTCACTTCCCTATTCCTTTTGACCTTCTACTATCTCATATTCTCCATCAGCTCTGCCTACACAGTGTCAGTCATCAGTAAACTCCATGTAGGGTTATTGCCTTGGGTGTGCTGTGTGGCAAATCATCTGTGCTGCACCATCTATCTATCAATCTATAGCCCGACGCCCTAATCCCGCAAAGGGTGGCCACAGACAAAACGCCTCCAAGTTGCTCTGTCACCCACCATTTTACTGCCCTCCTCTCAACTCACTCCCCCCTCCCTCATATATCACTCAACTCCATCCCTCCACCTCATCCTTGGTCTCTGCACCATACTGTCACATGTAAACAGACTGTCAGGATTATAAAATGAAAGCCAAAAAACTTATATTTATGGAGGGGTAAACAGCACCCTTAGAAACCAAACTGTTTCTGCAGGTGCATGGCTGAAAATTCTGGTCAGTACCTGGTGTGACTAGTTTCGTTTTTGAAGGCTCCAACGTGCATGTGTCAGCGTTGGCCACCTAATGGTGGCTCTCCATGCTGCTCAATCTCTGGCAACCTCCCTGTTCAGTCCCTTAACCCTGAGGTCACACTTAATGACCTTGTCCCAGGTCCTTTTTGCTGTACCCCTTGCAACCCCACCCCTAAAATTAACTCTTCTCACTTTCTGCACCCAGTTATCATCCCCCATCCTCTCCACATGCCCAAACCACCTCAATCTACCTCTCCTCATCACAACACCAATACACTCCAGTCCCACCCCACATCTCAACTCTTCTGTCGTAAACCTAGCTCCCCCAGGCCTTGCACTCAGGGATGCACTGCACATCCACCTAATCATTGCCATTTCTGTACATTTAAGCCTGTGAATATCCTCTTCCTTTGCTGCACAGGTCTCACTACCATACAGCATTACACTCGTAGCACGTGTTGCATACAAAGACTCCTTAGCTCATGTGAAATCTTCTGTGATTGAAAGTGTTTAGAGAAGTACTTTGATGTGGTTTGGCCAAGTGGAAAGGATGGAGAATGAGAGACTGGCTAGTAGAGTGTATGAAAGTTAGACTGGCTGAAAGTGTGTGTAAGAGTCTGAATAGCTGGAAGATTTTTTTTTTTTTTTTTTTTTTTTTTTTTTTTTAAATGCGAGGAAGAAGGAACCACAGTCTGAGCCCACATTAATGTTCCTTCCAAGAAAGAAACAAAAACAATACAAAAGAGAGCCAAATTCAAGATCCGTTCATTTCGAGGTGGAAGGGGAGACCAAGAATGAGATGGAGGGATGGAGTGGCGAGATGTATGAGACAGAGGAGTGTGAGTTAGAGAATTGTAAACCAAGTAGAAGAGGACAGGGCAACATGGAGATCTGTTTGAGTCACATGGAGGGGGAGACCAAGGATGAGATGGAGTGGAGATAGATCAGAGAGCGGATGTTGAGTTGCAGGGAGGTCAGTGAAATAGCAGAGGACAGGGCAATATGGAGATTTGTTTGTGGTCACCCCTAATGGGATTAAGGCGTCTTGCAACAGATAGACAGACATCAGATGAGTTAAAGCTAAGGACTACTGTAACCCCCCAATGTTGCACAAATGAACCTGTGTGTGTGTGCAAATTTTAAGGGTACAAATAAATGAGAAAAGTAATCATGAAGTATAAACACACCCTCAGTAGTTGACTAAATTATACCCAGCAAGGAGATATCATGTAGATGGTTAGTTCTGCACTTTCTAAGGTAAAAATATAGAAGTGATCTTTTTTTTCTGTCTTTGTATGCCCATCATGTCATATATAATTAGGGATTTTTTAGTTTCATCATGTAAGTTGATTATTGTTGCAACAGGAGTTAGGGTATAAAAATGTACATGAAAACATTATTGTGATGAGGATTGATAGATTGAGATGGTTTGGGCATGTGGAGAGGATGGAAGATGACAACTGGTATGGTGAGAGATGTTGATGAAGAGTTGAGAGGAAGGATGGAACTAGAGTGTATTGATGTTGTGATGAGGAGGGGTAGCTTGAGACGGTTTGGGCATGTGGAGAGGATGAAAGATGACAACTGGGTGTGGAGGGTGAGAGGTGTGAACGTTGAGGGTAGAGTTAAGAGGAAGGATCGGACTGAAGTGTATTGGTGTTGTGATAAGGAGGGGTTGATTGAGATGGTTTGGGCATGTGGGGAGGATGGAGGATGGCAATTGGGTGGGGAAAGTGAGAAGTATGAATGTCAGGTAGGGTTGTGAGAGGCAGACTGAAAAAGACCTGGGACGAGGTTATAGAGTGTGACCTCAGGGATAAGGGACGGAATAGGGAGGCTGCCAGAGATCAAGTAATGTGGAGAGTTGCCATTAGGTGACCTAGGCGAATGTATGCAATCAGGTTGGAGCCTTTGTAAACAATATGATATGACACAATCTTATTGCACTTGCACTTGCCAGTATGATGCTTTAAGTGTATTAAGGGGTAAATCTACCAGGCATCGCCCCCTTTTGTGTGTGTGTGTGTGTGAGAGAGAGAGAGAGAGAGAGAGAAAGAGTGCTGAGTCTGTTCCTGAATGTTGTTAAGTCTGATTCCTTTATTTGTTTTGAAAGACACATTAATTCAGTCTATGGTAACATTTTTTTTTTCACTCTGTAATATGTAAACTCTCAAATGCAAGAGTTAACCATTGCATTCAGTACTTCATGTATGCAACAGGTCAACTCTGGAACTGTCTTTGTATTTCCTACTGTCTGTGATCTTTAGTGCTTTAAATACAGTGTGTCCAGGCATCTTGAAATGATTGGGTCTTGAATATGGCATCTGTTATCGTGTTTTTATTTTTTCTTGGAAGGAACAATCTTGTGGGCTTGTAGCCTTGTGTTCCTTCTGTGCATTAAAAAAAAAAAAAAAAAAAAAAAAAATCAATCTATTGCCAGACGCCTCCAGGGGTGGCCACAAACAAATTGCCTCCATGTCACCCTGTTGTTGTCCCCATATGATATTGTTGTTGATGCCACCAGATACGTTTCTTACCAGGTAAACTTAAGGTTCAGAAGGAAAGGACTAATTGTGTAATATATTTTTCAGGTGCATGAGTTGATTGTCAGCCGTGGAAGTTGCCTAGAGAGAGGCAGAAAGAAGAGGAGGAGGAATCCCCAGCTAACTTGAAACTGTATGGATGTTAACCCCAACACCTGCCTGTACAATGTGGTAAGTGTGTGAATGTGATGCCTCTTTGTTCTTGTTATTGCTTCAGGCCCATCAGGATATAAATCTTTGTGTGTGTGTGTGTGTTCTTACCTAATTGTTCTTACCTAATTGTTCTTACCTAATTGTATCTTTACAGGAATGAGTCAAGCTCGTACTGTCCCGTGTCTTAAACCATATTTATCGTACATATCCTTAAATTTGTGAATTGTTTTGGCACACACTATTTCATTCGGTGGTGCATTCCATTGATCAGTTGCTCTGTTTGGGAAACTGAATTTCCTTACGTCTTTATCACCTCTCTTCTTATGCAGTTTTTTGCAGTGTCCTCTTGCTGATGCTTCTCCATATGTTAAGTAATCATTTATGTATATTTTCTCCTTTCCTGATATGCACTTATATAGCATTATCATGTCACATCTTTTCCTTCTCTCCTGTAGTGTTGGTAGATTCAGTTTATTTAGTCTTTCTTCGTAGCTTAGGTCCCTTAAGCTTGGTATCCATCTTGTAGCGGCCCTTTGAACTTTTTCAATCTTGTCTATATGCTTTTTGAGATGAGGACTCCAGACTACTGATGCATATTCCAGGGTTGGTCTAATGAATGATGTTATTATCCTTCTTAGCATGTCTTCATTTATGTATGTGAATGCTTTCTCATATTTGCAAGCAGTGTATACATGTTCCGTACCTTCTCGCTGATGTGGTCAGCCGGAGATAGTCTGTTATTGATAATCACACCTAGGTCTTTCTCTCTTTCTGATGTGTACAGGGTTTTATTTCGAGATAGTCTGTTATTGATAATCACACCTAGGTCTTTCTCTCTTTCTGATGTGTACAGGGTTTTATTTCCTAGCTTATAATCCCAATCAGGTCTTTTTCCACTTTTACCAAACTTGATTACATGACACTTGTCCACATTGAATTCCATTTGCCATGTACTACTCCATTCATGAAGTTTATTTAATTCTTCTTGTAGCTCTTTACAAGAGTCTGTGTTAGTAATTCTCCTTTGTATTTTTGCATCGCCTGCAAACATATTCAGATAGCTCTCATTTCCAGTGTTACTGTTTATATCATTTATATACACTAAAAACATGATTGGTGCCAGCACTGAACCCTGTGGTACTCCACTAGTCACTTCTTTCCATGATGAGTAGTTTCCTCTTAGTACTGTCCTCATTTCTCTTTTTATGAGAAAGTCTTGCATCCAACAAAACAGTTTGCCTCGAATTCCTCCTTGATGGTACAGTGTCCATAAAAGTCTTTGGTGTGGTACTGTGTCAAAAGCTTTCTTGAAATCTAAATAGATACTGTCCACCCATCCTTCCCTTTCCTGTATTGTGTTTGTTACTCTGTCATAGTAGCTCAACAGATTAGTGACACATGATTTTCCTTTTCTGAAACCATACTGTTTTTCTGTTATCATACTGTGTTCTTCTAGATGATTTACCCAAGCTTTTCTTATAAGTTTTTCTAATACCTTGCTTACAACACTGGTCAGTGATACTGGTCAGTAGTTGAGTGGATTTTGTCTATTTCCTTTCTTGATTAAGGGGACAATATTTGCTTTTTTCCAAATATCAGGTAGTTTACCTTGACTCAAGGATTTCTTGAAAATTAAAAATAATGGTTTACTTAACTCCTTTGCACATTCTCGTAATACCCAACATGAAATTTCATCAGGACCACTTGCTTTTCCTCTGTCTAATCTACTTAACTCCTCCTGTATTACTTTTTCTGCTATTTGTATATCTGGCAGTATGTGTGGACATGCGTGTTCCACATAGTCCCTCTTAAAATTTTTTTCTTCTGTAAAAACTAATTGAAAATTCTTATCTAGTGCTTCACAAATATCTTTCTCTTGTGTATAAGTGATTCCCTCGTCCGTAATGGATTGTATTATATCTTTTACTTTGGTTTTGCTTCTGATATAGCTGTAAAACAGCTTTGGTTGATCACTACTTTTATTTATTATATCCTCCTCAAACTGTTTTTGGGATTCTCTCCTTATTCTTGTATAGTCGTTTCTTGCCTGTTTGTAATTATTATACGCCCTTTCACTATTGTGTCTTCTGTATCTGTTCCACAACAAATCTCTTCTTTCTTTTGATTTTTTACATTCTGTATTGAACCATTTCTGTATTTTCTTATCTGCTTCTTTGTGCTGTGGGATGTACTTCTGGACTCCTATTTCATAAAATTCACAAAATTTTTTATATACAGCATTTAAATCTTGTCCTCTAAGCTCATTTTCCCAATCAACTTCTAAGAAATATTTCTTTAGGTCTCGATAATTTCCCTTTTTATAGTTTAGGCTCTTTTTGTAACTGTCATTGCTGTTTACTATGTCATATGCTATCCTGAAGTTATAATTTAGTACTGCATGATCGCTTTTGCCGAGTGGAGGATGATATATTATACTGTCAATATCATTTTCTTGCCTAGTAAATATTAGATCTAGCACTGAAGGTACATCAAGTCCTCTTTTTCTGGTGGTTTCCCTCACATGTTGCGTTAAGAAAAACTCTTGTACGAGATCCAGGAGCTTTTGGTCCCAACAGCTTTCTTGGCTATTTATATCGAGAGTATTCCAATTTATATTTGTATTGAAGTCCCCAGTTAGTATAATTCTTTCCGATTTCTCTTCCATTTTATGTAGCATTGATCTTATACTCTGAATTGTACTCTCTGCCTGGTCCTCATATTCGTCTCTTTCCCATGTGTTTGATCTGGGTGGCATGTACAGTCGTGGCCATAAATAATCGCCTATCCTCCTGTACCCCGTGCCTCAGACTGGCTCCTTTCTGCGCGGCAAGTCACGCTGGAGTAAGAGGGGCTGTGAGGGAGGGGCCAGAGAAAGAAGGAAAGGTGGGTGGGGGGACGAGTGATGGTGCTGGGGATGGAGTGAGGGAGGGGAGGGAGGGTTGGTAGGGGAGGGAGAATGAAATGCGAAGTTGTGGCCACATAATTTGTCTATTTTCTTTCATTCAGGGCATCATATAAAGGAGTTACTATTCTGTACATAAAGCTGCATTACACCTTGTATAGTGGCTTCAGATAACAAACTTTGGATAAGTGGTGATATCAAGGACTGGCTCGTGAGAGAAGTATACTGACGTGAAAGATCAGGTGCTGATATCAAGTACTGGCTCGTGAGAGAAACATACTGACGTGACAGATCAAACATTAGTGCAGAGCCGTCGAAATTGTGTGGGCCCAGATTATCAACGCGTTGAAGCCAGACAAAGAGAGAACACGGACCCGCCTCCTCCAGTACACCAAGGACGAGTGGAAGCTGTTCAGATGAAACCAGCAAACCATCAACAACATTGTTTCCCCGGTGCCGCGAAGCCTGCATGAGGTTTTTAAGACATGAGGCCACTGGACTACTTACTAAGGCGTTCCTGGTTGCTTTGGCTTGTCCAGTGTCGGTAAACATTGACATAGATATATTTTGGGAGTTTGGGTAGGATTTTGTTTCATTTTCCCTTTAACAGATTATAAGAGATTCCGTTATCATATCCATCCATGAGCACAGACATCAAACTTATTTACCCTTTATGCACAATAATTTTAAATAGCCTTTTCATATAGAAATATCATCAAATATTTTTTGAACTGACGTAATGGTGACTGTATAGAGGGAGCGCATACCGAGAGGAGGATCATCCTGACTGTGAACACAGCCATGTCAAAGATTGCATATAATATTTAGTTCCAAAAATTAATTACATGTAAGGGTAGAGGACGTTTCTTGCTAAACGTTACGGAAGTCAAAGCCATCCAGATTCCATTCTGCGTCTGAAGTCAAAATACACGGATAAACGCAAATATCTGGCTCCGCACAAATGTTTAATGTCACGTCAGTATATTTCTCTCATGAGCCAGTCCTTGATATCACCACTTATCCAAAGTTTGTTATCTGACGCCACTATACAAGGTGTAATGCAGCTTTATGTACCAAATAGTAACTCCTTTATATAATGCCCTGAATGAAAGAAAATAGACAAATTATGTGGCCACAACTTCGCATTTCATTCTCCCTCCCCTACCTACCCTCCCTCCCCTCCCTCACTCCACCCCCAGCACCATCATTCGTTCCCCCACCCACCTTCCCTTCTTTCTCTGGCCCCTCCCTCTCAGCCCCTCTTACTCCAGTGTGACTTGCCGCGCATAAAGGAGCCAGTCTGAGGCACAGGTTACAGGAGGATAGGTGATTATTTATGGCCACGACTGTACAAATTGGCTACAATTACTTTACCTTCAGGTGTGTCGATCTCTACTGCAATCAGTTCTACTTGTGATGGTACATCTAGTTTTATTTCCTTGACTTTTAGATTTTTCTTAGTTAATATTATAATTCCTCCTCCTTTTTTTAAATTTCTGTCTCTTCTCCATATATTGTATTCCTCTAAGTTTAGTATGTCATTGGATATCCTTGGTGTTAATTTTGTTTCAGTTAGGCATATTATTTGTGGTTCATTTTCTCTGACATAATCATTCATCTCTAGTAATTTAGATACCATTCCATCCACATTTGAGTACATGTGTGTGTGCATGTGCACGTGCGCGTGCTTATAGTGAAGGTATGTGTGGCATGTTACCATAGGGCACGTGTGGTTTTGTTGCTTTCATGTATCTCGGTTTGTTTATCTGTGGGTGAAGCGATGAAAGTGAATCAAAAGGTAGATTCTGAAATATAGTGGACTGCAGGCTGATGTTGCTCTTCTTCTGCAGTCCACCATCCTATCTCTCTGTCTATCTATTACCAAACGCCTTAATCTCGTAAGGGTTGTCCACAAACAAGTCGCCTCCATGTCACCCTGTCCCCCGCCATTTCACTGCCCTGCTTCCAGCTCCCACCCCTCTCTCCCATATACCTCTCCACTCCATTCCTCCATCTCATCCTTGGCCTCCCCCTCCCTCTCCTCCCCTCCACCTCACTCACATACATTATCTTCATTAGCCTCTCACTCTCCATCCTCTCCATCATCATCCTTATTTGAAATTGTGGGTTGAGGGAGGTTGTATATGAGTGTCACCAGGTGAAGGCATCCCTCTTTAGCGTCAGTTCTTTTTTTATTTTAATTTACACAGTTGGTGGATTTATACAAACCAAGGATGAACATATTTTTTTTTTCCATCCTCCTCCAAGCAGAGATAGGGAAGGTGTTGAGGGATGTTTAAATACCTGGGCAGCTCCACCACTCACACACATCAGTGCCACCACATGAAGGCACCTTAGGCTAAGTAAAGGAAGTCTAGTATTGGACCTTGTGTTGTCTATGTGTTGGTCAGGAAATTATATTCATCTGGGACTAGTGTTAGGAGTGTAATGCTGGATGGTAGTGAGACATGGGCAGTAAAGGAAGAGGATTTTCATTGGCTCAGACATACAGAGGACAGTGATTATATGGATGTGTTGTGTGTTCTTGAATGCTACGCCTGGGAGGGCTAGGTTACAATGGAAGAGTTGAGAGGAAGGAAGGGACTTGAATGTACTTCTGATTTCACTTCTGTAACCCAGGAACACACTTACACCTGTGAGTGGTAGCCATTTTTGTGAGGTGAACCATTTTATGAGGTGAAGTGGAGCCAACTATGGTGCCCCTGTTAACTGATTGGAGAGATGTAAATGGGTCATTCCATCGTGAGAAACGTTATATTCAGAGATAAGTTACTGATCTACTCTCACTTGTATTATGTAGGCAATATAGATAAATGCTGTTTGCAAGGTATACTACCAACACCTCACAATACATTATGCCGTGGTCAGATTATTCATATGTTTTTATTCTGATTTTATATAAATTTTTAAAAGTGGCGTGAGAAACATTACCGCTATGCTACCCCACCTTTTACTTTGCATGAGTATTTTCAATAACTCTGTGATTTTACTGGTTAGGTCAAGAAGTGCTTTATATCAGTCATATGTCAGTGTATAAGGATCATAATCATAGCCAGCAAATTCTATTTCCCCTAAAAATTTTGTTACTGTTAAGGAAAATGTGACCGTGAGACACGTAACAGGAAAAGTGAGAAACGTTACTTGTACGATATATATTTCTCACATAATTACAAAATCATCTTTTATGAAGGTTACAGTAATTATCACAAAGCAATGTAAGTCATGTATTAATGTGAAACACGATAAATTAACCAAAACATGATTCTTGTAAAGCAGGGTTGGGGGTGATGCAGCGGAAAAGAACAATGTAATTTTGAATATTATGAACAGAAATTACCTTATAACATGTAGGTAACCTTACAGCCAGTAAGAGATGTGAAGTTACATGATAAGCTTACCTGTGTATCACAACAGTGATATAAACAAGACAAAGATCAACTACTTGCTCATCGAAGATGGAAAATTCATCCTTTTAGACTAATTAATTGAGGAAGGAAAGTTCACCCCTTTGAATGTGCGTGTCATTCTTGACACATGAGGAGTTGGCAGTACCTGCACTGAGATCTCGTCTCTGTCCAGGTTGTCAGGAAAATGAGACTGACTATCACCCGTTTTGTCAGTGCCTCTCTTTCTTAAATAATTAACTTCAAACATGCCTGGCTCCGGAACTGATTCTACCACTGCAACATAATGCTTCGACAGCTTCTTGGTAGTGTAATGAACTAGTACATAGTTACCTGGGGATGGGTTTCGTGTTGCCTCAATATCAGTAGTACTCTGTGGCTCAGGCTGGGACATGAATGACTCTGACATATCTGCAAGAGATGGTGTACCTTCCCTATCACTGCAAGTACTGGAGTCAGATTGTGGGCCATAGCCAGTCTCCTGAAGTTAGCACTGCTTAAAAGGTGATTGGTCTGCTGTCAAATGATACAATACTACTTTACAGTGGCCAAGAGGTTTTACTGACCTGCACTGCTGAATGGATTTTGCTGCCTCACAGTTTTTCCAGATCTGTACATATCTTGACTTCTCAGTGTTTATATGTTCAGTAGACACATACATTAGTTCAGTTTTATCTGTTATTTGTTCAGCCTCCTCATAAAATTCTACAGCAGACCTTACTGTACAGCGACCTTGCAAAACTTGCTTGTAGACATTCCGTTTTAGTAAAGCCCCAATCCTATCGTGAGGGCCCTTGCCATGATAACTTTCTTGAAAGTTCCATTTAGCAGTGCAGTTGTGGATGGCTTTGTAAGAGGTTAGAGCTGCCATAGAATACCTATTCTTGAAGTGGGCTGCTTCCCTATCAGTCCACAATGATACATGTGTAAAATGAATACCAGCAGAATTCAAATAATCAGCTGGAGTCATTGGAGACATGATGGTAAAGCACACTCACCAGGTACCAGGCAAAATCAATTTACTGTTTGGAAAGAATAAAAACTTAAAGATAACATACAAAATTACAAACACAGGGGTTTTATCATTGGACTTCAGTGCAGGTACTTTGATTTTTTGTTCAAAGGTGTGCGTGAGAAACTTTCCATCATTTTCTGGTAACGATCCTCACAGTGGGCATGTAACGTGTGTGACAAACCATATGGCTTACCAGGGTTTGTTTCAAAGTATCCCAACATTACATTATTAAGGCCTTGGGATGCCTGTTTATAATATAAAGTTAAGTTGGTATTCTCCAGTTTGTTAGTTGTGTATGGGAAAAATGAGGAAAAAACATGAGACACGTTACTCCTGAAATACTTCTGTTTAAAGGTCATGCTACATTCTGACCACAACATACAGTATATGTAAACAACTGTAGTGTCAATCACAACTCAAATAGACACATTTTCAGTAAAACACAGTGTCAGCATTCCAAACAATAACATACTCTGGTCAATGATGTTATGAAAGTTGCTATATTCAGCACTGGTTTTTCTTTGGTGACATAACATGACAGTTTTTTATGCAGCTTCCCAAGTTGACAGTTTAGGCTCTCTTTCTCTTCAGATTCATAAAATTCAATGATTAAGCTTTAAAATGATGTATAATTTATATACTTTTAAGCAATTCTGATTTTGACACAAAAGGTTGACATCTTCGTGGAATTACCCAAATGTGACGTCCATCCAGGAACTAAACTTTTACACTATTCCCTGCTGTCAGCCGCAGGGAAATACAGACTCAGTGCATGGGAAGGGCAGTTGCTTCCCTGCAGTTGATGAGTCTGCTCATCTAGACAGACAAGGGTTGATCAACAGCAACAACCCCTGGAGTGTGATATAGGCAGATTTCTGTAATTCTTTGTATTGGAAGGCAGATTAATTCAGCATATGGTGACATTTTTTTTGTCCCTTCAATATGTAAACTGTAGCCAGCGTATACTGTATGTGGACTGCAGACTGGGGTACTGCATTTTTATTATTATTATTACTATTATTATTATTGACTCTCGGATATGTTTATGTGAAGCTGCAGAACATGGTCAATGTTTTTGGCGTATCATACAGAGCCAGGATTCTGGGGGCTTGAATGGTGAGCGAATGGAAGCGTGGCCCATTGGATTGGGCAAATTTGGGCTGTCTGGACATTGCTACTCCTCACCCTGCCCGGGTGATGATGATGATTATCATTATAGCAAGGAGGAATACTTGGCTGCCAAGCGTAGGGCTAGAAGAGAGGTATACAGGGCGAAGTCTGAGTCACCGAGACTTTTGTTTGATAACCTAAATAGTGTGGAAAGGAAAAATATGATATTTAAGGTGATGAAATGATCAGATGAAGAGGGATAATCGGGATATTATAGGTGAGCAGTGTGTGAAGAATGATGAAGGAAGGGTAGTGGTGAACATTGAGGATATTAAAGATGCATGGAGAGAGCATTATAACCGGTTGTTGAATGAGGAGTTTGACTGGGACAGGGAAGGTTTGGAGCCAGCAGATCCAGTGTTTGGCCCTTGGCCTTTGATTGATACTGCTACTGTGAGTGAGGCAATAGGCAGGATGAAGGTGGGTAAGGCAGCAGGTGTGTCTGGGTTGACTGCTGAAATGTTGAAGGCCTCAGGAGATATAGGGTTGCGGTTAGTCACTGACCTGAGAAATATGATTATTTATGAGTGAATGCCACTCAGGGATAAGTGAGGCTGGTCACTATCATCTTAAATGTCGAGACCAACTGCCTAGCCCCGGGCACCTACGCTCCTCATGGGGCAATGTAGGATTGGATGATGGATGGATGGTGTTGTCCCAGATGATTGGCTGAAGAGTGTAATTGTAAATGTGTATAAAGGGAAGGGTGAAGACCTGGAAATAGAAAATTATAGAGGTATAAAGCTTTTAGATCAGATAATGAAGGTAATGGAGAGAGTCGTAGAAGGTATGATTAGAGAGAGAGTGAATGTTGATGAAATGCATTTTGGGTTTATGCCAGGTAGGGGGACCACTGATGCCATATTCAGTGTTAACAGCTTCAGGAAAAATATATTGGTAAGAAAAGGGATCTGTATTTTGTTTTTGTTGATTTGGAAAAGGCCTTTGACAGAGTCCCTAGAGAGGTGGTGAAGTGGGCAATGAGAAGGCTTGACTAGGAGGAGTGGCTGGTTTGGGTGGTTATGGCTATGTAGGTGGGTGCTCGCACCCAGGTAGCACCCAGGTAAGAGTGAATGGAGATTTGAGTGATGAGTTTTCCGTGAACGTTGGTGTGCATCAGGGGTCAGTTTTGAGTCCTATGTTGTTTATCATGGTACTTGAAGCCCTTTCACATGATTTCAAAAGCAGATTCCTGTGGGAGATGTTGCATGCTGATGATTTGGTGTTGATTGCAGAGAATGAAAGGGAAGCGGAGGAAAGATTTAGGAAGTGGAGGGATGGTATGGGGCACAAGGGCTTAAGGATAACTGCAGATAAAATAAAAGTGATGATATCTAGGGTTGGTGGCGGTACTGTCAAAGACAAGGGAGATTGGCCATGTGCAGTTTGACACGAGGGCGTGGGAAGTAATTCCATCTTGTGCGGTGTTTGTGATAAATGGGGGTGCAAGAGATGTAGTGCTGTCAGAGGTATACTGTGAGATACTGCTGATTTTATGTGTACAGCGTGTCGGGGAGAGCAGATGGAGATTGTCAGGCGTGAAAGGATTGATCTTGCTGGTGAATCTCTTGAGTGTGTGGAAGAGTTTTGTTATTTGGGAAACATAGTGTGTGCTGGCGGTAGGGCTGGAGCTAGTTCTGTGGCTAGGGTGAGAAGTGGTTGGAAGAAGTTCAGGGAGCTCTTACCTCTCATGACATTGAGAGGACTCTCCCTACGTGCTAAGAGGTCTTTGTATGCAGCATGTGTTAGGAGTGTCATGCTGTATGGTAGTGAGACCTGGAGCAGTAAAGGAGGAGGATAGTTTGCAGGCTTAGACGTACAGAAATGACAGTGATTAGGTGGATGTGTAGTGCGTCCCTGTGTGCAAGGTCTGAGGGGGCTGGGTTTTCGATGGAAGAGTTGGAGAGGTAGGATGGGACTGGAATGTATTGGTGTTGTGATGAGCAGAGGTAAATTGAGATGGTTTGGGCATGTGGAGAGCATGGGGGATGATAATTGGGTGAGGATGGTGAGAAATGTTAATATTGGGGGTGGAGTTATGAGGGGGTAGACCGAGAAAGACATGGGACGAGGTCATTAAGTGTGACCTCAGGGTTAAGGGACTGAACAGGGAGGCTGCAATAGATCGTGCAGCATGGAGAGCCGTCATTAGGTGACCAAGGCCGACTCATGCAAGCATGTTGGAGCCTTTAAAAATGAAACGATTATTATTATTATTGTTGTTATTACTATTATTATTATTTATTATTATTATTATTACTACAGACCGCAAATTCTTACTGCCATGTAATTAAACCTTACTGTTCCCAGGTTATATTGTTCTTGCTGCTAACCAGATACTTTTGTTAGTCAAGGTTTGGAAGGAAAGGACTAATGTGTACTATTTTTTCAGGTGTGTTAATTGACCCAACTGTGGAAACTGCCAACAGAGACGGAGAAAGGGAGAAGAAAGCCACAACCAGCTGCCATATTAATACCAACGAGCTGCCTAATCACAGTAATACCAACCATCTGCCTCCACTCTCAGGTAAGCGTCCTATTGTGACTTTTTTGAATTTTGCCAAAGGGACCTGTAGTATGGGGCCTTCTGCTCTTGTCATAATATACTTGCTACCACCAGACTCTTTCATTTATATTAGGAGATGGCCATCATTGTGAAGGAATCTATCTACTACCCAGTTTCCCACTATCTATCTGTTTAAACTGCCATCTGTCCTTATTCAGTGCTGAGTTGTAACAAAACATTAACACAGGAATAAAGCCAGTCATGAAGAGTTCGGTAAATAATGCAGAGCCGTCGGAATTTCTTGTTCTGCTGGGAATAAGGAAGTACTTGAGGGACTATAACTAAGGAATTGAGCTAGGCAGATGATGTAAAATGGATTTGTTCATCTTAGGTCTTGTGTACTAGTATTAGTTCAACCCCAGGCACAGCAGAACATTATCCCAGTGGACTGCAGGCTGAGTTACCCTTCTGTAGTCCATCATTCTCCTCTTGCGGGATAGGTGTGGCATTGAGAAGTGTAAATGTCAGGCAGCCCTCCCCCCATCCAGCACCAATACACTAGGGGTTAATTAAGATCCATATTGAACTCCTCCACAGACAAAAGGATTTAAGTTTGAACACACTTGAGATTATCTCCAAAACCTTGCCTTATTTTCAGGGTCCGTCTGTGTTACTCAGGCTGCTGTTCCTGCGATTGCTGAGTTGGTGCTGCCGTGCTGGCATTGATCCTGGTGGTGCTGCCATGCTGGCGTTGATCCTGGTGGTGCTGCCGTGCTGGCGTTGTTCCTGGTGGTGCTGCCATGCTGGCGTTGATCCTGGTGTTGCTGCCGTGCTGGCGTTGATCCTGGTGGTGCTGCCGTGCTGGCGTTGATCCTGGTGGTGCTGCCGTGCTGGCGTTGATCCTGGTGGTGCTGCCGTGCTGGCGTTGATCCTGGTGGTGGTGCCTGCTGGAGTTGATCCTGGTGGTGCTGCCTGCTGAAGCCGGCGGTGCTGGCTCAATTTTTCTCATCATGCAGTGGCTATTCCCAAGGGTGGTTGGGGTTTATCGTTAACGTAATGCCACTTGGGGATGAGTGCGGCTGGTCACTCTCATCTTGAATGTCGGGACCAACTTGCCCAGCCCTGGGCTCCTTCGCTGCTCATAGAGTGATACAAGATTGTGTGGTGAATGTTGAAAATACTCAGTGGCCTCAAAACTCGGGAAATACCTGTGATAGATATAGAGGTTCCCAGCACCATTGATCCTGAAAACCTTTCTACATCTCAGTTCCTTCTACTACAACTACAGCTACAACCACCTGTCTGAAATGTGAGTTAGAAAATTTTTGGATGGTCCACCTTGACTTGGCAGGGAGTTTTGTCCTTGGCAGCCTAATTTCATCAGCCAGAAGCAGAGTAAGACAAGGCTAGCAATACTGTGGCTCTGCATCCTTTCCAGATCACTTTTAAGCCAAGTTGAGATGGACAGAGTATAACAGTTGCTCCCCAACTTACGATATTTTAATAGAGAACTCCTGACCTCATCGTTGGGTGGGAAGAGGAGTCAGGAATGATGATGATAATGCCTAATGATGATTTTAATTATGATCAGTGGCATTGCTGGGCTGCATAACTAGATCATTCCACCACTAGGGTATACAAGACCAGTTAACTTAGTCTAGGTACTGATTTTACTTGCCTATTGATGACGACGACGATGATTGATGGTAGAATAGTTAGTGCTAGGCTCCATAACTAGATCATTCCACCACTAGGATATAGAAGGCCAGTTAACTTAGTCTAGGTGCTGATTTTACTGGCCAATCAACGACGACGATGATTGGTGATAAGCTAGGATGATGCAGTGCCAGGAGTCAATCCCTGGCACTATCAGGCTGGCAACCACACAGCCGAATGAAATCTCAAGCTGGTAAGTGTTTAATCTCAACAGCAATTCTTCTTAGCTCTTGTTCGTAAGTGGGAGAGCAACTGTCTTTATTCCAACTAACACCAGATGGTTTTATTCAACTGAGAGTGATGCATTGGGGGTCTACGGATAATAATGAGCTTTATTTTTAACTTATTTTCATCTTAAATGTCAGGACCAACTTGCCTAGCCCCGGGTTCCTACGCTTCTCTGTGGGGCGACGTGGGATTGGATGATGGCTGATTGGATGGATTTTTAACTTATTTATATTCGTCTATGCTCAATTATCATACTTCTTGCATCGTAACGTGGCCTGGGATTTGTCCATTCACCTGCTTTTTTCATATATCTCTGTGGTAGAATAACACAGTACTACATGTTTACATCCATCCCACTGCACTTCTTCATGACTAGCATTCTGCTAGATAAACTATTGCTAAGATGCTTATTTTATGCCTAGGTAGAGTAACAAAGAGTACAGTAAGTAAATTCCCCAGGTTTACCAGTAGCAGATAGTTTTGAAACCTTTCCCCTGCACTTCATGATTAGTATGTCTCCTTGCTAAGGTGTTGCCTCAGCTCAGCAATATTTCAAGCTGATAGATAAAGTACACAGATAGGTAAACATTACACAGATACACATAGATAGTAGATTTATTGCAGTAAGTGTTAGCTAGGTAGATACCCGGTATACTGCAAGAATTTTGTGATGGAAAGGTTCCTCATGTTATTTTTGATGCTTTTGACTACTAGTAGTGTTTCTCTCAGTTGAACAGTGTCTGGTGTTAGCTCAGTCAAAGTGGCTTGTCTTCTTTGTGGCTGGGGTGATTTCCTAATGTGATTTCTTAGCAAGCCTCCTGAGCCACCTAGAAGACACCCAAGTGAATTATGCACATGATTATTGCTTGATTATTATGTTGATGTTTGTATTGTAATTGATGCACAGTGGACAGATTTTTTTATGGCCAGTTGTTTGATACTTGTGTATATTGTCGCTATGTTGTCCGTTTAAATCACCCACACCAATCGACCCTTCAGTTCTGGCGTTACTCGTTGTTTATGAACCTCGGCCCATCGATTCCCCTGTGTGGAAGTTGGAAAGCTAAGTACCGGTATACTTTTTAAAAAAATTAGCGCCAAGTCAGACTGAGGAGATTAAAGTTTTGCGCTGGCAGTAAATGAACAAAAAGTCTGCATCGTAAAGATAAACTTTAAAATTGTGTGGTGAATTAGTTGCCTTAATACTGTCGTAGCGTGGCCCCAAGTCCCTTTGCCACTAGTGGGGTTTTGGGGGATTGGGGATGCCTGGGGGGTTGGGTCGATACTTTTACAGCACACACAACCCACCACTGTGTGCCATGATTTATCTCCGTTTTGACGTGGGTAATGAGGGCTGTCGGACAGTGAGAAGGAGTCCATCATTGCATATGTTGGAAGGATAAGTGGCACACAGGTGGATGATTATATAGGTAAACATGCACTCAGGCCTTGCTTGCAATAACCACGTTGTGGCCGTACAGTAAGGGGGCGGAATGCTCTATGAGGGGGTTGTGTTTGATGGCCAGTTTTTTTTGCTTATTTTTTACGGGCCTAGCGCAATGCCTCAAGGATTGGGCATACGTTCTTAAGTGGATATTGCAAGCCAGACGTTGCACACTTTGTTCACATCTATCAGATGCTGGACCTCACATTCACAGCCACCCAGTCATTCACCAATGTTTTGTTTCCCCTGCTTTTGCAAAAGACCTGGGACTAGCTACTGACTGATGTAATACCGTATAGTGCCACGCTCCAGCTGGAGCGCCGTAGTAACTCCTTACACCACCACGTGACTGTCTAGTTGTATGCTCATTGTTTACAAACCGCGACCCTTGTCGACTTTTCTCTCTTGTATACAGTTAACCTTATTGTTCCATGAAAGCGTGTGTGGCAGGAAAAAGCGCATTACTGTATTCTTAACGTCAGATGGAAATTGGATATACTTATAAAAGCATGCTACAAGGTTGAGTAAGATTAGTAACAAGTATGGTGTGGGAATAACTACCACAATACATAAGGCAGCAGAGTAATGTATAAATTCTTAAAAGTTTTATGCTGGAAGTTAGAACGCTAAGTACTCGAATGTAAAAATATGCGCCTTATGTCAGACCAAGGAGATTAAAGTTTTACGCTCGGCAGTAAATGAACGAAAAGTCTGCTTCGTAAAAATAAGCTTTAAAAATTTTGTGCCGAATTAGTTGCCATAATACTGTCGTGTGTAGCGTGGCCCCAAGTCCCTTTGCTACTAGTGGGGTTTTGGGGGATTGGGGATGCCTGGGGGGTTGGGTCAATACTTTTACAGCACACACAACCCACCATTGTGTGCCATGATGTATATTCGTTTTGACGTGGGGTAAAATGGGGGGCTGCCGGACAGTGAGAAGGAGTCCATCATTGCATATGTTGGAAGGATAAGTGGCACACAGGTGGATGATTATATAGATAAACATGCACTCAGGCCTTGCTTGCAATACAGCACGTTGTGGCCGGGGTACAGGTGCAAGGGGGGCGGAATGCTCTATGAGGGGGTTGTGTTTGATGGCCAGTTTTTTTGTTTATTTTTTATGGCCTAGGCAATGCCTCAAGGATTGGGCATATGTTCTTAAGTGGATATTGCAAGTCAGACGTTGCACACTTTGTTCACATCTATCAGATGCTGGACCTCACATTCACGGCCACTCAGTCATTCACCAATTTTTTGTTTCCCCATTTTGTGAAGAGACCTGGGACTAGCTACTGACTAATTTAATACCGGATATTGCCACATCCAGCTGGAGCGCCGTAACTCTTTACACCACCACGTGACTGTCTAGTTGTATATTACCACCAAGTGTAGTAACTTATATCCTGTGGCCAGAAGCCACTTGGCTTGTCACTCATGATAGTCACTGAGATGTCCACTTTGATTAGTAAGTAATCGTATCAAACAACCAGTTTCTTTACCTGCTGCCGTCATCTCTGAAAGAAGACATCTTCGCCAGATTAGAGGAAAGTTAGACTAAGGTTATAGACAACTGGCCAGCCGTACACAACCATTGGCTATGAAATGTTTTTGCATAAATCCTGTCCTGAGCATGAGCAAAGTATGTAGACACTGCTCTGCCAGCTGTAGGAATGGAAGGTGTTGTTTGAAATATTTTATGGTGGTAAGGACTGCACATCAACGTTACTATTCTTTCCTAGTCCACCATTCTCCTGTATGGGGATAGTAAAGTGAACTGAAGGGCTGTTACTTTTCATCTGACATTCAATATCTGATCATTGCCATATGAAGGTGTCTGTTCCAGGTAGCATCAGGAAAACAGGCAACAGAAGGAATTGTTATCCCTCTAGTCATTGGGGAAAAGTGGTAAATATGAAATACAAGTTAGTGCTGGCAGAGTATTGTTGGCATACTTTTTGCACATGCCTGTACATCACAAACAGATGCAGTTAAGTCCTTGGTTATGTGCCACAGATGCTAAAAAATACAGGGTGGTTCATATATAACATGTCCGATCCCATGTGTTTTGTTGTTGCATTTTGGAACCATACCTTACGCCATCCTTACAGGTAGGGAAGAAGAGGCTGGGATGATGATGATGACGATTGCAGTGATGATTTTACGGATAATAATGAATGATGATTTATTATATTGATTTTGATTATTTGATGATTGATATGGTGGAGGCTCAGTCGGCTTTACTCATCACTACCCTGCATCATTTTCTGTTTCCTCTATAACCCTGTCTTACTTGATAGTGATTGCTTATTTGCATCCATTGGTTGCATTTTTTTTTATCAAGTAAAATAATATCTCCTCTTGTATTTTCTTTCAGTAATTGCTTAAAGTTCACTCATATTGGTAAGAAGAGATTTTTACCCCTCCACTGACTTTTATCTATTGCCAGACATCTCTAATCGCATAAGGGGAGGCCACAAACAAATTAACTCTCATGTCATTCCTGTTATCTGGGCTATTTGACTGCCCTCTCTCCAACTCACACTCCCCTCCCTCCCTTGTAGACTCTCTGCACTCCAGTCTTCCGGTCTCTGCCATGGTCTCTCCTCCTCTTCACATCATACACATACCTTCTAGTCATTCTCTCTCATTCCCCATCCTCTACATGGCCAAACTATCTCAAAGTATTTCTCCTAATAGCACCAAGCAGCACTTTTCCACTTCCTCATTTGTATATCTGTCTGTCCATAAAACTCCACACACATTCCTCAGGTCATTTCCACTGCTCTTACTCTTTGTGCCCTTCCAACAGGATCTAAGCCTCTTATTTCTCAACGTCTTATCCCAGCTTTCAGTGATCCAGCAACCTTTCTACCCTGCTGTACCCATTCAAGCACATCCTTCCATCCTCACTCATCACTCTAAAGTACTTGGATGCACCTTTCATTATCTATTTCCTCACCATCCAGTCTCACTCTGTATACTGTGATTTCCCTGAAGACCATAACTTTACCCATACGTATATTCTTCTTTAGGATTCTGTTTCTCTACATCCTCAGACTCATGCACCAAGCCTTGCAGTCCACATTCATCACAATACAGTATCATCAGCAAGCAACAGCTCAGGAAGTTTCCACATCTTACCCTCCCTCACTAGATACCAATATATTCACATTCCTTCCTATTACCTCTCTTATAGCTTCATCCATATACAAATTGAACAGCCACTGAGACATGACATGCAGAAACACGACACACACAGACATGACACAGAAAAGCATGGCACAAGGTATGACATAAACATGACACAAAGAGACAAGATATTTGTCCTTATGGCGATTTATTTCCCTCACGTCACTGGCAGAATAAGATAGCACTGTGGCCTAACATCCTTTCCATAGCACTTCTTCATGACTAGCACCGTATTAGTCATGTTTCAACTACCATTTAAAAAGGAAATGATGGTAATTTAATACCCAGTTAAACGGAGCATAATTAAGTAGTCAAAATACGTGCTTCCCCCATACCCGTAGACTGAGCCAACAACACCAGATATATATGGGCAGCCCTGTATTTTGGTTTAGTAAATTGTGGGCTGCTGTTGCTGTGGTCCTGTATTCCTGGCTAAGTAGGACAGTGGCAGGGGTTTGGATATGCCTGTATAGTAGTGCTGTAATCAAACCACTTCTCTGAACCAACATAGCATCAATTTCAGCATTTTTGCCAGTACAGTATTTGCTGCCTAAGTAAAACAGTGTCAATTGGTTGTAGCTTATCTGTGTGTGCTGGTCATCTACCTTCTTGAATGAGATGTGGCTAAATGAGCTAATGAAACTTTGCTAAGGATATATGCGTGTCATTTTTCCAGAGTAAGCTCCCTGAAAGACGCACACACACGTCTAAAGAATATTAGAGGATAATCTTGGTTGTAAGAATTTTGGAGTCTTCCTATTGCCTCTTCTTTCTTTGATTAAATTCCAGTATTTAGGTTCTCCAGCATTGATCTCTGATTTCTTAGTAATTAAAATGAGCCAGGGACCACCACAACAGCAGGTATTATCAGCCCAGAAGATCGTAAATAACTGTGGCCATAAAAGGACTCTGC
>NC_137050.1:21109434-21136934 GCF_032717465.1 Coenobita brevimanus
TTTTTTTTAAAGAAAAAGCCAGATAGTCTTAGGAATTTTACCGGTCTTTGCAATATGTCTGCCAGTGAGGTGAAGGAAGCCGGCAGACTGTATTTTCAACTTAGTGAAATATCAGTGCTGCCAACACCAAGATTCTTGTCCTCATTACTGCCTGCTGTTTGCCTAATTCATATTTAATATACATAGTTTTACAGTAAGAATTTTTCCTACTCTGCCACAAACAGTAAGACTGGCAATAGGCCACGTATGTTGGTGCCTGATCGTGACTAAATCCTCCTGTTAACCCCAGTGAACCGATGACTAATTATCCGATTTTATTCCTCGCATCTGAAGACAACCGCATTTACCTTTTTACGAATTAAAAGAATAATGGGTATTTTTCTGTAACTAGGGATAGGTTTTCAAAATGTGGGGATTATTTTTTCAAACTGGAGAAGTTAGACACAGCCTTCATTAATCCTTTAACTACGAGAGATCCCTTAAACTGAATAAAATCGTCTGGTGGTTGCCTGATAGCAGACTGGAAGGGTTTATTACAGGATCAATTTCTGCCACTGATGTGCCTTCAAGAATGCAATTAACTCCTTCAATATAGCGTATTTTGCTTATTATTCTCGCTCTTTAAATCAGCTTAGAGAATTTGGTTTAATGGGGTCTGATACAGCCTTAACCCCTTCACAATTACAAGTCCTATGTTCAATAAAATCGTCTGAAGCCAGCATGCTCCAAACAAAAAAGATTGTCATAGAACTGAAGAGGTTAACACTGATTTCGGATTTTTTGTCGTTTATTACAGTCGGGATATTTTAATTTTTTTTCTTTCACTAGGGGTAGGATTTACCCCCGTTTCGAATGATTTAGATTAATTTCCACCACAAGTGATGCCTAACCCCTATTTGGGGTTGAAGTCAAAATACGAAATAAAATCCTCGAAATCGACCGAGATAAGTTTTTCTTTTCATTTTTTTTCACTAGAGGCAGAATTTACCCATATTTCGAATGGTTTTGAGGCTAATTCTCGCCTATTTTTTTCTTTATTAAATTAACCTAACGTAACCTAACCTGACCTAACGTAATCAAACTTAACCTCTAACCTAAGACACATTTGCGAAGGATGTCATAGAGAAGACCCCCTCCCTCTTCTAATTTGAGGAATTTGTCATAGGAAAGGCTGGAATACCCGACGGGCTTGACTGTAATAATTGGCAATAATACCCTGATTTCTGGGTCGTTTTTATATCAGTTCTCTCATTAATCTGGTCCTCAATATCGCTCTTTTACTTCCTCTGTCACCAAGCTCAGTGGCAGAAATAGAAAATGCTGTGGCTAAATAAGTCTCAGTAATATAAATGACATATTAGTATTTCGCCTCAATCTTCGTCTCCACAAATTAGCTAAAATCTGCATTTTTTTCCAGGCTCTACTTCGCTCGCTGGCACAATGTTCAGCAGCAGTGAGGAGTGAATGTCAAGCAAGAATTAACACCTTCACTACGAGAGATGCATGTATGAACCATGAAGTTATCCGTCCTGCAGCCCACCATCCTTTTGGTACTATCAGTGCCACCACATGGTGTCCCTCTCCAGCACCAAAATGGATGGATGGAGGCTGCTTTTAATCCCTTCTGTTGGACACCCTTCTTGATCTGAATAAATCCGTCAGAGGCAGCCAGAATACAATTATACAGGTGTCATCGTACTGAAAGATCAACACAGCAGCTTCAGCAACAGGTATATGCAATTATTTTGTAAATTGCTATTATATTTGCTTATAATTTTGCGATAATCGTTGTTGCAAGTGAGCATTTATAATTATATGAACAAACGAGTAAACTCTTGAATGCACTACTTAATTCTTTACATGCACTTCTTAATAATCTCTTGTAATAATATGCCCTAACCTTTTATACTTATATGGTTTAATCTTTTTCCCCACAGGTTGCCTGGCTGGTGTGTAGTGATGGTCGGGTGGAGGGCAGGCTGGGGTGGGGGTGGGGGGTAGCCAGGAGCAGGGAGGGTCATGGGGCAAGCTTAGGTGGGTTAGGCAGCAGAGTTATGGTCAACTAGGTTGGCTTTCTAGGCCGGGTAGAGTTAGGCGTGGTAGTCTTAGGTCATCTACTAGCTTACTTCGTTGATGTTGGTTGTATGGTTGTCCGGGCGGACGTCTGTGGTTGTCGTTGTTGGCTGCTGGACACGAGTTTTTGTCTGAGCGGCGATACACCACCAACGGAGGAGCGACAGCATCATCAGGAGCAGCATCGTCGTTGTCCTCGCCGTAATCAGTAACAGCAGCAGCAGCAGTAACTTCAGCGATGAGACAGGTAACTGGATGATCCTGAAATGGAATTGAAATTAGCCAAACGTAACACATGACAGAAAATTCAATTCTGAATAATTGTTGAATATTAATCTTGAAGAGTAAAGACCTAAACACCTAATGTACATATTTTTTTTTCCTAAACCTGTATGTGGCCTTACTTTGATATAAGACAGCACTAAAAGCAGATTAGGTTTTGATAATTGTTTTTTTGACAGGTGAGCACAGAAGAGCGGAGATGCATCATCGACCACGCAGCTTCCCTGAACCCGATGTGCTGAGAGGGAGCGAGGACGGAAGAAGGGGTGATGGAGCAGGACGGACGAGCGAGGACGGAGGGATGGAAGAGCGAGGACGGGCGAGGGGACCAGGACGTGCGAGGGGGCCAGGACGGACGGGCAGAGGAGCGAGGGGGCGAGGAGATAAGACCCACGAGGAAGCGAGCTACTACATCAACGGGACGCTGGTGTGTAAGCTGTTGGCAACCTTTCCCTTGTGACCGTATTCTCGTTAGCTCAGTTGGATATCTCTAGTCGGTTTACCCTAACCTGACAAATATCCATAATCTCTTCATGCTCAGTGGATAGCAAAGTGTAATCAGACTGGAGACTTTGACTAATAATCAAGGGGAGGCGGTGGCTCAATCGGTTGAGAGGTGGCCTGCAGTCCTACCGGACCCAGGTTCAAATCCCTGCTGGGGCAGGGAACAGCTTAAGGATCTGAATTTCATAAAATCAGACTTTACAGATCTACCAGAAAACCCGTCGACATGTCGAAAAAATACCCCCGCTAATACCAATAAGAGACAGCCCAGCTATGTATTCAATATGAACGATGGGTGTTAGCGTCGAAGTGGTGACATGTAGAGGTGTATGGCATGTAGGAGGACTACTGGGCCTTGAGAGCAGGCTGTGAAGCCTATGGCCAGAATCGGACACATAAAAAAAAAAAAAATCCTACCTTTTAGCGTAGGTCCATCGAATTTCATGTAGCCAGGACATACGTAATGAAATAGTCAATATATTACACATACCAGTTAAGGTGTGAGTGGTAAAGGCAGGTGAAAACAGGCTATAGCATCACGTTACTTGTAGATGCTAAATGTTACTCTTTTACTTAACTTAGGCATTGTGTAGATACTGGACAAAATGTATAGGAAGATGGCACAATTATGCAAAACAAATCGTGAAGGAAGAGGTATTAAAGAAATCTAATCTCATGGGAACGTCACTATGCTATCACTAACATATACTGAATTAAGACAACTGACGGAGAATTATAACTGAGAACTGTTGCTGTGACTATGTTAATCTTACAGACTGATGCAGACGACGAGCCTACGACGAGGGGCGGAACCTGTGGCGTCGACGTGGGGGTGTTGTGTCGGCGTGAAGGTCGTTGTGTCGGCGTGGAGGTCGTTGTGTCGGCGTGGAGGTCGTTGTGTCGGCGTGGAGGTCGTTGTGTCGGCGTGAAGGTCGTTGGGTCGGCGTTAGGGCTGGGTCGTCGCTGGGGCCTACTGTGTCGGCGTTGGGTGCGGGGTCAGCGTGGGACTGCAGCGTCGAAGTGGAGCTGCAGTGCTGGTGTGCAAGTGCAACAAATACGTCAACAGCAGCTGGAATGGTAAGAAATAATTTAAGTTTTCAGTCTTGTGCTAAAGTTTGTTCATAAGATTGCTAGCTTGTACCTTCAACTTGACACAGCTACCAAACACTGAGGAAACCAGAGAGAATAATTGTGAAAATACTACTAAACAAAATTAAACAATTCACGTCTTTGGGGATGTAACATGCTATCAAAAGTTCTATCTGTCTGCACATGCGTAAGTTAAAGACCACATATCTTTTTCCAGAATTTAACCTTTGAAAATGCATTGCGTAATACTGGAAAGAACATTCCCATAAAATAACTGATCGTAAAACTTAGAAGAAGTGATGCAGCAGTGTTCATGTTCCACAGGGATGCAGACGGCATACCTACCACGTTGGGGAAGAGGCGGAAGCTGCGATGTGGGCAGAAGCAGCGATGTGGGCAGTTGTCGTCGTCATGGGCGGAAGCTGTGTGGCCGGGGGAAGGTTCGGATGCTGCAGTGGTAAGATAAATTTGCTGTATGATAAATCTGCTTATACTTGCTGACCTTAAACTTTTAAAATATCTGCATGTGTAACTAAAACATCCTTGTGCATACAAACACCTTAAGAGAACTGCTGCTGAGAGTACGTTCATCTTGCAGGGGGTGAGGAGCTGCCGAGACAGAGCTGTGATGTCGCCAGGATTAGATGAGGGCGGGAGATGAAGCGTCAGCGTGGGGAACTGTGGAAGCTGTAAATGGTAAGATGTGTTTTAGTGTTATCTGACGACGTGGCCTGTGGAAGTTGTGGTATTGCTGGCAGCTGCAATGATGAACAGTTTTGTTGACAGAGGTAATCTTGTTGGCATAATGGACTTGGTGCCTCTTCCTAAGTGATTTACTTGTCACTTTAATACTTTTATGTGAAAAATAGATATACTTACGGCATAACTGAAATTGTTAGTGTCATTAAGTACTTTGCAATAATTTCCTTAAGATATCACTGTCATAAGAGGTGTTAATGAAATAGACCAACAAGATTACCGCTCAGATTCCATGTCCAGTTATAGATGGCGAATAATTATGGGAAAAAATAGTTTATGTAGCAGATGAAATAAGTCTGAAATAGCTTATCGGACTAGATCTGTCTATTCACTGACATTCGTATTACAGGGAGGGACGTGTGAGAAGAGGTGCACTTACTGAGGTGGCCAGAACAGCAAAGAAGGTACTACGAGAGGAAGCCAGAGGACGAGATGAGCAAAGAATACAAGAAATCATGCCTATGACACAAGAGGTCAGAGATAAAATGAGTGGATAACTGAACCGGGATGCCAGAGCAGTGTTGGCATTTCATCACGCCAGGTACAGTTTAGTTATGGCTTTTGGTACAGGTATGGCATATGATTGATTATACCGTTTAATATAATGATTATACCGTTGCATAAGTTGATCAGCAATTTAGTTTCGTCTCCAAAATGCTTACACGTCTCGGCCTTGAAATTACTGAGTTAAATAAGATATAGTTTCAGTACAGTTATTAAAGAACTCGAAAGCCTCGTCATAAAGAGCATTCTCAACGTTCTTGGTCGTTACATTGCAGTTATTTAGGAAGATTTTGCCTCTGTCAAATTTCCACTGCTACCTTTAAACTAAATTGCTAGTTTCTTGAATTTGTAGTTTTTATTGTATTAGAAAAATGTTGGAATCCAGCTGACATAATGAATGGCTGCATCTGACATGCTTATTTTATGGAGACGATGCATTAATTTTAGTTTGGCTCAAAATTAAATCCCAGTCTTGACTGATAAGTTGTAGCATAATTAACACACAACTTTGTGCCAGTTACGAAAAAGTGCTATGGATGTGTAACACCGTAGTACTGTCGTAGTTTGTCTGAGCTACGTAATATGGCCGCGAAAAAAAAAAAAATTCTCCCAAATTGACGAATGAACTGTAGAAATAAATAAGATACCTACTTGGCAGATGGAGTGAAGGCTGGGATGCTGGAGAGAAGCCGATGGTAGAGGGACACTGGTGATACTGACCGTGGGAGGGATGATGCTGACTGTGACCGAAGGAGATGACGCTGACAGCGACCGTGGGAGGGACCTCAACAAAGAACCTCATCTGAAGGGAAGATCAGGTAAGTACTTCGCAGAACACTACGTACGATGAGACAATATAACAAGGGCAAAATATCTGGTACAGTAAGTGACAAAGCCAAAATAAAGTAAACATTTTTTACGATAAAATAAGTGTGGATATTTTCAACAGAGACAGTCAGAAATAACGAATACACTGTTGTAAGTCCTGCTAATTTTATATGGCATTTACAGGAGGGAAATCATCCAGTTTGTACCACCTCAACATGCTGCTCGGTGCCATTGATACCTCGTCTTGAATTTATCCCTCCGAGGATCGCTGCCTACCCAGAAGTATCCTCATCTTTCTTGTCCGGTAATGTACAAGGACTTTGAACCTCACAATATTTTAGTTGACTTGACACCAATCGTTAGTCAGGATATAGTAAATTTAGTTCACGACTCGGTTTACCTCCAAACACTCGGCCTTCAGTTAATATCTAGGCTTTGGTCAGCCCTTAGTCGTTGTCAATTCTGTCATAGGGTCGCATCATTTTAAAAGAGCACCAAGGTGTAGACATGACCCATTTTATTTACTTCTTGAAACGTAGTGAATGCCTGGCTTTTCTGTATCGTTGCTAACTACACTATATTGTGGAATGCAGGCTGATCACATGAATTAAAGGTGTTTAATAAATAACTATAACCTTATGGACTTGCTTTCACCTTTCTGCTTTTTTAAATAACTCAAGTCGTTTGCCTTTCTTGTCAGTTGGTTAACTAAGTCCTGCCTCATCACTGGCCCTTTATAAATTTATATCACACCCCGTCCTGATTACTTAACCATCTTCCCTCTTTGTCAGACCCCCAGTCAGTCAGGCAGTCACAGGCCCAGTCACTCCACAGTCACTGATTTCGCCTCTCAGTACCTTTAACCAATTGACTCACTGATCAGCAGTCGGCACATCTAGTCAGTCTACATTCTAGTCGATCACATTCACTCTAGTCAGTCCACACACTATCACTTCAAACCCTTACTGATTCAGTGCACATCCATCATTTCAAGCCCTTCATGATTCACCCCACATTCTCCAGTACTCCAAACACTCACTGTCTGTCAGTCTACAGCTTTAAGCAGTCCACAGCCCCACTGATCCAGTCAGTCCACAACCCTACTGACCCAGTCAACCCACAACCCTAGTGACCCAGTCAACCCACAACCCTAGTGACCCAGTCAGTCCACAGCCCTAGTGACCCAGTCAGTCCACAGCCCTAGTGACCCAGTCAGTCCACAGCCCTAGTGACCCAGTCAGTCCACAGCCCTAGTGACCCAGTCAGTCCACAGCCCTAGTGACCCAGTCAGTCCACAGCCCTAGTGACCCAGTCAGTCCACAGCCCTAGTGACCCAGTCAGTCCACAGCCCTAGTGACCCAGTCAGTCCACAGCCCTAGTGACCCAGTCAGTCCACAGCCTCACTGACCCGTGTCCACACCCTATGTTAGTTCTCATCATCAGTCAGTCATTGGTAGTAGGTCAGTTCAATCAAAATACACGTCAGTGACTCACACCCACAACCAGTCAGTCGTCCTACGCCCATGGACAGTCCCCACCTTCAAAAACTCAGGTAGTCCACACCCGCTATCACCACAAACCCTTACTGATTGACTCCACAGCCTGCATCACTACATACCTTTACTGATTCACTCCAATGCCTTGTAAACCCCTGTCAGTCCACAGCCTTGTAAACCCCTGTCAGTCCAATCTTATGATCTATCAGTCCAACCCCTTAGCCAATCAGACTCTCCAATTATATTTCACTGTCAGATCGTCAGTCTATGCCCAGTGTTACTTAGTCCACACCCTGTCACAGTCCACACCCTGTCACAGTCCACACCCTGTCACTCAGTTCACACCCTGTCACTCAGTCCACACCCTGTCACTCAGTCCACACCCTGTCACTCAGTCCACACCCTGTCACTCAGTCCACACCCTGTCTCAGTTCACACCCTGTCTCAGTTCACACACCGTCTCAGTCCACATCCTGTCTCAGTCCACAACCTGTTTCAGTCCACACCCTGTCTCAGTCCACACCCTGTCTCAGTCCACACCCTTTCACAGTACACACCCTGTCACAGTCCACACCTTGTCACTCAGTTCACACAGTCACTTAGTCCATACCGTCAGTCCACATCCTAGCAGCATCAGTCAGTCAGCAAATCCAGTCAGTCCAAAGTCCATCCAGTCAGTCCACAGTCCAATCCAGTTAGTCCACAGTCCGGTCTACTCAGTCCACATTGCAGTCTACTCAGTCCACAGTCCAATCCAGTTAGTCCACAGTCCGGTCTACTCAGTCCACATTGCAGTCTACTCAGTCCACAGTCCAATCCAGTTAGTCCACAGTCCGGTCTACTCAGTCAACATTGCAGTCTACTCAGTCCACAGTCCAATCCAGTTAGTCCACAGTCCGGTCTACTCAGTCCACATTGCAGTCTACTCAGTCCACAGTCCAATCCAGTTAGTCCACAGTCCGGTCTACTCAGTCCACAGTCCAATCCAGTTAGTCCACAGTCCGGTCTACTCAGTCCACATTGCTGTCTACTCAGTCCACAGTCCAATCCTACTCAGTCCACAGTCCAATCCAGTTAGTCCACATTGCAGTCTACTTAGTCCACATTGCAGTCTACTTAGTCCACATTGCAGTCTACTCAGTCCACAGTCCAGTCTACATAGTGCACAGTCCAGTCTACATAGTGCACAGTCCAGTCTACATAGTGCACAGTCCAGTCTACTTAGTGCACAGTCCAGTCTACTTAGTGCACAGTCCAGTCTACTTAGTGCACAGTCCAGTCTACTTAGTCCACATTGCAGTCTACTTAGTGCACAGTCCAGTCGACTTAGTCCACAGCCACAGTCTAGTCCAGTCCACATTCACAGTCCAGCTAGCCAGTCAGTTCACAGTTCAGTCCAGTCGGTCCACATCCACAGTCCACACCCTCAGTCCACACCCTCAGTCCAGTCCAGCCAGTCAGTCCAGTCCAGCCAGTCAGTCCACACCTCTAGTCTAGTCCAGCCAGTCAGTCCACACCCACAGTCCAGTCCAGCCAGTCAGTCCACACCCACAGTCCAGTCTAGCCAGTCAGACCATACCCACAATCCAGTCCAGTCAGTCAGTCAGTCCACACCCCCAGTCCAGTCCACTCAGTCAGTCCACACCCCCAGTCCAGTCCACTCAGTCAGTCCACACCCCCCAGTCCAATCCAGTCAGTCAGTCCACACCCCCAATTCAGTCCAGTCCACACCCACAGTCCAGTCCAGTCCAGTCCAGTCCACACCCACAGTCCAGTCCAGTCCGCACCCCCACACACAATCCAGTCCAGCCCAGTCAGTCCACATCCCAGTCCAGTCCAGTCAGTCAGTTCACACCCCAGTTCAGTCCAGCCAGTCACAGTCCACACACCCAGTCCAGTCCAGTCAGTCAGTCCACACCCCTAATTCAGTCCAGTCCACACCCACAGTCCAGCCCAGTCCAGTCCACACCCACAGTCCAGTCCAGTCCAGTCCACACCCACAGTCCAGTCCAGTCCAGTCCACACCCAAAGTCCACTCCAGTCCACACTCACACACACAATCCAGTCCAGCCAAGTCAGTCCACACCCTAGTCCAGTCCGGTCTGTCAGTTCACACCCCCAGTCCAGTCCAGTCATTCCACACCCCTAGTCCAGTCTTGTCCAGTCCAGTCCAGTCCAGTTAGTTCACACCCCCAGTCCAGTCCAACCAGTCAGTCCACATCCACAGTCCACTCCAGTTCAGTCTGCGTAATTCACACCCACAATTCAGTCCAGTTCAGTCCACATTCTCAGTCCACTCCCGTCCAGTTCAGTTAATCCAGACCCACCGTCCAGATGTTGAGTTAATCAGTTAATCCACACTCTCATTCCACACACACAGTCCACACCCTCATTCATTCCACACACTCAGTCCACACACTCAGTCCACACCCTCATTCCACACCCACAGTCCACACCCACAGTCAGTCAGTCCACATATTTAGCTGATTCAGGTAGACCACATCCTCAGTCTTCACTTCCTGTCAGTATTCGTTTTACCAGTTAGTCAGTCAGTACCTTTGTCAGTACGGGCCTAGTACTTGTATACGTTAACTGACTGTCATTATATTTACTGATTCAGTAGGTCCAGTTAAGCTTTACGCCCACGGAGAGACAACTCTGTGAAATGTTTGATTATTTACACCATGTATTGAATTGTTATTATCAGCTTCCTACCCTCCACCTGCCGCTTACCACCTGCCATCCACCTGCCACTTACCAACTGCCACTTACCACCTGCCACTTACCACCTGCCACTTACCACCTGCCACTTACCACCTGCCACCTCCCACCTGCCACCTACCTCCCACCTCCCACCTGCCACCTACCTGCAACCTCCCACCTGCCACCTGCCACCTACCTGCAACCTCCCACCTGCCACCTGCCACCTACCTGCAACCTCCCACCTGCCACCTGCCACCTACCTGCAACCTCCCACCTGCCACCTACCTGCAACCTCCCACCTGCCACCTGCCACCTACCTGCAACCTCCCACCTGCCACCTGCCACCTACCTGCAACCTCCCACCTGCCACCTGCCACCTACCTGCAACCTCCCACCTGCCACCTGCCACCTACCTGCAACCTCCCACCTGCCACCTACCTGCAACCTCCCACCTGCCACCTCCCACCTGCAACCTCCCACCTGCCACCTACCTGCAACCTCCCATCTGCCACCTACCTGCAACCTCCCACCTGCCACCTACCTGCAACCTCCCACCTGCCACCTACCTGCAACCTCCCACCTGCCACCTACCTGCAACCTCCCACCTGCCACCTACCTGCAACCTCCCACCTGCCACCTACCTGCAACCTCCCACCACCCACTTGCAACCCATTTGCCACCCACCTGCCAACCATTACCCACCTCCCACCTACCACCAGTCTGACTACCACCTACTCTTCCACCATCCACCTACCACGCACCTGCCACATGCCACCTGCCACCCACCACCTGCTACCTGCCACTCACCACCTGCTACCTGCCACTCACCACCTGCTACCTGCCACCCACCACCTGCTACCTGCCACCCACCACCTGCTACCTGCCACCCACCACCTGCTACCTGCCACTCACCACCTGCTACCTGCCACTCACCACCTGCTACCTGCCACTCACCACCTGCTACCTGCCACTCACCACCTGCTACCTGCCACTCACCACCTGCTACCTGCCACTCACCACCTGCTACCTGCCACTCACCACCTGCTACCTGCCACTCACCACCTGCCACTCACCACCTGCTACCTGCCACTCACCACCTGCTACCTGCCACTCACCACCACCACCCACCACCTACCACCCACCACCCACCACCTACCACCCACCACCTACCACCTACCACCCACCACCTACCACCCACCACCTACCACCCACCACCCACCACCCACCTGCCACTACCCACTACCCACCTGCCATTACCCACTACCCACCTGCCATTACCCACTACCCACCTGCCACCCACCACCCACCTGCCACCCACCACCCACCTGCCACCCACCACCCACCTGCCATTACCCACCACCCACCTGCCACCCACCACCCACCTGCCACCCACCACCCACCTGCCACCCACCACCCACCCACCACCCACCTGCCACCCTCCACCCACCTGCCACCCGCCACCCACCTGCCACCCACCACCCACCTGCCACCCGCCACCCACCTGCCACCCGCCACCCACCTGCCACCCGCCACCCACCTGCCACCTGCCACCCACCACCCACCACCCACCTGCCACCCGCCACCCACCTGCCACCCGCCACCCACCTGCCACCCGCCACCCACCTGCCACCCACCTGCCACCCACCACCCACCCACCTGCCACCCACCACCCACCTACCTGCCACCCACCACCCACCACCCACCCACCCGCCACCCACCACCCACCCACCAGCCACCCACCTGCCACCCACCAGCCACCCACCTGCCACCCACCAGCCACCCACCAGCCACCCACCTGCCACCCACCTGCCACCCACCACCCACCTGCCACCCACTACCTACCACCCACTACCTACCACCCCCGATCCACCTGCCACCCCCACCCACCTGCCACCCCCCACCCACCTACCACCCCCGATCCACCTGCCACCCCCCACCCACCTGCCACCCCCCACCCACTACCTACCACCCATCACCCACCTGCCACCCCCCACCCACCCACCACCCACCACCCACCACCCACCCACCCACCTGCCACCCCCCACCCACCCACCACCCACCTACCACCCACCCACCACCCACCCACCACCCACCCACCCACCACCCACCTACCACCCACCCACCACCCACCCACCACCCACCTACCACCCACCTACCACCCACCCACCCACCCACCACCCACCCACCACCCACCCCCCACCCCCCCCCCCCCCACCCACCCCCCCCCCCCCCCCACCCACCACCCACCCCCCACCCACCACCCACCTACCACCCACCTACCACCCACCCACCCACCACCCACCTACCACCCACCCACCACCCACCTACCACCCACCTACCACCCACCCACCACCCACCCACCTACCACCCACCCACCACCCACCCACCTACCACCCACCCACCTACCACCCACCAACCACCTACCACCCACCAACCACCTACCACCCACCAACCACCTACCACCCACCAACCACCAACCACCCACCAACCACCTACCACCCACCACCCACCTACCACCCACCACCCACCCACCCACCTACCACCACCTGCAACCTGCCACCCACATACCTGCCACCACCCACCCACATACCTGCCATCACCCACCCACTACCTGCCATCACCCACCCACTACCTGCCACCCACCTGTCACCCACCTGCCACCCACCAGTCACCCACCTGCCACCCACCTGTCACCCACCTGCCACCCACCTGCCACCCACCTGCCACCCACCTGCCACCCACCTGCCACCCACCTGTCACCCACCACCCACCTGCCACCCACCACCCACCTGCCACCACTTACCTGCCACCCACCACCCACCTGCCACCACTTACCTGCCACCCACCACCCACCACTTACCTGCCACCCACCACCCACCACTTACCTGCCACCACCCACCACACAACTACCCCCATGTAACTTAACCACCTGCCACATGCCAACTACCACCTGCCACCTACCACCTACCTGCCACCTACCACCTACCTGCCACCTGCCACCTACCTGCCACCTGCCACCTACCTGCCACCTACCTGCCACCTACCTGCCACCTACCTACCACCTACCTGCCACCTACCTGCCACGTACCACCTACCTGCCACGTACCACCTACCTGCCACGTACCACCTACCACTTAGCTACCACCTACCTGCCACCTAGTTACCACCTACCTGCCACCTAGCTACCACCTACCTGCCACCTGCCACCTACCACCTACCTGCCACCTGCCACCTACCACCTACCTGCCACCTACCTGCCACCTGCCACCTACCTACCTGCCACCTACCTGCCACCTACCTGCCACCTACCACCTACCTGCCACCTACCACCTACCTGCCACCTACCACTTGCCGCCCATCTGCCACCCACCTGCCACTTAACACCTACCACTTAACACCTATCACCTGCCACCTATCACCTGCCACCTACCACCTGCCACCCAACCACCTACCACCCACCTACCCACCCACCTACCCACCTACCCACCAGAGCCTTCCTGATCGCTGACAACTCTACTGATGAAGCCAGCTCAAAATTACACTTACTTTTGTTTAATAAAATCTGGAAATCTTTTATCATACCTCGATTACTCTGTCTTTATACCTGAAAACTATTTGATGTGGGGTTGGTGTGGCTATTGTGGGGTTGGGATGGTTATAAGGTGGGGCTGGTTATAAGGTGGGGTTGGTTGAAAGGGCTTTATACTGAAGGAAGAATTGGATGTTGTGGAGGGTTGGGATGGATGTCGTGGGGTTGGGTTGGGTTGGATGTCGTGGGGTTGGGTTGGGTTGGGATGGATGTCGTGGGGTTGGGTTGGGTTGGGATGGGTTGGGATGGATGTCGTGGGGTTGGGTTGGGTTGGGATGGATGTCGTGGGGTTGGGTTGGGTTGGGATGGATGTCGTGGGGTTGGGTTGGGTTGGGATGGATGTCGTGGGGTTGGGTTGGGTTGGGATGGATGTCGTGGGGTTGGGTTAGGTTGGGATGGATGTCGTGGGGTTGGGTTGGGTTGGATTGGATGTGGTGGGGTTGGGTTGGGTTGGGTTGAATATCGTGGGGATGGGATGGACTGGATTGGATACAGCGGATGAGTTGGACTGTGTATTACTGAGTACTGGAATGGATATGCTCTATTCCCTATTCCCCTTATCTTTCGTTTAGCTGCTGGCTTCTTCCTGCTCCCCTACCCCTTGCACCTCCCTCTCCTTTTACCTATTCTCCCTCCCCTCACCCCACACCCCCCAACCCCATCTCCCCCTCACCCACTCCCCCTCACTCCCCCTCTCCCCCTCCCCCCACCTCCCCCTCCCCCCACCACCTCCCCCTCCCCCTCCCCCCTCCCCCCACCACCTCCCCTCCCCCCACCACCTCCCCTCCCCCCAGCCACCCCACCTCACACCCAGCCCCCCCCACCCCCCCCCCACCCCACCCACCGCACCCACCCCCCCCCTCCCCCACCCCACCCCACCCCTCCCACCCCTCCCACCCCTCACCCTACCCCTCACCCTACCCCTCACCCTACCCCTCACCCTACCCCTCACCCTACTCCTCACCACACCCCAGGGCCCTCTCT
This sequence comes from Coenobita brevimanus, assembly GCF_032717465.1. Classification (NCBI taxonomy): domain Eukaryota; kingdom Metazoa; phylum Arthropoda; class Malacostraca; order Decapoda; family Coenobitidae; genus Coenobita; species Coenobita brevimanus. The sequence goes on from NC_137050.1 coordinate 21,124,246, forward strand.
AGGACTATTACAACTGATTCTTTCCTTTTACTCTGAAAATTTCCCACACTTTAAACACTTTCTCCTTGAATATTAACCCCAGTTGTCTTCAGTACAGGTGGAGGAAGCAGACACTGATGAAAACATTATAACTAAAAACAAACTCTGTACCTGTGCAGTGTGATCTCCTCAGACTTTCTCCCGCAGGTGTGGTCGCGTGGGAAGACAGCAGCCAGACCGACATTCCAGAGGCCATACTTCTCGCCACTCCATCCACATCTCCACTCCTCGCCTGTCTTAGCCACTCCATCGAAGACACCACCACTACTCGCCTCTTCGCCATTCAGCCGATCAGAATTCGCCACCCTGCCCAGAGATATGTCCATTTAAGTCCTGGATTATAACACTTTGAAGAACTTTGGCCAGATTATATATGACATGGGTACAATAAAACTGGACCTCCACACACTGCCTCTCTTCGCCTTTCACCTGATGAGAAACCTGTCCTGGTCAGAAAGATCCTTGGTCTTGGAGGAAACACAAGAATTTGCATCGGATAAGTGATACTTGGGAATAATGAACCAACTAGTTAGGACTACGGTTGCTGACGCTTTTTATCCTATAGAGGAAAACACCTTGTAAAGATTGCCGGAATAAAGGACTGGACTGGTGTTGTTATAATACCTACTTAGGCTGACGACAAACAATATGGTATGAACTGCAGAGTTAGGATCCAGAGACAAAGCTTAATTCCCACTGATGTTTTACTTTGAAAATTTAATCTGAATAGGACACTTAACCATGTACAAATACTGTAACTGACCAGCTTATCTATACACTTGCAGTAAATAACAGTAATTTTATTCGAGCCATTAGAGGAGATCCAGATACTTTACCTATTATCCCTGGACCTTACCTACCACATGGTTACTAAATAGGAGTGAATAGGACCAAAGGATAGTGAATCAGTACCCAGTGAGTCGCACCTCCCTTCACTACCTATGGCATTCAAGCCTTCATATTAACTTGGCACTACCTATGGCATACAAGCATTCATATTGACTTAGCACTACCTATGGCATTCAAGCCTTCATGCTTTTAACTTAGCACTACCTATGGCATTCAAGCTTTCGTATATTTAACTTAGCACTACCTATGGCATTGAAGCCTTCATATTAACTTAGCACTACCTATGGCATACAAGCCTTCATGTTAACTTGGCATCACCTATGGCATTCAAGCCTTCATTAACTTAGCATTACCTATGGCATTGAAGCCTTCATATTAACTTAGCACTACCTATGGCATTGAAGCATTCATATTAACGTAGCATTACCTATGGCATTCAAGCATTCATATTAACTTAGCACTACATATGGCACTGAAGCCTTCATATTAACTTAGCATTACTTATGGCATTCAAACCTTCATACTTGGCACTACCTATGGCCCCAAACCTTCATATTAACTTAGCACTACCTATGGCACTGAAGCCTTGATACTTTAACTTAGCTGCTTTGAGAACTGATAGTCTTTAGATCTGGCTTGATGAACTCTGATAAAGGTGCAGTATACCCACTTCAGTACCTCATTTGGACTTTGACGAAGGGGTAAACCTGACTGCACAATAGACTTAGAACTTTCACTGACAGGATGGCAAGAAGGCTTTGATAACAGCACTAGTGAAGGGATACATAGGAGTATCTGGATCTACTCTGAAATAGGACATGGGTAAAGAACATCATTACCTACACTGGATACAATAGTTGGTCAGACTTACATGCAGTGTGTCTGCAGTACACTCATTGCAGGTTTCCTTATCAAGATACCTTAAGTACACATGGGAAAAAAACCTGAACGGAGAACGCTAAGGTAAGAAGTACCATGAAAACTACCAACCAGCGAGATGACCTGGAGGGCCAGTGTACAGGAGCTTCAGCACCAGAGTATATATAAAAGTCTGGCAGTAACATGAATAAACTGCAGGCACCAGAGGAAATAACTCTGGAGGATTATAAACAGCCGGAATAAGGCTATTACTGCTAGTCAAGGCAGTGCTAATTGCACTAAGTAATGAAGCTAGTCAGTCTTGTACAAATACTGTAGTTACCCATCAATAAACCATAGCTGACCAAAGCACTGGTTTTTCTGTACCTGGGGAAGGGGTCTGCACAGTCAAAGTTCGAAATAAGGGTTTTGCATCCGTAGATTTTACATAATAGCCCTAAAGTATTCAAAGTTGAAATAGGGGTTTTACATCCGTAGAGTTTTTTCACAACTCCGTCAGATTACAAGTTGAAGTAAAGGTTTTACATCCGTAGAGTTTCTAGTTGAAACAGGGGTTTTACATCAGTAGAGTTTTTTAAGGTAAAGTAGGTGTACCCCCCCCCTCTTTTGGTCACAGTTTCTAAGTTGAAGTAGGGCTTTTATATCCCTAGACTTTATATCCATTTCTCTGGTGGGTATAAAGTCTAAGTCCGAAGTAAGGGTTTTGGTGCCCTTAAGACTTATACCAGATCCAGTCACTCGAAAAAAATCCTAAGTCCAAATTGGAGTGCTTTTTAGACTTAGGATTTTTCGAGATGGTGGAACTGGTATAAAGTCAAAGTTGAATTGTGGGTTTTTATACCCAAGAGTTTATACCAGCAAGTTAACGTGCTGGAGTCTACTGTGTACTCTGTTCCATGTCTTTGGGAACTAGAGTATATCATTGTATGATTTCTTTGCATACTTTACTTTTTCTGTGATATTGTATTTGTCATTTGTAATACCATAAAGGGCAAAGTAAAGTTGATATACAGCTGATTCTTTTATTATCTTTAGTGTTTTACAAGAGTTTACAATTACAATACATTTACAAAGTATACAAGTAGCAATGGCAGCAGCTGTTAGGTTACTCTGGCAGAAGATTTTATATATCAAAGTATCTCAAAGTATATCACAAAAGTATTGGACTAGAGCAAAGGTTTCAAGTATTTTCAAAGTATATCAGTTAAATACGGGCAAGATACCTTTAGCAATTAAAATTATGTAGTAGGTCCTATGTCTATCTCCAACTCGCTCCCTCGCTCCTACTCGCCCCTCTACCCTCTCCATCACGCTCACTCTAGAACGACAGAAAAAGAAAAAGCGCATAAAAAAGTAAAGGTGGGGAAGAGAAAGAAGCACTAAAGCAGACAGACACTAACAGACAGACACACCATCCCAGCACGTTCGGCTGCGCTGAGGACAGGCAGACAGGACAGACGGAGAGGAAGATGGAAGTGGAAGGAAGTCCCCCCTTTCCCGCCTCCCCCCACACCCACCTCCCTCCCCAGACCCACCTACCTGCCACACCCAGCCTAGTATGCTGGGAACTAAACACACACACACGCAAAAAAAAAGAAAAAAAAAACTCACGCACACACAATCACACCCTAAAGGAAAATACAAAGAAAAATACAACCTGTCACCTGTCCTGTCCAGCGCTCCGATCTCCCTGCAGGCTCTCCGGTCTCCCCTGATCTCTCGGCCGTCTCGTCTCTTCCTCGCAGCCGTCTCTGCATCGCCTGGGGAAATACAGGAACATCAAAGGTACCTAAGGAATGCAATGCCTACCAGAGTAACGCTATACAGGTGCTGCCACAGCTGCTGCTACCCTCCCTACCACATCACCTATCAGTACAAGCTACAACACACGCTGCACCAGTTCCTCTGCAGGGCTTGCCATGTTCTCGAGCGGCCATCTCGTCGTCTACACCTGCAATTTCTTCCGTAGTTGCCACCCCTTCTTCTGAGGTTGCCATGTCTTCTGTGGTTGCCATGTCTTCTGAGGTTGCCATGTCTTCTTAGGTTGCCATCTCGTCTTCTGAGGTTGCCATCTCGTCTTCTGGGGCTGCAGCTTCGCCTTCCCCCTCGCCTGCAGTTGCCATCTCGCTGGCCAGGGTTGACATCTCGTCCTCCGGCGTTTCCATCGTTTTCTGTGGAGCAAATATCAATTAGGCTAAAGTACGCACTATATGCTACTGCTGAGCCTATGTCCCGTATTCTGGGTGGCATAGGAGGCTTCGTAGCGCATTTCCCTGAGAGATTTATTTTACATAACGCCAACATTATATTGCAAACTTAGGTCAGTGTCTTCTAACCCCAACTTGACATCCAATTCCTTCCCGTTCCACACATCTAAGTTCTTCACAGCCATACTGTACGATCACCACACCCACACTACCACCACACCACCACCACCACAACCACACTCAATCATCATACAACCACCAGCATAACACTATCACCACTACCACAACCACGTACTACCACCACCATCACAACCACACACCACCACCACCAACACCGCTGACATCACCACCATCACAACCACCACACAGCTATCAGTGCTCTCGTGCAAAATTTATCTGCGTGGGAGAGAGAGAGAGAGAGAGAGAGAGAGAGAGAGAGAGAGAGAGAGAGAGAGAGAGAGAGAGAGAGAGAGAGAGAAATTTGTGTGTGTCTGTAATTCACCGGGTCGGTCAGGATCACTTGATGGTCGTGATCGTCAGCTTTTACCCTCCCGGAAGGGAGATGAGAGCTCATATAGTCCGATCTAAGGGCAAGGCTGTGACCTTCACACACGCACACACCCGTCCCCTTGCTCAAGGGGGACAGTAACCACCCACTTCGTCAGCGAGGCGCGAACTCCCGTCTACCAGATGGCATACGAGAACGTTACCACTTAGCCAGCGAGCGGTGTGTGTGTGTGTGTGTGTGTGTGTGTGTGTGTGTGTGTGTGTGTGTGTGTGTGTGTGTGTTTAAACAAAACAACAATCACTTTTAATCCGATATGGGTTAAACTTGGTGGAAGGGATGAGAGTAAATCAGGGGCTGACGTACTGTATTTTAAAACAATGGGTAAAGGTCACACAGCCATATCATTTTAAGTTTTATCCGACTTAGATATGACTTGGTGTAAAGGATTAGGGAAAGCTACGGCAAAGATGAAGGGATTCGAATCTGAGAACAATCAGTGAAAAATGACGATAACAAGGCAAGGTCAAAATTTCGGTCCTATGATTCACAGTGTTTATATTCGACTTCAACTACACTTCAAGCAGCATGAGTCAGTCCAGGATAACCAGTGTCGAGTCTGGGAACAATATGTCATAGGTCAAGGTGTGTGTGTGTGTGTGTGTGTGTGTGTGTGTGTGTGTGTGTGTGTGTGTGTGTGTGTGTGTGTGTGTGTGTGTGTGTGTGTGTGTGTGTGTGTGTGTGTGTGTGTGTGTGTGTGTGTGTGTGTGTGAAAATAACTCTTTTAACAATAAACAAAATGCATGACTAAGTGTACGATGTGAGAAAAGCTCAGAAAAAAATATTTCAAATTTCAAAAAGTTTAAAAATAGTTCAAATACCTTTTACTTGGGGAGAAAGCTATTATTTCCCACTCTTGTCGTCTGTCGTGTCGGTGTAAATATCCTTTGCTTGCCTGGCCGTGTAAATATCCTCTGCCTGCTTGATCGTGCGAAAATCCTCTTCTTTCTTCGTGTCAATGGAAAAATTCAACCTGAGAGGTGGAGAGCAGAGGTGTGAGGGTAGGGGAGGTTTGACTGGTGGCAGGGAGATGGGAGGGGGGGGTAGAAGGAAGAGGTGAGGGGGTAGGGAAGAGATGAGGGGGTAGGGAAGAGGTGAGGGGGTAGGGAACAGGGGAAGGGGGTTGAGGGAACAGGGGAGGGGGGTTGAGGGAAGAGGTGAGGGGTAGGGAGAAGGTGAGGGGGATAGAGGGAAGAGGTGAGGAGGTTAGAGGGAAGAGGTGAGGGGGTAGGGAAGAGGTGGGGGGGGTAGAGAAGAGATGAGGGGGTAGGGAAGAGGTGGGGGGTAGGGAAGAGGTGAGGGGGTAGGGAAGAGATGAGGGCGCAGGGAAGAGATGAGGGCGTAGGGAAGAGGTGAGGGAGTAGGGAAGAGGTGAGGGGGTTAGAGGGAAGAGGTGAGGGGGTTAGAGGGAAGAAGTGAGGTGGGTAGGCAAGAGGGGAGGAGGTAGGCAAGAGGGGAGGGGGTAGGCAAGAGAGAAGGGAATAGGCAAGAGGTGAGGGGGTAGGAAAGAGGTGAGGGGAGGTAGAGGGAAAAGGTGAGGGGGTAGGGAAGAGGTGAGGGGGTAGGGAAGGGGGGAGAGGGTAGGGAAAAGGTGAGGGGTAGAGAAGGGGGGTGGGGGGTAGAGGGAAGAGGGGAGAGGGTAGGGAAAAGGTGAGGGGTAGAGAAGGGGGGTGGGGGGTAGAGGGAAGAGGGGAGGGGGTAGAGGGAAGAGGGGAGGGGGTAGAGGGAAGAGGGGAGGGGGTAGAGGGAAGAGGGGAGGGGGGTAGAGAAGAAGGGAAGGGGGTAGAGGGATGAGGTGAGGGGGTAGAGGGATGAGGTGAGGGGGTAGAGGGATGAGGTGAGGGGGTAGAGGGATGAGGTGAGGGGGTAGAGGGAAAAGGTGAGGGCGTAGGGAAGAGGTGAGGGGGTAGGAAAGAGGGGAGGGGAGGTAAAGGAAAGAGGGGAGGAGGTGTAGAGGGAAGAGGGGAGGGGGTGTAAAGGGAAGAGGGGAGGGGGTGTAGAGGGAAGAGGTGAGGGGGTAGGGAAGAAATGAGGGGGTAGGGAAGAGGGGGGGTAGGGAAGAGGGGAGGGGGTAGAGGGAAGAGGTGAGGCGGGTAGAGGGAAGAGGGGAGGGGGTAGAAGGAAGAGGAGTGGGGGGTAGAGGGAAGAGGTGAGGGGGTAGGGAAGAAATGAGGGGGTAGGGAAGAGGTGAGGGGGTAGGGAAGAGGGGAGGGGAGGGGTAGAGGGAAGAGGTGAGGGGGGTAGAGGGAAGAGGTAAGGGGGGTAGAGGGAAGAGGTAAGGGGGGTAGAGGGAAGAGGGGAGGGGGTAGGGAAGAGGTGAGGGGGTAGAGGGAAAAGGTGAGGGGGTAGAGGGAAAAGGTGAGGCGGTAGGGAAGAGGTGAGGGGGTAGAGGGAAAAGGTGAGGGGGTAGAGGGAAAAAGTGAGGGGGTAGAGGGAAGAGGTGAGGCGGTAGGGAAGAGGTGAGAGGGTACAGGGAAGTGGGGACGGGGGTTGAGGGAAGAGGTGAGGGGGTAGTTAAAAGGTGAGAGGGTAGGGAAGAGGTGAGGGGGTAGGGAAGAGGTGAGGGGGTTGCGAAGGGGGACTGGAGTAGTGGGCATAGAGAAGGTGGGAGTTTAGAGATGGTGTGTACAATTAGCCACTGCTACGACGCCAAAACACAAAAATCTACCTCTGGAAATATATCAGTGTAGTTGTTTGTAAATGTTGGCAAATTTAACAATGGTATTTAACATATTTTCCATCGACTGTTAATTGGCAAGGAGTGTTTGGGACTTTTCATAAACCTCAGGGCACCTTTGAAATAAACAGCTGTTAACCAGGATTATTGTATCATCTGCCATGTCCGACGGGTGTGTGAATAATGAACTCATTTTTTACTAAGGACTGTCACCGAAAAAAAAAAAAATGCTTCTTTAGACCCAAGAGCACCAGCATTGTCAACAGCTCGTGTCATAGTGGAATTGCTGTACCGTGTAAATAAGTAGTTATAATACGTCCACATCCACGTCATCCAATAGAGTACACGCATTATTTCTTTTAAGTAATTTGTTGGGGGTGAGGGTACAGACAATCTTCATCCCCTCCCCCCGTAGTTCACACAACGCACGACATCAGAACGCATGCCCTGATCAAGGAAGGGTGTAAATCACAATCTTTATGCAACTATGTGAACGGTACAATCATGAGAGCCAGCCTGAAAGCCATTATGGTCAAAGCCTCATCCTGTCACCGACCATGACTACCAAAATCTCAGTCAGTTATCGAGAAGGTGAATAAATCGGATAATGTCGGGGCAAATGATCATGTCAGTGTTAACCCATTCAGCCAGGAAACGTTGTTCATTTTATTCTTGCTACAGCCTGATGATTTTATTCAGCTTAGGATACACTTTTCAAACTGAAGGAGTCAGATACAGTACTAATAAAGTCTTTAGTACGGGAGGCTGCTCGTAAGCTGAATAAAATGGCTTGATAACAATAAGAATAAAATAAGAATGATGTCACTCTGGTTCAGGGGAATAAAAGAATCTTTACCTAACCAAGGTTTACGTAGTCAACACATTTCGCACAGAAATAACAATGATTAGATGGATGTGAAATGCCTCCTTGAATGCGAGGCCTGGGAGTGTGTGTGTAGGGGGGGGGGGCTAGTTTTACTATTGACGAGTTAAGAGGAAGGATGGGACAAAAGTGTATTGTTGTGATGAGGAGGGATAGATTGAGATGGTTAGGACATGTGGAGAGGATGGAGGATGACAACTGGGTGAGGAGAGAGAGGTGTGAACGTCGGGGGTAGGGCTGCGAGAGGCAGACCGGAAAAGGCCTGCGACGAGGTCATAGTGTGTGACTTCAGGGATAAGGGAGTGAATAGGGAGGCTGCAAAAGATTGTGCAGTGTGGAGAGCCGCCATGATGTGACCAAGGCCGACGACGCATGCAAGCATGTTAGATCCTTTAAAAAAGATACGACACGAACGATTCGATACAGGTGAGGTTCAGGGATCACCATTTTATATAATTTATCTCCTGCCATTTTTGCCTTCCATCTCTACAGTATCCCCGGCCATCCTATCGCGTTGACGAATAGGGGAATTTGGAGGAGAAATACGAACAGCAGCAGTCTACCCTCCTCCTCCCTGCCTGACTTACCTCATGCCCCTCCCCCACCCCCGCTTTCTCCCTCTCTCTCTCTCTCTCTCTCTATTTCCTATCTGTCTGTATCTCCACACTCCGACACGTCAGCTAAATAGGACCCACCACCTGTTTAGTGGTTGTGTGTGTGTGTGTGTGTGTGTGTGTGTGTGTGTGTGTGTGTGTGTGTGTGTGCGTGTGTGTGTGTGTGCGTGTGTGTGTGTGTGCGCGCGCGCGCGCATTAAAATATCCGAGCATCACTGAGTCCATGCATCAGTGTGTGTGTGTGTGTGTGTGTGTGTGTGTGTGTGTGTATCAGTATGTGCGTGAACTTGTGTGTGTGTGTGTGTGTGTGTGTGTGTGTGTGTGTGTGTGTGTGTGTGTGTGTGTGTGTGTGTGTGTGTGTGTGTATCAGTATGTGCGTGAACTTGTGTGTGTGTGTGTGTGTGTGTGTGTATCAGTATGTGCGTGAACTTGTGTGTGTGTGTGTGTGTGTGTGTGTGTGTGTGTATCAGTATGTGCGTGAATTTGTATGTGTGCATCATTGTGTGTGTGTATCTGTGCTCGTATCTGAGTGTGCGTGTATCAATGCCTGTGTTTATCAGTGCCTGTGTGTATCAGTGTGTGCGTATATTAGTGTGCGTGCGTGCTCTGATCAGTGCTTGTATCAGTGTTTGCGTGAATGAATACGTGCGTGCATTAGTGTGTGCCTGCTCCGTGTGTGCGTGTTTAGTGCGTACATGCCGCAGCGTGTGCGTGCATCGGTGTGTGCGTGCATCAGTGTGTACGTACTAAGTGTGTACGTAGTCAAATTGTGTGTGTTCAGTGTGTACTTAGTCAAATTGTGCTTGTTCAGTGTGTGCGTGTTTATTGTGTGTGTGTGTGTGTGTGTGTGTGTGTGTGTGTGTGTGTGTGTGTGTGTGTGTGTGTGTGTGTGTGTGTGTGTGTGTGTTCAGTGTGTGTGTGTGTGTGTGTGTGTGTTCAATGTGTGTGTGTGTGTGTGTGTTCAGTGTGTGTGTTCAGTGTGTGTGTGTGTGTGTGTGTGTGTGTTCAGTGTGTGTGTGTGTGTGTGTGTGTTCAGTGTGTGTGTGTGTGTGTGTGTGTGTGTGTGTGTGTTTCAGTGTGTGTGTGTGTGTGTGTGTGTTTCAGTGTGTGTGTGTGTGTGTGTGTGTGTTCAGTGTGTGTGTGTGTGTGTGTGTGTGTGTGTGTGTGTGTGTGTGTGTGTGTGTGTGTGTGTGTGTGTGTGTGTGTGTGTGTGTGTGTGTGTGTGTGTGTGTGTGTGTGTATCAGTATAAGCGTGAACATGTGTGTGTGTGCATCATTTTGCGCGTATATCTATGTGCTCATATCTGAGTGTGTTTGTATCAGCGCCTGTGTGTATCAGTGCCTGTGTGTATCAGTGCCTGTGTGTATCAGTGCCTGTATGTATCAGTGCCTGTGTGTATCAGTGTGTGCGTATATTAGTGTGCGTGCGTGCGCTGATCAGTGCTTGTATCAGTGTTTGCGTGCATGAATACGTGCGGGCATCAGTGTGTGCCCGCTCCGTGTGCGCGTTTAGTGCGTCCATGCCGCGGCGTGTACGTGCATCGGTGTGTACGTGCATCAGTGTGTACGTGCATCGGTGTGTGCTTACAACAGTGTGTACGTGCATCGGTGTGTGTGTGCATCGGTGTGTGTGTGCATCAGTGTGTACGTGCTAAGTGTGTACGTGCTAAGTGTGTACGTAGTCAAATTGTGTGTGTTCAGTGTGCACTTAGTCAAACTGTGCTTGTTCGGTAGTACGTGTTCAGTGTGCGCGTGTTTATTGTGTGCGTGTTTATTGTGTGCGTGTTCAGTGTGTGCGAGTTCAGTGTGTGTGTGTGTGCGCGCGCATGTGCGTGTTTATTGTGTGCGTGTTCAGTGCGCGCGTATTCAGTGTGTGCGTATTCAATGTGTGCGTGATAGTGTGCGTTCTCAGTGTGTGCGTACTTATGTGGGTGCTCTGTGTGCGTATTTACTGTGTGAGTATACCAGTGTGTAACTCAAACTGTCTGCATGTTTTTAAGAGTGAAGGTATGAAAAAATTTAATGATGATAATGATGATGATGATGACTGAGGCGTCTGGCAGTAGATAGTAGCAGTAGATAGATGATGATGATGATGATGATGATGATGATGATGATGATGATGATGATGATAATGATGACTGAGGTGTCTGGCAGTAGATAGTAGCAGTAGATAGATGATGATGATGATGATGATGATGATGATGATTTTTCTAGTTCTTTTTAATCCGGAAACTTTTATGTTATCAAGGAGTATTCTGTACTCTACTCCTTTCACCTTAACTTGGCCCAAATTTTCGTCCATTAGCAGCTTTTCACGTGTCTCAGTAGCGTCTTTAAAACAGCACTTTTTCGTGACTAGCATAATCTTCTATTGTTACAACTCAGCATTCGAGATAAAGAGATTGCAATTTAGGCCAAGTTAGAGTAAAATGAGTATAGTGAAGGGGATGGGATGGAGGGATGGAGTAGAGAGGTATACGAGAGACACGGGTGTACTTTGGGGGAGGGCAGCGAAATGGCAGTGTACAGGGCGACATGGAGGCGATTTGTTTGTGGCCACCCCTTACGGGTTTAAGGCGTCTGGCTATAGATAACTAGACAATTAGGGCTATAGATATAGGTGACGATACATGACTATTAAAATTACATCCATTTCCCTTATTTTCTACAATTTCTTTGGCCTACAACGCTTCCTGGCTGACCGTAAGATATCCCCGTGTCCTAATTTAGTCACCTTAATGGCAAAAAAGGCACAACCCAACACTTGCAGCAAGAGAAGAAGCCTACACACCATCACTACCCCCTAACCAGCAAAACGACGTCTATTGCCCTCATCTGTTGAGTCTATTTGACCTATGACACTTCCTGGTTGGCAGCAAGATACCTCTGTGTCCTATCTGAATCATCTTAATGGCAAAAACAGAGAAACTTAACCCCAAAACAGTAAAATTTAACACTTACATCAGGAGACGGGGCCGACGCAGCCTCACCCTCTTATCGTCCGAGTACCACTGACTGACCAATGGAATGCCATGCTTGTCCAGCCCAGAAACTCGTGTGAAACTTTACCCAACTACTTTTACAACCACTAGAGGGCACGGAGGCCCTCTCATCTTCAGGGTAACTCTAGTATTTTATTCTAGCTAATACAAGAGGCTATTATGCACCTGTGAGCTATTTTTTAAGTGTCTGAGAGCGTTAATGCTGTAAATATTAACCCTCCAATGATCGTGACAACTCTAGTACTTTTATTTATTAGACTCCAGACGATTTTATTCAGCTGGGAATGGGTCTTAGGAGCCTGAGTGCATAAGAGAAAACCGTCGTAGAGGAAGCATCAGGGACCGTAGCAAACAAAGTCAGAAATTATACTTAGATGTTTACCATACTCTATTCACTTTCACTTTGCCTAATATTGCCATCTCCTCACCTTAAATGCTGAGCTGTAAGGATACATTAACACTAGAATATAGAACAATACTCTCTTTTCCCTAAATGGACCTAAAATTACCATCTATCCATCTTGAATGCTGAGTTGTAACAATAGATGAACACCAAAACATGATGCTAGTCACGAGGAAGTGCTATGTCAAGGATGTAGAGCCATACCATTGTCATTTCATGGCACTGGGCTACGTGAAATGAGTAAAATGACCTACACAAGGAAGGAATCTGGCCCGTGTTAGAGGAAGACCGGTATAGTCACGAAAAGGTGTTATGGAATGGATACAGAATTTCATTTTAACTTGGCCTAAAATTGCCATCTCTCCATCTTGAATGCTGAGCTGTAACAAGAGCCTGACATTAGAATATGATGCTAGTCACGAAAAAGTGATGTTGGAGATATGTAGAGCCGTGTTATCGTCTTCTTCTGCCTATTGTTATGCTATGAGAAATAAGCAGCAAATATAAGATCTCAGCCATGTTAAGTCTGATAAACTATACATACAGCTTAATGGAACGCTCTGATAAA
>NC_137050.1:21141934-21166934 GCF_032717465.1 Coenobita brevimanus
TTAGGATGCGGCCAAACTTGCGCAAAATATGTGACCGAGAAGACGACACAAAACACCGGGTTAGAGCCGCTGCAATATCCGAGTCTGATGGTTGAAAGGGCCCCTCCCTGAGCTTCATTTCCTCTTGTCGGTCACATGTTTGGCTCAAGTGTGGCCGCACCGTAACCCAAAACTTTCCATCTCAGGTGCTACCGATTGTCCTGTCCTTCCCTATTGCCCGAGCAGCGTGGCCAGGATCTCTGCACGAGCCTGCCAAAATATCATATACTCTTTTGAATAATATCTATCTATTGCCAGACGCCTTAATCCCGTTAGGGGTGGCCATAAGCAAATCGCCTCCACGTCACCCCGTCCCCCGCCATTTCACTGCCCTGCTCCCAGCTTATCCTTGTTCTCTCATATACCTCGCACAGATCCGTTCGAGCAGCTGCTGCGAAAAGACGTCTCTCCCAGCAGAAACTTCTTGCACAAAACTCTACGGACATTGCTACCCAGGTTTCACTTACTCTGCCCACACCACCTCCCGACCCAGTAGAACCGTACTTCACAAAACTCTACGGACATTGCTATCACGGATTCACTTACTCTGAACACACTACCTCCCGACCCTGCATTATCACCATCGTCTCTACCAAGATTTCCTTCACCTCGACTGCAGATATACACTGCCTCTCTCGACGGCTGTATGCTGCAGTCAGGTAGAGCTTTGATCCTTGCACACTTCTCCTCTTCCCTCACTCCTCCTTCCAATCCTCCCCTAACATCAGATACACACACACACACACACACACACACACACACACACACACACACACACACACACACACACACACACACACACACACACACACACACACACACTCTGCACACCCTATCCCCCTTACCCCTTGCTCTCTTTGCCCACTTTGCCGTAGGATATCCTGTTACCCCGTTACTGACGAACTGAACCCTGAGGGAAGGCCATTTAGGGCAGCCACGACGGGGGTCACTAGAGTGACTGGGGAGCCAGGGGGTAACAGGAAGACACCCCGCTGTTATGGTTAGGTTCCCCGTCAAGGGGCAGTCCGGAGTAGACGCCAGGGTCCCTCCTCACGACGTCCTCTAGAGGGCTGAGGAGGTAAAAACTCGGCGCCCAGGATCTCCGGCATAGGTAGGCCTGGGCACTCAGCTTTACTATCTCACACGATGGACTCGAGATCGGGATCAAAGACCATCCACAGAGGCAATCCACAAAGCTCATCTGCAAAAAACAAGCAGCAGCACAGAAACGTGCAGACAACAGAGCAAAAAAGCCTCAGCCACCCACACCTCAGCTTGCCACAACGAAGAAGCAACTCCCCAACAACGGAACTAAGGAGAACCCCCCACCACAGCCATCAACATCAAGCTATGAACCCAACGACGATGACTTTCATGTTCCCATGGACATTTCGCAAGCTACTCCTCCCAACCAAACCACCCACAATCAGGAGGAGCCAATGAACACAAGCACAACAGAGGAAACACGCACAACCAGCACAACCGCCTCCTCAAACTCTTTCGCTTCACGAACAACAACCGCCCTCATGCCAGACGAAACCGCCAGCACTGCATCCACCTCCACCCCTTCCACCACAACCATCAAAGACGACGGCTACCAGCCGGCCTCCAAGAAAAGAAGGTGTGGAAAAGAAGACAGCCGCAGTTTCACTGAGAACCCCCATCATAATACAGCGGCCCCCCTCCCCTCCTCTCACGTACCAGAACCCTTAGGAAACTCCACTTTCTCGGCCAGAAACCATCCATCTCCGCAACCCAGCACCTACAACAGAAGACAGCCCATGGTCTCAGTGAAACCCCTAACCTCACCTCATTCAAATTCCCAGGCTTCCGGATTCCACGACAGGACCTCTTCCCAACCAGCTCCGACATTGTCATGGCCCTGGAAGAGGAACACCCCAAACTAAAAATCACAATCATACCTGACAAGAACAACAGCACGATCGTGGTTCCACTCGACGAAGACTCCCTCAACCTCCAAGCAACGATCAACACGACAGGAAACCAACCCATTCTACTACAGAAGATCGACCCTCAACTCAACACCCGAAAAGTGATCCTGATGGGTTACCCCCTCAGATACCCCCTACACCCCATCACTCGACATCTACAAGTGGAGGAAGCCGCCTGCTGTCTGACCAAAGCCTTTGGCGAGCCCAACAGGCAAGTAAGCATCTCGCTGAGAGGCCCCATCCCGACATACCTCGAACTAGGGAACTGGAGGAAATACCCCCTCTGGCCTTTCACCCCAGAACCACTAAGCTGCTTCAACTGCCAGCGCTATGGGCACTACCAAACCGACTGTACTCGTCCCACAACGTGCGCCATATGCAGTTTAAACCACGAGACCCAAAACTGTCTGGACAAACTAAAGGCCAAACAGACTGTCACCTCCAAATGCCCAAATTGCCAACAAAATCACCACACCTGGAACCACGCCTGCCCTGCCCGCTTAGAATGAGTCCGCTGGGGGATCGAACGCCAAGCCAACTGGATTCTAAACAAACAACAAACGACCCCTGCTCCCCCAAGCACATTCGTCTGGGGACAGCAGTTCCCAACGCCCCACATCACATTACCGACCATCCACTACGACACCAACTTCCCCCGCTTTCCAAACCCCGGACCTCCTCACAAACCCCCCCAGATGAGCCGGACAACTCCTCCATTCCCACTATAAAGCTCACCCCCACGAACAAACCACACTCCGTCTCCTGCCCCCGTAACACACGAAGCAGCAACCCAAACAGCTCCCCCTCCACCTCAGAAACAATAGCACCATCCCTTCTGCACACCCTCGTCACGAACCCACAACACGTCGTACAAAGCAAAGAAACCCTACGATCTTTCTGCCATTACCTCGGAACAACAATCATAAAATGTGTTGGGGCTCAGCTCCACCGCCCCCTCAACCCGCAACTCTTCACTCCAGCACTCAGCGCCATGATAGACAACTGGATAGAGGGCACACACTTCTCCAACACCTCGCCCAGCTCAGCGATCCTCAGCTAAACCAACAAATTCAATACAATCCACAACGACCCCCATCCCCGGCCCAGATCACACCCTAGCAACGAACGCCTCCTCTCACAAACAACCAGACAAACCCAATCCTCATCACCCCAGCCTAACCCCCCCCCCCCGCCTCCACAAACTCAACGCCTCAAACCACGGAGCATTTCAGCAGGCCCAGACCAACGAGAACGCCCCCGCTCCCATTTCCCGACAAAAGAACAGCCCACAACTGCCACAGAAGATTAAACAATGTTCATACGGACCAAACGTCCCCCCTATTTAGTACCGGGACACAACACCGTCCTAACCAAACAGCAAACCCACCACCCCAACACAGAACCTAAAGATCATACAATGGAACATCCTTTGGCGCCAAAAACAAACTCATCCTTCTTCACGAGGCTGCTCATAGAGACAAAACAGACATTTTCCTCTTACAAGAAACCCTCATCACCGAACAACACTCCCACAAGCTAAAGGGCTTTAACTCCTTTCTCCTTCCGCACTCCCCGGGCAGCCCCAGAAGCTATGTCATTCTCATACGTAATCACATTCAGGCAAACAAAATCCCACAACCACCACACTGCGGTGAAGAGGTCAAAATCAGGGTGTATCCATCATCTTAGCCAACACTCCCCTAAAGATCTTCAACATTTATTGCAAACCCAGAGCCACCCTCGATCAAGCAGAACACTTCACCCTCGCAGCCAATAAACCGACTCTAATTGGAGGCGACTTGAACGCCCATCACCCCTGCCTAGGATCCACATCCCCCACCAACCCCCCAGGACGACACATACAAGAACTCCTAACCCTCACTCCTGGCATACAACTGACCCCAACAATCCCACACACTTACAAGGCGCTCCCACACACTTGCAAGGCGCTCCCACACACTTGCAAGGCGCTCCCACACACTTACAAGGCGCTCCCACACACTTACATGGTGGCAGACTCGACTTCAAGCTTCTAACCACAGGAATCGCAACACAACTGTGGATCTGTCTCCCTTTGTCTGTATTTCCTGCTAATTATGATCTCCAGTCTTTCAAACGCAGTGTGTCCATGCATCTCAGAATGATCGGATCTTGAATGTGGCTCTCTCTTGTATTTTGTTTTTCTCTTGGAAGGAACAATTTGCGGGCTCGTGGCCTTTGGTTCCTTCTTCCGAGCATTAAAAAAATAAAAAAAATAAAAATAAAAAATAAACATACCGAATGGGACCTCCAGCCAACCCTGACATCAGATCACCAAATCTCAGCAGCCTTCACCACTGCCGCAGAAATTGCTGTCCCTACAACCTCTCACAAACAGCGAGAAAGAGAATGAAGTGGAAGAGAAAAATGGAAAAGACGAAGAGGAAGAGGAGGTGGAAGAGGAAAAAGATGGACAGGAAGAAGAAGAAGGTGAAGAGGAAAAGAGGAAGAGGAAGAAAAGGAAGAGGAGGAAGAGGAAGAAAAGGAAGAGGAGGAAGAGGAAGAAAAGGAAAAGGAGGAAGAGGAAGAAAAGGAAGATGAAGAAGATGAAGAGGATGAGGAAGAATATGAGGAAGGCGAAAGAAAACGAAGAGGAAGAGGAGGAAGGGTAGGAGGAAGAGAGGAAAAAGAGGAGAAGAAAGAGGAGGAAGAAGAGGGGAGGAGGAAGAGGGAAGGAGAAAGCAGGGGAGGGAGAGGGGGAGAGGACGAGGGGGGAAGGAGGAAGATGGAGGGAGGAAACTGAAAGGAAGAGGAGGGGGTGGAAGAGGAAGAGGAAGAAAGGGAAAAAGAGGAGGATCTGGAAGACGAAATGATGATGATGATGATGGAGGAGGAGGATGCAAAATAACCAAGGAGGAAAGAGGTGGGTTAACTGTAAGCATAAACTATCCAGCACGTCTATCCTGCAATTAGTACTCGTTCCTTAATATACCACACTAACCCATAATGTCAAAGTTGTTAAATACCAACTAAAAATGTTTTGACTATAAATATACAATTGATAATGATATGCAAACACGTAGCCTAATATGTAAACACGTGGCCTAATGATATGCATACGTGGCCTAATGAGTTGTGTGAGCCGCGTCCCTCCCCTGGCATCACATCACTCCTCCAACCTTAGCACACATTTCTTTTCTCCCTCTTCTCCCATCTCTCAATCTCCTCCTCCTTTTCACCAGTCTCCTTCCCTTCTCTCACCTGTACTGGGATGTTCTCTGCTGGTTTTACATCATATTTTGGCAGCTTTTGACAGATCTTCATATATACGGGTTTGCAACACCTTAAAGCTTCTTTGGTTATAATTTTCAAGTAGTGCCCAATTCCCTTGCTGTATGGGGCTACTCTTGGATCAGTATTATTATATTCTTTAGGCGACTTACCTCACTCCAGTTACCTCCACATTCATTTACCTCAATCCTTTGCTGGTTCCACCTTTACATTATTTTGTAGTATTTCCAACCTCCCGTCACCCATCAAAGATACACCAGTGCAATAATACAGTAGACCAGTTGGCCCACGCTAGGCAGCCCCTACACAAGTGTGACTAAGTAAAAAAGTCAGTCATATTCCCACTGGTTGGGAAGACACCCAAGCACCATCTCCTTACCAGTTTATTTCTTCATATATCAATGTTCCCCAGCTTATGGTCACAAACAAACTGCCACCATACATACATCAGTAAGAGAAAGAAGAGAGTTGAGCGAGGTCAGCAAAACCCATCACTGGGACTCAGGTGCTGGAATGCCTTCTGTTACATACCACTGCCCACTACTAACAAAGGCTGTCTCATTTACCTGAACTATTATCCCTTTCCTGCTTTCTTGTCTACAGGAGCATATTGGTGGCAGATCACCATCCTCCTTTCAGGGGATGCTGACCACCAGTCCCCTGAATTCATATCTAGCTGAGTGAAGTGAAAACAATACATGAAGCTAAATACTGAAGGATTTAATCTAAAACTCAAGTCAAATTATGCCATCCTTTTTCTGAAGGAATCCCAAAACTGAGGTGAGCCACTATACTGCACACATGGCTTGTATTCTCATCAATTAAGCAAGCTCCCTAGCCCTTAGCTATTTATTTTTGGATACAGCTGGGTAATAGGATTTTGTAAGTTCTTTGATTCAATCAGATATGTTTATGTGAAGCTACAGAACGTAGTAAATGTTTTTGGCATATCTGATAGAGCCAGGATTCTGGGGGCTTGAATGATGAGTGAATGGAAGCGTGGCCCACTGGACTGGGCAAATTTGTGCTGTCTGGACATTGCTACTCCTCGCCCTGCCCTACGGTGGGAAAAGGAGGTCTGGATGATGATGATGATGCACATTTTTTAGGAAGAGTATGGTGATATTTGAATTATTTAAATACCATACAAGAGGACAGCAAGGGGTAATAAGCAAAATAAATTACTTGGGAAGAGGTGTTAGGGAGCTTCCTTTACTAACAAGGATACAGACCATGACAAAAAATTGGCTAAACACTGAGTCAAGAGAAGAACATAACTGAGAATAACTGAAGAAGGTTGGCAGACAAAAACACACTGGCAGAACAAAGCATATAAAGAACATAACAGAAGAATGTTGGCAGACAAAAGTACATAAACACATACTATGACACTGACAGAACACAACAGCACATAAAGAACATGAAAGTGTAGCTACAAAAACCTGCAAGAACAAAGAACGTAACTACGAACATGCAAGATTAACTGAAAATGACTGTGTGGGCTGGGAGCAGGGCAATGAAATGGGGGGGGACAGGGCAACATGGAGGCAATTTGTTTGTGGCTATCCCTTATGGGATAATGGCGTCTGGCAATAGACAGATAAAGAGACAACAACAAACAGGCAAATTTAACTGAAAAAGCTTGGCAAAACAAAACAAACAGAAAACATGAAAGGATAACTACAAAAAGTTGGAAATACAAAGAGTGTATGTTAGTCCATGCTAGGCTGTTCCTGTAAGTGACTAACCTACAAGCACAAGATGTAAATAGCAAAGAAAACTATCACACGAGTGGATGGCACAACCTACAAGAGGCCATATTATAGGTTGTACGGCAGCCACTGTAGCTCCTTTTTATTAGTGATTTATCTTCCTTTTTGCAACTAAGTATTCTCCTGCATCATTTGCTTTTATCATTAAAAACATAGAGGGGAAGAGGGAGGGGGAGACCAAGGATGAGATGGAGGGATGGGGTGGAGAGGTATATGAATGAGGGGGGTGAGTGCTGGGAGCAGGGCAGTGAAATGGAGGGGGACAGGGTGACATGGAGGCGATTTGTTTGTGGCCACCCCTTACGGGATTGGGGTGTCTGGCAATAGATAGACAGACAGATAGATAAATAGATTACTTACACACAAAGGGATACTGAGGTGCAATGAGAACGAATCACAGAGATATGTTAAGTCTGCAAAAGGCCACTTGTGGTATGGTCTGGGTACTAACTCTTACATTTCACATGATGGACAATTTATTTCTCACTGTGGGATGAAAAATGACAAGAGATACACATAATTAAACATTCCCTATCATTCTTACACAACTGCAGTCATCTAACATTCTTAAACAGTTGCTCAGACATCTAACATTCTCACACAGTTGCTCAGATATCTAACATTCTCACACAGTTGCTCGGACATCTAACATTCTTACATACATCTAACATTCTCGCACAGTTGCTCAGACATCCATCATTCTCACACAGTTGCTCAGTCATCAAACATTCTCACACAGTTGCTCAGACATCTAACATTCTAACAAAGTTGCTCAGTCATCTAACATTCTAACAAAGTTGCTCAGTCATCTAACATTCTCACACAGTTACTCAGACATCTAACATTCTCACACAGTTACTCAGTCATCTAACATTCTCACACAGTTACTCAGACATCTAACATTCTCACACAGTTACTCAGTCATCTAACATTCTCACACAGTTACTCAGACATCTAACATTCTCACACAGTTGCTCAGACATCTAACATTCTCACACAGTTGCTCAGACATCTAACATTCTAACAAAGTTGCTCAGTCATCTAACATTCTCACACAGTTGCTCAGTCATCTAACATTCTCACACAGTTGCTCAATCATCTAACATTCTTACACAGTTGCTCAGTCATCTAACATTCTCACACAATCGCTCAGACATCTAACATTCTCACACAATCGCTCAGACATCTAACATTCTCACACAGTTGCAGTCATCTAACTCTTCAGTGGGAATTAAAAACAGTTCAGTGGGGGTTAAAAAATAAATATTCTGACGTTTATTTATGCCTTGACGGCATACCTGCAGAGTAGGAAATTCGCCTCTTGATATCTTACGTGTGAGGTGCTTCATCTGCTGCTGTCAGGCTGCATCAGATGGCACAGGTCTTCTTGGGCTGCAGATTCAGGGGCCTGAATTACTACTTCTGTGGGTGGAAAATTCTGAGTTAATACTACATAGTTTTCAGCCAATGGAATGGGGCTATCCTGCGACATGGATAGTCATTGACCTCTGGTTGCTCCCCCCCCACACACACACAAAATGGAGCAATAAATGGCAAATGGAATTTTTGTGGACAAATGTCATGTAATTAAGTTTGGTATAAGTAAGTAAGATGTGGTTGAAGAGATTAGGAGAAATACACTGAGGTGGTTTGGACATGTGGAGAGAATGGAGAATGAAAGACTGACTAAGAGGGTGTATGTAGGTGAGGTGGAGGGAGGGAGAGGGAGGGGTAGACCGAGGATGAGGTGGAGGGAAGGAGTTGAGAGGTATATGAGGGAGGGGGGGGTGAGTTGGGGGGAGGGGAGTCAAATGGTGGGTGACAGAGTGACTTGGAGGCGTTTTGTCTGAGGCCACCCTTTGCGGGATTAGGGTGTCGGGCTATAGATAGATAGATAGATAAGTAAGAAAAGATCAGATTGGGATTATACGATATTCATTCTTAGATGAATGTGTTTGAATGGATGAGTAAATGGAGAGTGTGTCGTCCTGTCTCGGCTTCCTCCCTTTCCTTGGGGGAAGCAGCCTAGGTATGTATATAGATAGATAGATAGATAGATCTTTAGTGGAAAAGTTTCTAGAGAAGGGAAAGAAGTTGTATGCAGCTTTCATGGATTTGGAGAAAGCTTATGACAGGGTGGATAGACAAGGATTGTGGAAAGTATTAAGAATATAATGGAGTAGATGGGAAGTTGTTGAATGCTGTGAAGTGTAAGTATGATTGTGCTAAGGCTGCAGTGCGTGTGGATGGTGAACTAAGTGAATTTTTCTCTTTGAAGGTTGGGTTGAAACAGGGATGTGTCATGTCTCCATGGTTGTTCAATCTGTACACTGATGGGGTAATAAAAGAGATACAGGGTAGGGTAGTGGATGTTGAAGTGGCCCTGGTGAGAGAGGATAGTGTTTGGAAACTCCCTGTACTGTTGTTTGCAGATGATACTGTGTTGTTAAGTGAAGACGAAGGGGAGCTGCAAGGCTTGGTGGATGAGTTTGGGAATGTGTGTAAGAAACGGAATCTAAAGGTGAATGTAGGGAAGAATAAAGTGATGGTCTTTGAGAGAGGTGAAGTCAGTGAATGTACAGCGAGGTTGGATGGTGAGGAATTGGAAAATGTGAGTACGTTTAAGTACTTGGGTAGTGTGATGCGTAAGGATGGAGGTTTGCAGGGTGAAGTGCTTGAAAGGGTACAGCAGGGAAGAAAGGTTGCTAGTTCTTTGAAAGCAGTGATAAGAAACACGGAAGTAAGCATCGAAGTGAAAAAGTTACTACATGACAGTATTGTGATACCAACCCTAACGTATGGAAGTGAAGCTTGGACGTTCTTGGAAGGACACAAGTCAAGAGTCAGAGCAGTGGAAATGAGTTATTTAAGAGGAACCTTTGGAGTCACATGGAGAGATAAGCTGACGAATGAGGATATAAAGGAACGTTGTGGTGTGGATGTGGATGTGATAGGAAGCGTTATGAGGAACACACTGACGTGGTTTGGCCATGTGGAGAGGATGGAGGGTGAAAGACTGACGAAGAGAGTGTACTGTATGTGAGTGAGGTGGAGGGGGGAAGAGGGAGGGGGAGGCCGAGGATGAGATGGAGGGATGGGGTGGAGAGGTATATGAGAGAGGGGGGTGTGAGTTGGGATCAGGGCAGTGAAATGGTGGGGGACAGGGCGACGTGGAGGTGATTTGTTTGTGGCCACCCCAAACGGGATTGAGGCATCTGGCGATAGATAGATAAAACAGAAGGTTCAGGCATATTCACCTAGTAAATATCCAATTAAATGTCCCCCAAAGAAGGTTGTGGTAGGGGTAGTTGTGGTAGGGGTAGTTGTGGTTGCAGTAGTTGTGGTTGTGGGAGCAGTCTCTCTACAGCTACATGGCCAACTACTGAACATCCAGGTCTTTTTTTCTTCTTCTTTACTATCAGGCTGCCTTCTCCCCAACTCACACCCCTGAAAAAGAATATTCCTTATAAGCCATCACAAGAAAATCTCAATAAAAAATCAAAATATCCATACACAAACAAAACCACAATTCCACACACACAGACACCCCAAACTCCACACAGTCACCCCCAAATCCACACACACACACCCAAAATCTCCACATACACCGCCAATCTACACACACACCCAAACCCTACACACACACCCAAATCCACACACATCCACAATCCAAACTCCACACAAACACCCCAATCTACACACATACATACACACCCAAAATCTACACACACACAAAAAAAAAAACACACACACACAACCCAAGCTCCACATACATACACCCCACCCCAGAGTTCACACCCAGCTCTGTTATGTTACTTTCTTACCCTTTCAATCATCTGAGTAGGCTTTAGAAACACTCAGGCCTGTTTACAATACAAATTAAAATCAATATCACCAAAGAAGCAATTAATGGAGAGAGAAAGGTAATTACTGGAGAGAAAAAATACTTATTGGAAAGAGAAAGGAAAAATATCTTACCAAAATTGCAGACCCTTCCCCTGTAATTGCTGGAGCCTGACTGACCAAAAGCCGGTACATTCCACCTACCCCCGCATTCCTTCCCTCCCTCCCTCCCTCCCCCCCACTAGTTTCCTCCTCCCCTCAACCACCTCCTCCCTCCCTTCACAGCCCCTCTTTCCTCCATCTCTCTCTCTCTCTCTCTCTCTCCTTCCTTCCTTCTCCTCCTTGACTTCCTTTTTCCTTCAACCTCTTCCTCCTCCCTGAAAAGCACTCTTCCTCCAATTCTCCTCCCTCCTGACATCCTCCCTTCCCTCCACCCCCACTAGTTCTCCCCCTCTTTCCTCCAACACTCTCTCTCTCTCTCTCTCCTTTGTCTTCCTTCTGCCTTCCACCTCTTCCTCCTCCCTGAAAAGCACTCTTCCTCCTGTCCCTCTCCCTCCTTACATCCTCCCTTCCCTCCACCCCCACTAGTTCCTGCCCCATCTTTCCTCCACCTCTCTCTCCTTTCTGTTTCTTTTTTTCTTTCCTTCCTCTCTCCTCCTTCTCTCTCCATCTCTTGTCATCAATCTTCCTTCCCTCTTCCTCCTCCTTGAAAAACACTTTTCCTCCATCCCCCCTTACCTCCACTCTCCCCTCCATCCCTCCTTACCTCCTCTCTCCCCTCCATCCTCCCCCTTTCCTCCCCCTCCTCTCTCATTAGACACACACACACACACACACACACACACACACACACACACACACACACACACACACAAAGTAAAAAATAAAATACAATCCATTACGGACAAGGGAATCACCTATACACAAGAGAAGGATATTTGTGAAGCACTAAAGAATTTCCAATCAGTTTTTAAAGAAAAAATTTTTTAGAGGGACTATGTGGAACATGCATGCCCACACACACTACCAGATATACAAATATCAGAAAAAGTAATACAGGAGGAGTTAAGTAAATTAGACAAAGGAAAAGCAAATGGTCCTGATGAAATTTCATGTTGGGTGATACATGAATGTACAAAGGAGTTAAGTAAACCATTATCTTTAATTTTCAAGAAATCCTTGAGACAAGGTAAACTACCTGATATTTGGAAGAAAGCAAACATTGTTCCCTTATTCAAGAAAGGGAATAGACAAAATCCACTCAACCACTGACCAGTATCACTAACCAGTGTTGTAAGCAAGGTATTAGAAATGCTTATAAGAAAAGCTTGGGTAAATCATCTAGAAGAACACAATATCATAACAGAAAGACAGTTTGGTTTCAGAAAAGGAAAATCATGTGTTACTAATCTGTTGAGCTACTATGACAGAGTAACAGACACATTACAGGAAAGAGAAGGATGAGTGGACAGTATCTATTTAGATTTCATGAAAGCATTTGACACAGTACCACACCAAAGACTTTTATGGACACTGTACCATCAAGGAGGAATTCGAGGCAAACTGTATTTTTGGATGCAAGATTTTCTCATAAAAAGAGAAATGAGAACAGTACTAAGGGGAAATTACTCATCATGGAAGAGAAGTGACTAGTGGAGTTCCACAGGGCTCAGTGCTGGCACCAATCATGTTTTTAGTGTATATAAATGATACAGAGAGTAACACTGGAAATGAAAGCTATCTAAATATGTTTGCAGATGATGCAAAAATACAAAGGAGAATTACAGTACTAACACAGACTCTCGTAAAGAGCTATAAGAAGAATTAAATAAACTTCATAAATGGAGTAATACATGGCAAATGGAATTCAATGTGGACAAGTGTCATGTAATCAAGTTTGGTAAAAGTGGAAAAAGACCTGATTGGGATTAAAAGTTAGGAAATAAAACCGTACACACATCAGAAAGAGAGAAGGACCTGTGTGTGATCATCAATAACAGACTATCTCTGGCTGACCACATCAGTGAGAAGGTAAGGAACATGTATACACTGGTTGCAAATATGAGTATAGCATTCACATACATAAATCAAGACATGCTAAGAACGATAATAACATCATTCATCAGACCAACCCTGGAATATGCATCAGTAGTCTGGAGTCCTCATCTCAAAAAACACATAGACAAGATCGAAAAAGTTCAAAGGGCTGCTACAAGATGGGTACCAAGCTGAAGGGATCTAAGCTACAAAGAAAGACTAAAAAAACTGAATCTACCAACACTACATGAGAGAAGGAAAAGAGGTGACATGATTATGCTATATAAATGCGTATCAGGGAAGGAGAAAATAGACATAAATGATTACTTAACCTATGGGGATGCATCAGCAAGAGGACACTGCAAAAAAAACTGCATAGTGAGGTGATAAAGACGTAAGGAAATTTAGTTTCCCAAATATAGCAATTGATCAGCAGAATGCACTACCAAATGAAATACTGTGCCAAAACAATTCACAAATTTAAGGATATGTACGATAAATATGGTTTAAAACACGGGACAGTACGAGCTTGACTCATTCCTGTAAAGATACAATTAGGTAGGAACAATTAGGTAAGAACACACACACACATATACACATTATCTATAGGATGATTATGATGATGATGAGAGTTACACCAATGATAATGATTGATTTCACACAGGATAACCACCACCATAATTACTACCACAAACCACCACTACCATCATCACAACCACCATCTATCATCACCACCTCACCACCACCACCTACCATCATCACAACCACCATCTATCATCACCACCACCACCATCACCCCCTACCATCATAACCACCACCACCACCACCACCCTCTACCATCACCATCACCACCACCACCCCCTACCATCATCACCACCACCATCACCACCACCACCACCACCACCACCACCACCACCCCCTACCATCATCACCACCACCACCACCACCCCTACCATCATCACCACCACCACCACCACCACCCCCTACCATCACCACCACCACCACCACCACCACCACCACCCCCTACCACCACCACCACCACCACCCCTACCATCATCACCACCACCACCAACACCACCACCACCACATTTCCCTACCCAATATTTCCTTTTTTTAATACAATTCTACATACAATAAAACCTCACGAGAACAGAGTATCTGGAGCCCAAGCCATTCCGAAAAAAGCGAAACTCCGAAAAAAGCGAAGATATTTTCATACATCAGGGAGGGGGAGGCCAAAGATGAGATGAAGGGATGGAGTGGAGAGGTATACGAGAGAGGGGGGTGTGAATTTGGAGCAGGGCAGGGAAATGGCGGGGGACAGGGTGACGTGGAGACGATTTGTTTGTGGCCATCCCGTATGGGATTATGGAGTATGGCAATAGATAGATAGATATATTATCCAGGTTATATAATCTGCTTTGTGGAAAAATATCTATAGGCTGGTTTGCCTGCTTACACAAGGCCCTCCATTCACAAAAATGTACATATGGAAAAACAACTAACTCAAAAGACAAATGGCCACCCCTTATGGGATTATGGCGTCTGGTTATACTGTTGTTAGATATCCTATAGATAGATTTAGAGAGAGAGAGAGAGAGAGAGGTTTTCCTGCTGATGAGGTAGTGGACATGAAAAACTACCCATATGCAACTCCTCCTCTCTATGAGAGGTGCTCAATATGAAATAAGAAGAAACTATCTTCATAGACCTGCAGCAAAACTACTGCAGCCAATTTAAAAAGTTTCTTTGAAACTCGTAGAATGTGAAACTGTTTTATTAAAAGGCCTTCTTGTGGACAAAACTGAAAACTGCTAAATAATCAGCTGATGCAACAGCTAACATGTCAATTCAACTCAAAATTTCAAGCCAAGGAACTCTGCATTTCATAAGTCACTAAAATGACTCTTTATAATCCAAACAGAAAGTCACATAACAGTCAGTTGATGTGTCAGCCAACGGAACAGGTGACATGATAAAATCGATTCAAAATTTCAACCTGAACAACTTTGTATTTCATAAGAATTTTGCTCTGAGCTCTCCAAAAGCAGATATTCCAGAAGGAGAAACATGAAAAAGATCCCCAGGTATACAGACCTGTCAGCTTCACCACAGGTAAAAATACCCATACATAAGAGCTGCCCACTTACAGACCTGTTGGCTTCACCCACACATGAGAGCTGCCAACGTACAGACCTGTTGGCTTCACCCATACATAAGAGCTGCCCACTTATAAGATGTGCCCTGTTTAAAAATTATCCATATGTAGTACAGGCAAACCCCGGTTTAATGATGCAATTGTTTAAGTAAAAACCCATCACTAGGTGGCATATTGTAACTCAGGGTAGATTTAACATGTAAAGTACAGTATAGGGATGCATTTTGGTGCCTTGGGTTTCCACCCAACCAAGTCCTAAACCCACTCAAATGAGTCCAAAAACAAGTTTCTAGCTAACCTTAACCCTAAATAGCTTTAAAACAAGCTAACTAAGCCTAAAAACATGGGGTGTGAGTTGGGACCAGGGCAGTGAAATGGCAGGGGACAGGGCGACGTGGAGGCGATTTGTTTGTGGCCACCCCGAATGGGATTGAGGTGTCTGGTAATAGATAGATAGGTAGATAGACCTCACCTAAACCCAAAAATAAAATCTGAAATTCATTAAATATGTCTGGAAAAAATCAAACTTAGTAAACTGTACCCCAAAATGACACTGTTCACTCCACCTGTGACTAAAACACATTATTCTACGTCTAAAAGCAGTTTATAAATCAATCTAAAAAAAAAAAAACTTGTAAAAAAAAAAAAAAAAAAAAAAAAGTCATACCGGGGTTTGGCCATCGTTCAGTGGGGTAGGATGGTATTTCTACCCCCATCGCTATGCGGGTAAATCGCATCTAGGCATATCGTATCTCGGGGTCTGCCTGTAGCCTTCCTGTTGACACGAGGCTATCTATCTATCTATCTATCGTCAGACGCCCTAATCCCATAAGGAGTGGCCACTTCATTTAAGTAGGATGACTCTTACATATGTTTTTTTTTTTTTTTTTTCCCACTGAGTGCCTTGTATCAGCACTCAATGAAAAAAAAAAACCCACGCGTACGAGTCTTCCTGCTTATACAATGTAGTCGATATGAAATATGTCTGTATGTAAGCTTTCCCTCTTATCGGCAGTGCTCAATACAAAGAAATACCTGTATGTAATGGTTTTCCTGTTGATATGAGGCACTGGATATGAAAAAATACCCATACATAAGAGTCTTCCGGCAATACAAGACCTCGATGTGAAATAATACCCATACGTAAGAGTCGTTCTGCTTATACGAGCTGCTTGATATGAAAAACTACCCATACGTAAACGTCTTTCTATTTATACAAGGTCTTAATATGAAAAAATACTCATATGTAAAAGTCTTTCTGCTAACATGAGGTGCTCAATATGAAAAAATGACCATACATAGGTGCTTTCCCACTTATACGAAGTGCTCAATACAAACAAATATCCACATGCAAAAGCTTTCCTGTGCATGCATGATGTTCGATGTGAAAAAATACCGATTTCTAATTATTTTCCTGTTCACATGACATACCCAGTATGAAAAAAATACCCATACATAAGCTATTCCACTTACACAAAGTCCCCAGTACAAAGAAATACAGTATACATATGTTCAGAGTTTTCCTGTGCAAATGTGGTGCTTGATATGAAAAAGTACCCATTAGTACTAGTCTTCCTGCTCATACAAGGCACTCAATAGGAAAAAAAAAAAAATACAGTACTCATACGATTAAAAGAAATACCTGTACTCATATACAGGAGTTTTTATGCTGATATGAAGTGCTCGATTTAAAAAAAAATACTCACAGATAGCTTTTATGTTGATACGATGCCCTCTATTAAAAATACTCATACACTGGAGCTTTTATGCTGCCATGAAGTGCTCGATTAAAAAACAAATACTCATATGAAGGAGTTTTTATGCCGATATGAAGCACTCGACTAAACAAAATACTCACATGAAGTTAATAAGCTGATATGATGCGCTCGATTTTAAAAAAATACTCATGAGGAGTTTTTATGCAGATATGATGCGCCTGATTTAAAAAAAAAATACTCATACACTGGGAGTTTTTATGCAGATATGATGCCCTCGATTAAAAAAAATTCCTGAGTGGACAACCTAACCCCTACAGATAACGGAGGTTTTCGTTCGTTTCGTTTCGTTTCGTTTCGTTTTTAAAGGCTCCAACATGCTTGCATGTGTCGGCCTTGGTCACCTAATGGCGGCTCTCCACGCTGCACGATCCATTGCAGCCTCCCTGTTCAGTCCCTTAACCCTAAGGTCACACTTAATGACCTCGTCCCATGTCTTTCTCGGTCTACCCCTCATAACCCCACCTCCAATATTAACACTTCTCACCTTCCTCACCCAAATATCATCCCCCATCCTCTCCACATGTCCAAACCACCTCAATCTACCTCTCCTCATCACAACACCAATACACTCCAGTCCCATCCTACCTCTCAACTCTTCCATCGTAAACCCAGCTCCTCCAGGCCTTGGACGCAGGGACGCACTGCACATCCACCTAATCATTGTCATTTCTGTACGTCTGAGCCGGCGAATATCTTCCTCCGTCACTGCCCAGGTCTCACTACCATACAGCATTACACTTCTAACACATGCTGCATACAAAGACCCCTTAGCACGTAGGGAGAGCCCTCTCAATGCCAGGAGAGGCAAGAGCTCCCTGAACTTCTTCCAAACACTTCTCACCCTAGCCACAGAGCTAGCTCCAGCTCCACCTCCAGCACACAACATGTCTCCCAAATAACAAAACTCTTCCACACACTCAAGAGATTCACCAGCAAGTTCAATCCTTTCACGTCTGACAATCTCCACCTGCTCACAACAATGCAAATTATCATCTTTATATTTACCTGCCATAGCAGTCAACACTGGAGTACGCATCTTCCCTTCGGAGGAATCGACGAGCCTGGCTGTAGGACCTGCCGGGACAAGGAATCATCAGGGGCTGGACGAAGAGTCATCAGAGC
Organism: Coenobita brevimanus; assembly: GCF_032717465.1. Lineage (NCBI taxonomy): Eukaryota > Metazoa > Arthropoda > Malacostraca > Decapoda > Coenobitidae > Coenobita > Coenobita brevimanus. The sequence goes on from NC_137050.1 coordinate 21,159,906, forward strand.
CCAAACGAAGAATCATTGGAGCCCAAACAATCATCGGAGCCGGAATGAAGAATCCACCTGGGCCTGCCAACAGCTCTAGACTCTCCCCATCCCCCCTGCCCCAGGAAGTGGATGGTGAGCTGCAGTGTCGGTTCAGAGGCACATCCCATACCATACACCATAGGACCATACCTTAAAATGAAAACCGCCTTATTTTCTATATATATATATACACCATTAAAATTCTCAAATATCACCAAAAAAACTATTTCACAAAAAGATAATACACTAAAAAAAATTTTATTCTAAAATAATTGTTAAGAAGTAGGAATTGCAAAAGTACTCTTATAAGAGATGAAAAAAGCACAGAAACAAGAGAGCATTCAGGATGGGAGGAGATACGAAGTATGGAGACTTATACCCATTACTACACTCCACTAGCTAGAAGTTTGTGGCTAAAGTATGGAATGTAGCAATGGGTATAGGTCTCCAAATCTCCTCCCATCCTGAATGCTCTCTTGTTGTTCGTGTGTGCACTTTTACCATTCCTGCTTCTTAACAATCATTTTAGAAGTAAATTTTTGTTTTCTAGCCAGTCAGGTAATACCAGCAGGGACGTGACCCATCACCTGTTCTGGATAGCAGTAGCCTTGAAGCTGGCTCTTATATTTGACGGGATATAGGGGTGTCGATTTACCATTACACTTTTCCATTGAGATGTTACTAGTAATTCGATATAGTTATAATGATGTATATTTGTCAGCGTCCACTCGGCGTCGCCTCTTTCAACCCGAAGACTTCACACACATTTTTTTGTTATCCGTAGACTATTGTACTTAGGTTAAGGTCCTTGTAGTTAAAATATTAACTCTATCAGTCTGATGAAGTATTTTATTTTGCTGTCTCCACACGATTGAAGTCAGTTTATATCCCCATCATAGTGAGGGCTATAACTAATCTCTCCAGTTCGAAGATTCCCGTAAGCTGAATAACATTGCCTGGCTATACGAAAAATAAACATCAAAATACGTCATCGTGTTGCAGGGGTATAGTATGTCTGTAGCCAACCTCAGCAGATCCAAAACTCTCAACCTGAACATATCGTCTGGAGATGGCAAGATTAGAATAAAAAAGACGTCATCGAGATGAAGGTATCGTATAAGCCACAGTTTTACTTATAGTGTCAGATGACGGATATATTACAGAGCTAACATACTTATGATGTAATTATCGTTATACGAGTAACACACTCAGGTTTATTTGAGTCACTCAGCTGAATAAAATCGGCTGACTGTAGTTGGAATCGAATGCTAGAGTTGTCTCGACCATGAGCAGGTTAATGCATTCAACAAATCACTCTTGGGTTATTTAATGATTCAGTTAAACTGAATTAATGCCCAGACAAAACTTTTTTTTTTTTAATTAGTTTCTTTATTTACCATTCAGTACAAACCCCAACACTCTGGAAAACACTGTCCCTGAAGGCCAAGCAGGGAAAGGTGGATGAGAGCAGGGGAAAAAAAAAAAAAAAAAAAAAAAAAAAAAAAATCGGTCTTAGGGAGCGCACACAAATACAAATGTATATCCTTGATAGGCTCCGTTTTCTATGTTCATTTTTTAGGGCAAAGTTTTCTATGATTTAATTTATGGGTGTCTGGTATGATCTGTACAGACGTCGGAATAAGTTCGTTTCCTTTTCCGTGGACTAAGTTGTTTGTAACACTGCTCGATGGAGAGATATCCCCTCCTCCCTTCCTCATAGTCCCACACTCCCACCCAACCCCCCACTTTCTCTCCGACCCCAGCCGGTACCCTCCATACTCTCGTTCACAGTCAGTTAGGGGTTTCTGTACTACAAGCACCTCTCTAATTACGTGTAGTCCGAACAACTAATAAAGCAGTAGTACAGTATATATCATAAACCAAGTCATGAAAAGGTGTGTGTGTGTGTGTGTGTGTGTGGAGAAATGAGAGGACAGTTACTGAGAAAATAAGAAGGGAAAAGGCATGGAGAGAACAACGAGAGCTAAGAAAAGAGACAGATTGAGAAGAAGAGACAGTGAGAGGTGAAATGAGATAAAAGCAGTGTGAAAGGGAAAGAGAAAAGGGAGATGTGAATAGAAAGGCCGGGAGACAGGGAAGTAGAGACAAAAGGGGAGACAGGAATGGAGCAAACATAGAAATAGGGATAACAAAAGGAGAAAGTGGGAGTGAGAGCTACGGAACGGAATACTAAGAACGATAAGCAGGATAAGATGAAAGCACTTAGGCTAAATAGAACGAATGTAACACTCAAGTAAATAGGAGGGAGAGAAACAGAGAAATTAGAGAAATTTGCTAAGAGAAAGTAGAGATTAAGGGTGGGAAGAAAATAGGAAGAAAATAGGTTAATTTGGGGGGCAAGAAGGAGGAGGGAGATGTTAAGAAGGGAAGACAAGGAGAGGGAGAGGGAGGCAGGGAGGGAAAGACAGTGGGAATAGCGGAATGAAAGAAGAGATTTCGGGTGACAGGGAGAGACGGAGAAAGGAGAGAGAAAAAGATCATGCAGTTATTACTGGGGCAAAAAAGCAGTGAAGGAAATGGATTTAGTACAAGTAAAGAAATACGGAAGGAGTAATGGAGAAAAAAAGGTAAGACAAGTGACAGATGACAAAAGTAAGACAAAGTTGTGACAGAGAGGAAGAAACGATGAGTGAGATAAGGAGGGAGTGACAGAGGGGGAGAGACGAAGGAAAGGAAAGAGAGAGGGAGGAAGGTAGGGACTGGGCAGATAGCTATAAGGAAAGGGGAAGGAGGGAAAAGGAAACGGAGGATGAGACAAAGGATCCACAGAGAGAGAGAGAGAGAGAGAGAGAGAGAGAGAGAGAGGAAGGCAGGGACTGGGCAGATAGCTATAAGGAAAGGGGAAGGAGGGAAAAGGAAACGGAGGATGAGACAAAGGATCCACAGAGAGAGAGAGAGAGAGAGAGAGAGGGGGGGAGTACACTGACAGGCACAGACAGATAGGTCGGCAAATATTCAGAAAGTGTGTGTGTGTGTGTGTGTGTGTGTGTGTGTGTGTGTGTGTGTGTGTGTGTGTGCGCCTCCGTCCCTGTGTCACTCCTATAACATTGTTCCATTTTTTCACCTGCGTGTTTTCTTCCTTTCTGCTCCAGTTTCTTCTCTCGCTCACTTTTTTTTTATCAGTATTTCTCCTAATTTTTCTTACCATTCTAATTCTCTCTCTCTCTCTCTCTCTCTCTCTCTCTCTAGGAATAAAGAGATTGTTTTCACAGTCTATATCTCCTTAATACGGCCACTTCCTGAGTTGCTGTGGAATTTTGGCCGCTTGAAAAAGACATACGTCGACTTAAAAGAGTTCAGGAGACTAAGGTATGAGGTTCGCCTGAGGGCTGTGGGACGTTTTTAGGTAGAAACTCGTAGACTACGAGGTCAGCTCATTAAAGTGTTTAGAATCTGAATGGGTTTCACAATCATTACATAGAAAGTTGCTTACTCATAACACGGACTCGGCACACAACCATGTTTGGAAGCTATAAATGAAAAAAATTTACCAGCAGAATTACGTGTAAACTTTTTCACATGCAAGATCTTCTCCACATGTGGAACTGACTCAACATGGACGTTGTTAACACTACAGTAGAGAAGTTTAGGGATTCATCGGCAGGATCTTACACTAGAATAAATTTGAATTGGATGTGCATTCCCAGGCAAGCAAGGAGTATCTCCACGGGATGGGCTGCAAAGTCATTAAGATCCTAACTTTTCCGTCTAACTTGTGTGTGTGTGTGTGTGTGTGTGTGTGTGTGTGTGTGTGTGTAAAAGAGGTCTCTGCTACCGCAACATTTAATCACAGCAGATTTTTTTTTTTTTCTCTCTCTCTCTCTCTCTCTCACACACACACACACACACACACACACACACACACACAGTGTAGTAAACCTTTTCCTGACTTGGTTTATGATATATACTGTACTATTCCTTTATTAGTTGTTCGGACTACATGTAATTAGAGAGGTGCTTGAAGTACAGGAACCCCTAACTGGCTGTGAACGAGAGTATGGAGGGTACCGGGTGGGGTTATGGGGTCGAAGAGAAAAGTGGGGGGGTTGGGTTGGAGCATGGATTTCCTACCTCCATGGGTGGGAGTGTGGGACAATGAAGAAGGGAGGAGGACGGGATACCTCACCATCGAGCAGTGTTACAAACGCCTTAGTCCACGGAAAAGGAAACGAACTAATTCCGACTTCTGTACATTCCTGCATGCTTGTATTAATGTTTACCAGGGGCCTCGTTTGGGTGGGCGACAGGGGGACGTGTTCCCCCTACTTTTTTGAACCTAGGGGACAGAGTATCCATGTCCCCCCCCCCCCCACTTTTCTTGGTGAAAATTTTCATATTTCAAATATTATTACGCCGTTTTTTTTTTCCCTTATTGGAAAAACCCTTTCTGTACAGTAGAGTGCAGTTCAGGTGATAGGAAAATCATTCCCTGCTGAGCGGGGCAGGTCGAGTGGTCACCTGAGTCAAGGATTAAGAGAGGTTATTGATGTAATTTTCCCATACAATGGCAAACAATGATTTAAAGGTAGTCTTTTCTCTAGACCATTCTACAATAGAAGTTGTGTTTCTATCGTGCATACATTTACCTTCACATCACAAAAATGCTCCGGGGTGGCCGGGGGGCTACGCACTCCCGGACCCCCCCCCCCTTGCGGTGCGCACAAGTAGTGTAGTACGATAACGTTTGTGTCCTCCCCACAATTGCAGACAAAACGAGGCCCTTGGTGTTTACTATTATTGATCTGTATTAAATTAAGTTTGTTACTGCATTTACGCTAACACAGTCAACTGCAACCACGTTCGTGAGGAATGTGATGACGATACATGACATTAACTTTCTGTGGTACTTGTCAGGACCAGTTAGCGTACTGGGAGCCCAAGTACCCACAAGGTTTAACCGAGTACTGAAAGAGTGTATTAAGTGATAGTAATGCCTTCATCCTTATCCAGTTATATTTCGTGACAAGTATTTCATAATATGAAATACTTGTCACGAAATATATTATTACGTAATATTATTACGTCACTGGTTATATGGCAGGAGTTAGTGGCAATGTTGGGCTTGATGTGTGTGTGTCATTCCGTGATCTTGAACCATTATCAGACTCCTAGACTAACAGTGTTTGCTCGCTTGGCTGCTCTTCAGTCCTGGCTTCGACTTCCCTCGAGCCAAGGGTGTAAAGAAACTAGGGATCATGATAGTACATCATCAAGTTCGAGAAGCTGTGAAGTTCTCCGATGAAGTGATGATGCGAAAGTATGATACCCAGCAAAGTGAGGTGAGCTTCAAGGAAGGTGACAGAGTTTGGCTGTACAATCCTCAGCGGAAGGAGGGACAGCCGCCGAAGTTGCAGATCCTGTGGGAGGGGCCCTACAGTGTGATGGAGCGCCTGTCAGACGTAACATACCAGATTCGTGAGCCAGAGCCATTGTGAAACCTTGTCACAAAAGACCTGGCAACAGCAGCAATCCAAGACTCACTACTACGAGGCAAGGAGCTTGGACAAAAAGAAATATATGGCTTTGTATGAAAAAGGTTATTTCTAGCACAGCAGTGTGACAAACCAGATGTTTCATTCCATGCAATCATCCAAAGGAATACTGTCCCAACATTTGCCACTCTATATGAAGTGGTTAAGGCTACTAAAGACAAAGCCAAGAAAGCTATCCTGAAGGCAGACTGAATTGTCCAGGTTGACCAGTTGACTTGCTATCTGTGGCAAAGCATGAGCTTCTTCCAGTCCCTTTGTCACTTCCAGATATGAATGGAACTATCTGCAGTGGGAACGAGTCTGCAATGGCAGATGTGATAACAGAAGGTATAAACTGTCCTGAGACTACTGGCCTTCAAGAATCATCGTCTTGCCCCATCATCGATGGACAAGCACTGGTAGTATCTCTGGAAAAGCCTGGCAGTGCACTGACCTTTGGAGATCCATCTTAGGCATATGTTAGCACAATGATGAAAGCAGGTTATAACTATCACTTGATAGATGTTGTGTTCGACAGGTACAGGGAAGAGAAAATTAAGACTGCTACCAGAACACGTGGCGGCAAAGCCACTCGATCAGTTATACGACTTACTGAGGGTCGTGATGTGCCTCTCCCGTACTCTGGAAGTATAATCTGTCAGTAGCTGACAGAAAAGCTGATCAAGCAAATTTCTTGTCCAAGGAAGTCTCCTCACAGGCATTGAAGGATATGAGGTCCAGACATCCAAACAGACAACTAACTTGAATGCACCGAGATCCACACACGAAGAAGCTGACACAAGGCTGGTGTTGCATGCTGTACACAGCCAGTTTAAGACAGTTGTGTCATCAAGGGACACCGATGTCCTACTGCTTTTGTTTCCCACTTTCCACATATGCATTTTAATAATCTTCGGATGATATCGGGTACATCAGTGCAACTGTGTTATATACCAGTTGATGCTGTTTTCAACAGTTTACTGAGACGTTTGTCCATAACACTGCTACTGTTTCATGCATTAATTGGGTGTAACACCACTTCCTATCTTGCAAACCACAAACCACACCAATCAATCATCGTGGAAGGTCTTCAAAGAGCACCACAAATTGCTGAAGAACTTGGGCATTGGTAAACTTAGACAAATCTGCACAAGCGTTCGTCTGCAAAATACAGAATGTGCATGGAACAGACTTTGTTGTTTCAGCACGATAAATCAAAGAATGGTAAACAAGAAGCAATGTTACCGACAAGCGATGCATTTCATTTCCATTTGACAGGAGTACACTATAAAGCAATGGTTTGGAGAAATGCTCATCGTACCTAACCTTCCTGTGCCTATTGAAATGGGATGGAAACAGTGATTCCGGGCTAGAGCCCGTTCTGATGTTACTGGGTCCAATCCCAGAGAGCAGCCTCGAGATGGTTTCATGTGAATGCCAAAAACACTGCATAAATCGATGCTGTAAATGTCGCAAATCAGAGTTGAAGAGCCCATCAGTGTGTGCCTGTCAGCAA